>NC_134317.1:35592261-35927140 GCF_964195595.1 Calonectris borealis
ATCTTACAGTATAAAAAACACAAGATGTCTGTTTAGAAAGCTGATACCCAACTATAGTCCATTTTTCTTATTTTTCGTAGCTCTTTTTCCTGGGATTTAGACAGTTTACATGTCATCTCTCCTAATAATTCCATAGTGCTTGTATCTTCGTGTTCCATTTCAGTAACATCTCTTTCCTCATCTGAATCATCCTCTGTTTTTTCACTTTCCATTTCTACTTCATCAGCAACTTCTTCAGCACTGTAAGAGGAAGATGATTGGAAACAACCCAATTAATGAAATTAATGGGTACTTTCACATGCTATAGTATCACATACTATAGGAGAGAGGTAAGTTATCATGCAAATAACTAAGTAAACATCAGATTTTATTTATTTTTTTAATCTCAGGCTACTTACAAACTACTATACTTCTCTTGCCATCTCAGTTACTAGCCATTTTTCAAATAGCTGTCCTCTGTTTTAAGTAAACTTAACAAACAAAATATTTTTCTTTCTCCAAGTAGAATACATAATGTCAGAACAGGCAGATCAGCATTATGTAAAAAGTTATAATCTCACACTCCTACGGGATTAGAAACATCGGATACGCTGATAGATGAGACAATGTTCAAGAAGGCCATTCTTCTCCTTCAAATCTGAAAAAGGTCACTTAGTCTTAAAAATTGTGACAATACCTAGAATGTTACTAGAAAAGAAAAAAAGGTTGGTGTTTTGTTGTTGGTTTTTTTTTTTTTAAAATATAGGGAGGTGCTTAAAGTGGCTGCTCCCTTCTGACTTCGAGAGTTAAACTTGTGCTGAAGTAGAAAGCATACTTCCAAAGAATTATACAGAACAGTTACCATTTACAATGTGGTAATTAATAGTGTTAATTCAAATGTCTGTTGTATAAATATTTTGGATCTCATTAGGAATGACCTGCATGGCAGAACAGTACTGGTGTCCTAAAAATCATCTGTTCAAATACAAACGATTTATCACTCACAAAATGTAAATGGTAAAACATGTACAATACATTAATATTGTACATTAATATTGTACTGCCAAGGAAAACAATAAAAATAATCTATACATTGATACATTCTTGTCATTCTTCAAGAGCCCAATCCTACAGCCCTTATATGTAACTTTAAATGCACAGTCATACTAATTACCAGTGTCAAAGTACAAGCTCTGCATGTGCAAATATTTACACAGGCCACTGAACTCCCAAATTCTTCAGCACTGAAACTACATGCAAGTTTCTATACATTCCTTGTATTAGATTTTTGCCAGTGTTTTGCTGATGCGGCAAAAAGACTTTTACTTGTGTCATCCAGTAAGAAAGCTAGCCATACCGGCCAATGCAACGTAGCAGAACTGCTGTTACGGCAGAATACAATCCACATGCAAAAACTACTCAAAGTGGTATTTTTCTCTGGGTAAACCCTGGCAGTGTCAACTATCCCCTCACTGGTGTTTGCAAATTCAGAATGGCAGCTGATACCAGTGACATATTTTCATCTCTGGCTTGGTAGAGTTTCATATAACATTTTAAAGAATAGATTGCATAAAAAATGCAAGCATTTAATTGACTTCAGTCTAAGTGACAAGATATTAATCCTAATGCAAGACTACAGTCATAACCCCTGTGCCTGCATTCATTTTCTAGAAGCATACATTGATCTCAGAGGAGCAAGCTACAATACATTTTAAATACCTATCAAACTACTCTATTAAATTGAGATCAATGTATTGCAAGAAAAGCTTAGCTAACTGTGTTCACAGTGTACACTCGTATTTTGTAGCTTAATTAGGAATGAAATTTGAGTCCTAAACAAACTGTTAAGATTAAGCTATGGACTAACTTCTTGATGTATCTAGAAATCTAAACCAAGAATTATGCAGGAAGTCATCGTAACATCAAATAAAGTTGAGAATTCGACGTTTATCCAAAAATACCACTAAAAACATTAAAGCCCTGGAATAAAGTTAAATTCTTAATAAAGAATTTGAATACCAAAGGCAACATTTTGCGTACGAGCACATTATGCCAAACAACAGCAAAAATAACAACAAAGATGTACATTATTCAAAATAGCTTCCATAACTAAGGAGAGTTCTTCAATTTTTCCTTACCTTTTGTTCTCTTTGGAGATGAGCAATGAATTAATAAATATAGGACAGAGGAAGGAAGCAGATGGCAAAACATGTGCTGGAGTGTGCAAAAGCTGAAAAGATAAAAAAGCAGCTTTAGGAAAGCTTTTGTTTGTCATGATTTTGTTTGTACACTCACTGTAATTACTCCTACCTCTTTGACAGCAGGTGATTCTTGCTCATGCTTACTACGAACTAGTTTTCCAAGGTCTATATCCTCTTGTAATTGCTGATGTCTGTGCTTTCCCAACAGTAAGCTAAATGGGGTCACAGGAAGACTTTCTTCTACTGCCAGCTTGAAAAAGATGAAAGTTTTAAGTAGAATTTTAGTGTCACAATCTAAGTTCAATCTCATTTTGAGTTACCAAAATTGAGCATCAACCTAGGTGACAAAAGTCTACGCTCAAATTTAACTCTTTGTACTCATTCTCTGTCAGGCATCCTGAGAGAGTCCAACACAGAGGTAATAACCCTCGCCAGGATCTGGATCTGAATCCAAGAACCAGATTTTAGTTGGTTGATGTACCAATTAACTTCCAAATACGGCAGTTGGTCCATGTGCCAGCAAAACTAAGTATGGCTTTCAGATTCCACTTATGACTAAAAGATCATTTATATCCCAGCATCATCTGCCAAGTGATTTAATTATGTAACTGGAAGCAGAACATGGCAACTTCAATATATCTTAATCTGAGTATCAAATTATTCCCCCACACTCCAAAGAAACTGATTGCTTATAACCACATTCCCATTGGATTTTGTATTAGAAAGATACTAACTTCTATTTTGATCTATTTTATCTAACCAACCAAATCAATCAAGTGCTACTGTTTTATTCTGTTTAGCGGGTATGAAATGCTTCTTCAACATGAGTTTGAAAGATCGAATTTCCCAGACTACTTCTCCACACAAGTACATACTGGAACGTAATTTTGAAATTCATTCTCACTGATAAGTCACAACTGACTGACAACTGTTCATCTTCACCAGAAAGCGCAGTTCAGGCCACACTCAAGGTTTCAAGCGTTAAAGAAACCAAGATAAGGAAAAAGCTTATTCAAATATCAAGTGGTTTTGCTTCACTTGTGTAACCTGAGTCCTTTTAGAAAAGTATCATTTTTTTGTTCAGGGGAAATGAGAAAAGGAGGGAGTAGCTTACTAATACTTCTTTTTTTAAAGGTTTTTACAAACAGCAATTCTGTCAAAAAGTAAGCAAATACAGATTACTGCCCCTTCAGCTAAATGCCTATGACTCCATCTAAGGATCCAGTGTGCATTTTCACGACACAAGGGAATTTGAATCTGACAAACTGAACACCAACAGAATTTTGAACTGCTCTGTCAGAACTTCTGTAAGAGGTACCTGTTTGCTTGATGGTGTAAGCCTTTCTTCTAGAGACTTCATGCTAAGCGTCATTAGCTCCTAAAATACAGAACGATGTAGCAGAGTTATAGTATGTGAAACTTGCTTTCCGTATTTCCATACCTTGCCTACAGAAGCTTCCAACTGGCCCAAAAGCTCTTGTCAGTCAAGTGGAAGAGGCAAACACATCTCTTCCTCTTTATTTTATAAAGAAATTGAAAGGAAGCGGGAACGGACCTAGAGGGTCTATATAGACTTTTTGGGAAAACAAACAAAAAACCCACCCACCCACATATTACAGGGAAAACTGAGTATCATATAGAACATCTGGATAATCAGCAATAATACAGCTTCTAGGTGGTTGTTTAACTTAAACAGCATAGGCAATGTTCCCAAATTATCTACTTTCTTGTATGAATGAGACAGCAGAAACCATCAGCAGTAGAAAACCAGTAAATAATCAATTTTGAACTTAAGCTGTTTTGGTAGTTGAAAGCTTTTAATAAAGAACAAAGCATGGCTTATGCTGCCTTGAAATCACAAAAAACCTCTTACACTCAACAGCAGAACTCTGAATTTGTATCAATCCACATTCAGGAAAATACTTTTTCCCCAGGAACCACCTGCCAATCACTATTTCTTACTTGCGTATCCGTAAGAAAAAATAGTTGGGATCTTCTTAGCCAAAGGTATTTTTCTGAGCCAATCGTTTCAGGTTCGTCTCTTGGAACAAAGGCAGCAAGCTGGATCTTTTCTTTACAAAGGTTTCTCTGGATATAGATTGGCCGTGGCTCATTTGGTTTAAACACAAACACTGCAAAACCAAGAAAGTCTTCTCTTTAGATCGTTAAATCCTTACCTTCCTGGGTAGCTGTCAAAGCCCTGTGTGTGATAGCCAGTAAGGGCTGGACAGGATTGCCTTGAAGCACTAGTCTGCAGGAATTATAATTGGATAACCTTACTGCATAATAGAAGACACCTTTCACAGTATTCCAAGCCAGAGAACATACTTGGAAATTAACTTTTCGGTAGAACAGTAGCTCTAGGAAGAGTAATCGTAATTTATAGTCAAAGCTCTAAAACGTAGCTGTACAGTTCAATCACAGTTTTGCATTTACAGGAGAGGGTCAAGAACATTCAAGACCCTCACCCGGAGAACAGAGTTAATCCTGTGCTATATGCTGTACCGCAAACTGTTGGAAGAAAAGATGAGGAACCAACATGCTTTACTTGACTGCTGCTGTCAGACATTGCTCAGCTTTTCACAGGTGCAAACAGACTCGAGTCTGTCTTACGGCTTTCATGGGGCTGAATTCTAAGAAAACCTTTTCTACAAATTATGCTTTCACAGTTTTAAATTCCACTGACTATTACTTGTCAAAGAAGCCTTTGTACTTACAGCTGGACTCTTTTGAGAGCCATGAGACAGCAGCAATATGTTCTGAAAGGGGATCAGGTTGCAGAACTAAGACGTTGAGGTGAGCACTCCATTCCACTGAAAAGCAAACACAAGCAACAGCCAGACATGAAAAGAGGGCATTCAGTTCTATCCCACTACTTTGCCAAACAGAAGGTCAAATGGGAATGACAAGCAGGGCCTTAACCTCTGGAAGAGGCATGCAACTTCACCTATTCCCAGATGAATAGAAATATACAGATATTATCAACAACTTCTACAAATGCAGGAAATACTAGCTGTTACTGTGTTATCAATCATCTAACTTAGAATTTACTATGCACATAAAGCACATGCACGCTGGACAGGATACTATCTTGACTGAAGTATGAAAATCATTACAATTCCACAGGACATTTTGCAGTGGATCAATCTGGATTCAAACTAGAATTATTTTAAAGTTTCATAGTAAATTCAACTGTTAAATGTTACCACTCCAGCATACATTTAAGCTGATCTTACATGCACAACTGAGCAGGTTCCAGCAACACAGAAAGCCATAATCAGTGGCACCAATAAGGTACTTGGAACATGTTAGTCTCCCAAAGCAGATGTTCCTACAGAAGTAAAGAGTCAAAAAAAGTTAATGACCTTCAGATTTCATCTTTGTTTCTCTCTGTTGTAATAATTCACAAGTCACGAAAACATTCAGTTAAGATTTAGTTCTGATGTTTAAATCAGGAGACGTTTGCTTACTGCTTTCACCTCCAGTGGCATGAAACTTCACACACAACAACCAGACAGGTCTGGGAGATACAAACCCATAAGTACTAGTAAGTGTTCACACTGGAACTGGAAAATAAATTCCATATCTAAAGAATTCCTACTATTGCTCTAAGCACTAGAAAGAGTGAAAAAAATTATTCTTACAGGCTGCTCCAATTGAAGGAAGCATGTGATTTGTTTTCACTTACGTTAATTTCTCATTTTCTTGTTTGAGAATAATAGAACAGCCTTTTGATTTCTAATGCTACAGAACATTTTCAAAAAAGCTAATAAGGAACGGAATTTCTATATTAAAATATAGCCCTTTGATATTATGTAATTAATACAATCATTCAATATAGTCCTAGCGTAATTTATTTCCTTTTAATATAGCACATAGTAAGGGCTACAAAAGGAGCAGCTGCCTGGGAAAGGCTTGCCACTGTGCCAAGCTGGCAAGAGAAGTCTTCTCCACAGATACAGTAAAGACATGGCTGACATGCCTCCCACGATTTTCCTGCAGTCCAGTTTTAGAATCATGTTTCTCGATTTCTAATCTTAGAGGACCAGTATAAATAAAACGGACTTGAACACACAGAAGAAAAGCTTACAAACATACACACAAAAATATGGAAGCGAGAAATCTCTTTATCTTTCTATGATTCTTTATGTCAGAGTCTTTAAAACATTGTGACCACGCAAAGTTTCGCTTTCCATTTTAGGTGTTTCCTGGAAGCGGTTATATGAAGTACCTCTAACATTACCAGAGTAATGACTTTGAGAAGCAAGTTTGAGAAGCAGTTAGATAAACCTTCGCACTGAAAGAGAATGCTACAGTAGGTTTGTAGCATCTTCCTGTTTCAGAAATGGTTTAGATACCAAGATCTAGCACAGAGATTAAGTAGATGAACCAGTGAGGTCACCTATTGCCCTATTTTTCCAAGATTATCATGAGAAAAATGATACTTTACCTGGATGAGAAACTGCTGTGTATTTGCACAGTCCAGGAAGCTCAATATTAAGGCTGTCCTATTCTTTGAGTCTCTATCCTTTATCTCTACCATCGACCTATGCCATTCCTCATTAACCTTACACAACAGAACAGTATCTAGACCTTCAGGATGTCTTTTATCACGACAGCACACAACGAAGCATGCTGGGATAGTCTGCCAGGCAAATATGGATTTTCCAACAGAGGCCAGCAAGGATCAAGATACGTACTTTATAATGCAGATAATAAGGTCAATATGGCTTTATGGTTTATTGATGTAACTTCTATTCGTATGCATGCGTACATGAATAAAGGACAAACTACTTCTATTTATACTTTTTCAGTACTTTGATTCATCCCTAGATTAATGGGGAAAAAGAGAAGGGCTACTAACACACTACTGTGTGCCCAATGATACATATTTGAGTATGGGAGGTACAGGAGTCATAAGCAAGGAAGAAGATGAAACTGCACAGCTTGATCTTATTATTTTTAACAGTAAGTTACCAGCCAGCTAAAAGCCATTTTAGTCTTTTCTATATATGAACTTCAGCCTGTTAAATTCAATGTTTATATGAACATATAGAAGATCTTAGACTACTATGAATTGATTCTTTCTGTTCCAAGAGTTCAAGATAGACATAAAAAGCCAGATGAAAAACATACCTTATTTTTCCAGGTGGATGGCAAAACGTGCACTTAAGATCCCAAGTAACTGAATCCCATACAGTGACAGTTTCTTCAAAGCTAACAGCAAGCAAAGAGCCATCTTCTGAGAAACAGCAGTTAGTAGCTTGGTAGTTGTGGTAGCTGCCTACAAAGTCACAGCTCCAGCTCACGCTTTGCTGTGCTGCATTGAATAAATAAGCTAGTTAATTCAAGTCTATACATGAAGAAAGAATTATTCAAGTATTAGGGCTGCAAAATAGGCTCAAAGAGCAAGAGAGTTTTGTTTCAGAAGGCTTACATTTTTAAGAGGTACAGAGAAGCTGTCCTGTTCTAGTACAAGAAACATCTAGTAGGTTTTCCATTTGTCCTCAGTTTTGCATCTGAACAGTGAATCTCGAGACTGACATGGTACAATATTCATGTTTACTTTGCCAACTATGTTAAGCATGCTTTCAAATAGGCAGATGTTAGATAAAAGAAAAAAGATACTGAAGTAGATTCAACATTTAGTGTTCTGAAACATACTGTTCTTTTAAAACTGTAGCAAGAACATGAGCATTACCAAAAATTTGAATACAGGTTGCATTTGAGTCCAACAAAGCTCATGGTTCATCTACATAAAGTTTGAGGATCACAAAGTGACCCATCAGCACGCGTCCTTGCCTTGGTCAACCTGCCAGTGCATTCAGTTGGGATACCCTTCCCATTGTTGATAATTGCCATAAAATAAACAGAAGCGAAGTGATGTACTTACCACATAACATACATTTTCCAGTATAAAGAAAATTCATACAGCATGCTTTTGAAACATATGAGTAGGATGAGGAAAGAAAGGAAAATAAGTTCACCCTATGCTAAGATATCCTCTATATAATGGCTACGAGTTGATGATTAAAAGAGGTGCCTGTAAAAAACAGCCAGAAACAATTCACTACTTTAAACTACATGGCACCATCTAGAGGCACAGCGAGAGATCTGCTGCAAATAAAAACATGCCAGAGTGTATTCTGCAGATGAACTAATTAGTTTGTTAATATTCGCTGCACAGAAGCCAGCATGTTGAGTGTTTCTACCTGACCATTCCTACCCTGCCGCCCCTGGGCAAATACACCACAAAAGTCAGCACTAATTTGTACTTTTATACATGCCATGAGACAGAACTCTGTATAGTCACTTAAAAAACAAATAAAAAGATACACACAAAAAAACCCTGATGAGGCCAGTCAGCAGATACAAAACTATCTTCCTGAAGGAAACAGACCCCATTAGGTTTCATCCCCAGCCCACACTGTACTCAAGATCAAAGTATCTGCTCATTAAGTTAAGATACAATCTAGGCTTAGAATAATTTACAATCAAAAAAGTAAATATATGCATAAATCCTAGTAAATGAATACAAGCTTTTGTTTTTCCTTCTCATGAGCAGCCACTGTTGAGGAGCAAACAGCTTCGAAAGAGAAAGTTTGCCAAATGGAAACCTTAGTAGTTGACAAGTACTCTTGAACATGTTCTCACCCTGCCCATGAAAACACAAACGTGTTACTGAACTGCAAGTAGTTCAGCAAGACCACTACCACATCTATTTGGGAACATGAAAAGGTAAGACACCCAAGTGGCAGGAAAGTTCCAGCTCGCTTAAGTGTGCCTGGCACCATAATAACATTTAAGTAAAGAGAAATTAGGAAGTGGGAAATCTTTGTATTTCACGTCCAAAGGCATACAGGGTAATACACATCCCTCAGATGTTCTGTTTGAAACAAGTGAACATCAGCATGCATTTTGAGAGGTGAAATTTGGTTACTTAAGTATCGTGGAAGTGGATCCTAAATATCCATTCTAGGATGTTCAAATATCTAACAGGAAGGAAGTATGTTCAAAAAATGAACTCTGAAGTGGTAGAGCTGCAGAATGGCAAAGTGCTATTATGTTACACTAAGTCAACTAAAACAGAATAACACATTTCTGCATCCTGCTCCCTTGAGCAGAAGTCTCAAATAAAAAGACTACCCAGAGGAATGACAAAAATCCATTTTCCCAGCATGGAAAAATCATTACCACAAACAATCCTTTAAACAAATCAACACAGGCTGCCATTCCCTTCTGCAGCAGGCTCGGCAAGGTCTTTGCTATTTCAGGAACCTCCATATCGGTCCATAATACTGCAAAACTATGAGAGAACTCCATCACAGGGGATGCTCAGGAGAACACAACGCTCCATGCAACAGCGGAAATAGGTAAACGCATGGGACTCGCGGGCCTAGTTCTGAAAGGATGAAGTTAGGATCAGAATTTCTACAGCACGTTACGAGGTAGCAAGTAAGAGTAAGTTATGTTTTGACCACACTTACCCTCCGGATCAGTGTCTTCTACCATCATCCAGACTTTAAACACACAATCTCTGCCAGCTGTTACCAATATCAAAGAGTCATCTTCCAATTCATCCATGTCACGAAAGCACATGTCTGTTATGTGGTCCTCATGGGGCATATTTATTCTAGTATTCAGTTTAAAGCTATAGGAAAAGAAAACAGAAGCTTGCCATTTTATTTCATTTTGAACTTGTGGAAGATTTCAGTCTAAGATGATTCTGGAAGAGGCAGGGAGAAGAATCATCAAAGAAACTTCTGTCTAATTACATAGCTAAATGGTATCGCATTTACAAATCTGATTTCCCTAATCACTTCCATACAGCAAGAGAGATTGTAGCCCAGCACTGAGAAAGGACTAGCACTAAGCAAGCACCACTCTCAGATATTCAGCCTGAACTCTGGGGAGTGTTTCCAGGATTTAGACAACCAGCCACATAGCTACTACACAGACCAGCTTTATTTTGCTTTGTTCCTTCTTTAAGAAAATAACAATTTATAGGCAAAATATAATTTTTTTTTTTTTTGGTAAGTAAGAAAATCAGGGAAAGTGTATGAACCAGATGCATATGTTAGTTAAAGAAAAAAAAAAAAATCAACAATAAAGTAATGATCTTCTGTACCCTAGAAGGACTAATCAATTAATGATGGATTAGACAGAGGTGGGGAAAACTGAACAAGCTATAGAACCATCCCGTCAAGTCCATGATTTTTAATACCAAGTAAATATGTGAATTTAAGTCCCATGGTTAAAATAGCCTGTCTGATTAATGTAAGTAAATTAGATTCAGAGCAATTATTTCCAATCTGTATTTACTTCAACTCTGTGTGTTGTTTCAGATGCGTGTAGCATGCACGGTAAACTCTCCCTAGGGTCTTCCCTAGAATTTTATTAGTTGATCTGGAAAAACTCTGCCTTTGCCAGACAAAGCCTGTATAGATATTTGTGTGATACTTTAGATTTTGACACCTAGAAGGTCAGCTCTATTATCATTACCTTTGCGTTTCTTCATCATAGAACCACAGCTTCAATTGTAACTCGGGGTCAGTTACTTCTTCTCTCTCTTCTACTGTTGCTAACCACTTGCCTTGTGCACTAAACGCAACTTTTACCAAGTCAGCTTGATTTAAACCTGCCTGATGAATGTATTGTCGTTGCACAATATCCAACTGCAAAACAAGACCAAAATTAAATTTCAAAATTCAAGTGTAGATTTAGAGATATCATTCATAAAACCAGGGAGAAAGGTCATTCCAAATGCACTGATTAGAACTGACTGGGCTGTGGCATTAAAAAAAAAGTGGAGAAAGCATAATTAGGGCATGTACATTCCACAATAATGCTAAGTGTAGGAAAAAAGAAGAAAAAAAAGCAACCCGATATTTTAGAGGGATTTTACCTAGAAATTTTTGACATTTACCAAGTATGTATTCAACTGTCAACATTTAGGTATGCTTAACAAGTAAGAGAAGTTTGCAACAAAGCTGAGAACATCTCAGCTTAGAATCCAGTGTCGCAGCTTTTTTTCCTGTTTGCTATATTAAGTCTTAAAATAAGTTCTGATGCATAACTTACTTGATTGAATAAGTTAAAAGTTTTAGTACAAGCCCATCCAACTTACACTGAACAGCTGTTGGTCACTTTGGAGACAATAGAACTGCAAGTGGCCAGGCTCTCCATTCAGGACCAAAGCTTTGGTTCTAGGATCAACCACTAGACCAGTCTTGACATCCGTACCTGGAAACAGAAATAAGATGATAAATGACCCAAAATGGGAAATGACACATTCTGCCCTCTAAGTGGAAGATAAATTTTATTGCACTTACTTTTGATTAGCCCTTGAATACTTTTGGAGAATCTTAGGTTGCTGTTGATTATTGTAATTCCTGAAAGGAAAAGCAGATAAAGTCTTGCAAAAGGCTTCTGCAATGTAACCACATCTCATGGTGGGGAAGGGACCTTAACCAACTGTACTTAATCCTACAAACCTATCTTTTCTCAATTTATGACACCCCCACATCAAGGTGGAAAGCTAAGTTACAGCAGTTGTCAGGCAAATTCACGGAACTGATGAAAGAGCAAAAGTTCACTTCAAGCACCTGTTCTTTCAGATCAATACTGAACTTTCAAGTAGTATCTAGTTAATTCGTCTGAAATTAACAAAATAAAATTCAGACAGATTTGCATTCCATTTTGTATTAAGTGATACTTAAAATATGTTTTGGCTTACTGTTGTCTGCATGCAAGGTGCAACACAGCGCGCCATCAGATGACATGGAGATGTACTCAATAGCAGATCCCAAACGAGGGAGGAAATCCTTCTGACAGTCTGATTCATTGCGCCACAGAACTAGAACAGATTCAACTCCACCACTCAGCAAGCTGGTTCCTTTTCCAGTAATAAAAAGGCAGTTATAGGTTTGGGTTAAAAAAAAACAACAACAACAACAAAAAAACAAAACAAAAAAAACAAAACAAAAACCATCAGCATACATGTTTACGATGACAGACAAACATAGGTTTCTCAAAAACCTTTCTTAAATACAGACATACAAAGCAATTATTCCTCATATCTAGCCTGGGCAATACACATAGATATATTTCTCATTATCCCATGTTAAATTGCTAGAGAAACTTGGATTAAGTAACAAGAATTTGTGCCTACAGTAAAATTTAAACAATGCTCTGGGAGTAGTAGATCCCATTACTTTCTGAATCAGCTGAGCATTTGTGTTAGAATATAGCTGAATTGTTCTCCTCCTATCAGAAGAACTTTGCAGTAAGAAATATCCTAATAGTTCAGATCACACAATTCAGATAAAAGTTAATCGGGAGAAAAGAGGTAAGAGAAGGGGTTAGATTTTACATTCTACCACAGAAGGTAAATATTTGACATTATGAATGCCAATCAAAATATATGAAAAAATAACAACTGCTTCCATTTTTATTTCAGATTCTTCCTGGACATATTTAAAATTGTAAAAATTAATTTGTTAATAAGTGGACAAACACGAACTTCTATTGATTTTTCCCTTCCTGTTGCAACTCTTCAAATTTGAAAGGTTGTTTGTTTTGGTGTTTTTTGGGCGTGGGTTTTTTTTACTCACCCTCTATAGAAAAAGCTAGATCCATAACGGTATCATGATGCCAGTGCAGTGTGGAAAATGTGTACTCTTTCTTGTGGTAGAAATTCCTCCTATGTGGAGAGGAATAGAACAGTTATTTAAGCACACCATCAACAACAGAGCAAACAAAAGGAAATATTGAATTGAATCAAGTATACCATCCTCTCCTCTAACTTCTAGACTACAATTTCTCGTATGCTCAAGTGATGCAAAGGGAAGGAAGGAACCACGCTAGCCCGTTTTCAGCACCTTCCTGGTGCACACTGCACATCTTAGACATACTGAGCAACTCAGCGCTGCAGAGCAACTTGGCAAGCATATTGTTCTTAACCACGCAATTCCACTAGTGTGCTCTCCCTAGGACTCTACTTGCCCACAAGGAGTTATTTCAGCTGCTCCTGCATTACCTTTTTCAAATACAGTTTAGATTCATGGAGCATAGCTTAACAGGAATATTTTCCCATTTGATGTTAAACTGAAGCTGTACCCTGAAGTCAATGTCAGTACTGCAGGTTCACAGGGCTTGCCATTCTTTGCTCATTACGACTTCTGAAAATGGCAATGCTAAGGACGAATTAGACTGCTTTGCTCAGGTTTCACTTAATTCCTATGGTCACATCAGTTGATGGGGTACACAGCTGAATCAAAATGCGCATACCAGAGGCGAATCTTTCCATCTGCATGGCCAGTTGCAATACAATCCTCCACAGGATGGCATGCTATGCAAGTGAAGTGATTGTTTCCACTTTTTGTCTTCATTGCACTTACAGAAAACCTTCAAGAGTTAAGAAAGTAACTTTAATTATGAGTTGTTTTTTTTTTTTTTAAACAAAGCTTCAAAAGGATCAGCTAATGCACATAAAAATAATTCTGACTAGCAAAATTAAACATCTCCAAGTTGTTATAGTTACATGCACTCTCCAAAAAATGATGACAGACTTATTCTTCCCTTTATTCCATTAGTTCTTTGCCTTCAATCAAGCTGGAAGA
The DNA here is from genome assembly GCF_964195595.1 of Calonectris borealis. Lineage (NCBI taxonomy): Eukaryota > Metazoa > Chordata > Aves > Procellariiformes > Procellariidae > Calonectris > Calonectris borealis. Next base: position 35,606,063 of record NC_134317.1, read on the forward strand.
TTCTCCCTTCTTTCTCTCCCTCTTTCTTCTTCTGCCCCCCCTTCCTCCCCTTGCCCCTGTTTTGGCCCTGACCAAACTATGTCACTTGTTTCAGTCCAGCATCAGCCTACGCATTTACCTGAAAAAAATACATGCCTGAGCTGAAATGATAAGCCACCAATGCCACTGCAGCACCTCACTGTCTGCCTCTACGGGAAGCTTCTTATATAGCGACGACATCCCCTCCAGCATAAAACCAAATGGTTGCTGACAAATATAAAATAATGTGTGCACACATCACTAGTTAACAAACATTTATGAATCAATACCTGACATTTTCATTCTTACCTGTTCAACTGTTTCTGTTTAAAAAAATAAACTTGGAGATTAACCTCCTTCACTGATGCCACATATTCACCCTGTTATAGTAAAACAACAACTTAGGACATACAGATTATGTTCTTACACATGAAAGAAAAAAAAATCATGTTTCACTACAAAGTACTTAAAATTGGAGATAACATATAAGCTTATATTAAGTCAATATCTTCCTATTATAATGTTTTGTTTTGTTTTTTAATAAAAGAAAACATAGGTCTTACACAGATTCATTTAAGTTCAGTTTTGTTTCACGCTGCTGTGCTTGTATAAAAGCATAAACAGCGTATAGTTCATTTGAGAGAAGAAAAAAAAAAAAAAGAAGAAAAAAACCCAAAAGATGAATATACTTCTCTTCCAAATGCAATACACTTCGGTGATGCATCCACACCATCCAAAACCACCGACAATTCCTTGGCTTCCAAATCTTGGCCTGCTGCTTTTGTCAGCTTAACCGAGACCAGCTGGAATGTATCTGACCAAAGAAAAATCTGTTATCAAAAGGCTTTTATGAGCAAGTTTATGTACACCCCTTACAAAGGAGATTCTACCTCAGAACCTTCTACTCTTCTACCTCAGAACTAACATGTTAGTACCTTCCAATATTTTTTGTAAGTTTGAAAAAGTTGTAATACCTTTCAAAAAATAATTGTTTCAGATACTTTGATTCAAACAATAGTATTGAAGATTGAGGACTAGATAGTGGATACCAGTCCAACTGTAAGCAGAAACCAAGCAAAGTTGCATAATATTTGCTCTTGCTCTGAAGTGACATTTGTAGCAATATAGTGAGAGTAAGGTCAAGCTATATTTATATTTATTTCAGACAAAATTCTAGGAAAAAATATCTAGGCGTGCTGTTAAATAGGACAAGTCTATTTATATTAATACTGCTTAAGGTGGAAGAGTAGTCTCAAGTACTGTGGCATAACCTATCTCATGGTAAGCACTGCTTAAAGATTTATTGCATCTACAACATCAGATACATACAGTATATGCTTCAAAAGTGAAGATAAGCACTATTCTAGACAAATATTAAAAAAAAAGATGTCATAGAATGAAAACAGAAAAAAGGTAGGAAATGCAGGACTGCAGACATCTGTCACATATTTAAGAAATATTTTCAAAATTAATATATTAAAGCACGTTCTTGCAGCATACCATTCGCTGACATGACGGTAGCTTAGACATAGCATGACTTAGACGACAAGGATGATGCGAATCATACTGTACCTCTTTCACCACTCTTTGGAATTACAACAAACAGCAAGTCCTCAGAACTAGCAAGTGCGTACAGTGCCAGAAGTTTGGATCCTACAGTGAAAGTCTGAAGAAAAAAAAGAGAAAGGGGTCAACAATTATTACACTTGTGCGTATGGTTTTCAACAGTGAGTAATGCTAAGTTTTTACAATAAGGAAAACACACATGCTTTAAAGAAACGTTGATGTATTAATTAAAATTCTCAATTCTAAGACAAATAAAAAGACCTTTATTCTATCAAGGATTAATACAAATGTTAAAACAGTACTAATAAAATATGAGACATCAGATTTACTGAAAAACCTGAAGGTACCCTACCCTTAATACAAAGCAGAAGGGCCACCTACAGGGAAGTGCCTCTATTTAGCCAAAACCAGGAGCAACAGGACAGTTAGCAGCCTACATTTTCAAGCCATCATATCAATTCCTATTGGCATATCACAAACTGCAGCACACCCCCTAAGAGCTACACCGAACTCTGAACTGCAGCAAGTAGCAAAGTTAGTATGTCAGTACCTGTCCCATCTTTTCCCCAAAACGATTCTGCATCACCATAAATTTCACATCAATTGCCACATTCTATTACTGCCATAAACAGAAGGCTTTCAGGCTGTGTTAATGGCAGAACAACACGTCTCGGACTGATTTGTGACCATTTGTAGCAATAGCTGCAGAAATCCTTATTCTGCTACCAATGGGCCAAGAATAATTTTGACAAGTGCTCAACAGGAATAACTCAACATACTTTAATGGGAATCCCATCCATGAAGTCCCACAGTTTAATGGTGCCATCAACAGAAGAAGAATATAGCTGAGGGGAAAAAAAAAAGTTAAAGTAATATATCAAAGCCAGCTTTTACATAAAATCACACCTTAAAAGTTGAAGGACTGATCAATGGAACTGCGCTTCCAAGTGCCTGCATCATCAAAAATACAGGACACAGACCAGCTCTATATGCTGTCTTCAAACAAAGTGCACTGGAAATACAACACTATTACTCTGGTTTGAAAGATACATTTCATGAAAGAAGCAACAGGTATTTGTGTTTAAACACTTGAGACTAACAGACTATGCACAGATATCCACTATGTGAACATCTGCATCAGACTTGGCATAGATAATACGCAGGTGCAGTCCACCTTGGCAAGTAATTCTTGTTTATATATAGGCACCAGAAAAAAACCCAAGCAAACGGAGAGCCAGAGCAGGAGCAGCAGTGAACAGGGAAGGCAGGCTGCCAGTAGACAGACAGCCGCTAGGCAATTGCAGGGATTTAGTCAAATCTGCATCTGTATCAGCAGATAGAGAGGGGCAAACACCAACCACAGTAAACGTTGCTGATTTTCTCACATGCTTCTTTTCCACCTTCAATAATAATAATAAAAAAACAAAATATTGCTGATATTTCTATTTTGCTGTCATTCCATTCAATGAGTGTAGTTCACATGACGTTTCACAATTTTTTTTTGTAGAAAACAGATATAGCGTTTACTCTTCTAGGCAGATTTCAGAGAAACATTAGCTCGACAATGCTATAATCGCTTCCAGCTCGTTCTCAAATTCCAGCCAGCCCCCAAACACCCGAGACAGCCCCCACAGAAGCACGTAAGCTCGGCCGAGGGGCAGGAGCGCCCCCAGCACCCCCCACAACCAGACTTTTGCCCCCAGACCTGCATGTGGTTATGGGGGTTGAGCTGGATGCCCGTCACCAGGTCGGCGTGGCCCCCCATCACCCGCAGCGTCTCCTCGGTGGCCACGCTGTACATCTTCACGAAGTCGCCGGAGGCGCATAGCAGGTACCTGGAGAAGGAGGAGGGGGGGGGGGGGGGGGAAGGAAAGCCGTTACCCCGGGTGAGGGGACCCAGGTACCCCCCGGGGAGCGGCAGGCCGCGGTGACACCAGCCGGCAGCCGCCCCCGCTGCAGAGCTCAGCAGCTCCCCCCCCCCAAGGGTGGAAGGCCCGGGCCCCAGCCCCACTTGCTTGGAATCAGCGGAGAAGACGGCCCTGGCACCGTGGAGGGTGCTGCCGCCGCACCGCACCACGCGGAGCGTCGCCGGCGCCACCATCTTCCCTCAGCGGAACCCCCGACCTTTCACCCCTGCCCCGGCGAGCGCGGCCGCTCTCGCCCCGCCCTCCGCCACGCCTCTGTGGTGCCCGGGCTGCTCGGTAAGTTCCGCCCGCCGCCGACATGGCGGCTGGGGCAGCCTCGCGCCGGCGCTGGTTGGCTCCTCGGCTGTGACGCGCTGAGGGCAGGCTGCTCGCGCGCCCTCGCGGCTCCGCAGGGCGGTCCGCCGTCCCTTAACGGCAGCCTCGGGCCCGCCTCTCAGGGGCGGGGAGTGCGGGGAGCCGCGGGGGCCGGGCCGCTGCTACCGCTGCCCGTGGGGAGAGCCCGGCCGTCTGCCGAGTCCAGCCCTCCCGCAGAAACTTCCCCTGGCCGCGGCCACTCCTCCGTTCCCAGGCTGGAGGGACGGAGGGAGCCCGGGAGGAGCGGTACCGCTCAGCTCTAGCGGTATCGGCCGGCTGGCGCCTGCAGGTGCACGGCACCTCTTGTTCGCTCCAAGTCACCCGAGCACACAGGTCTTTTCTGGTCCCAGGGGGCGGCTGCTGGACCGATGCTAGAGAGGGTTGCCAGGCGGCTGCAAGGGAAAGCCCTCTGGCTGGGTCTGGAATTGCGCGGGTATGATAATCTGAGGGGAAAAATGCGTAACTCCCTTGTTTCAGCAGGCAGAAAAGGCTGAGGAGAAGAAATAGATAGGTATGTTTTGTTAAAACCCCAGTTACTCATGGGCTTGGACAAATTGTGAGTTACTGAGGGCATAATCATCTCATGTCCGAAGGAAAACTGTCAGAAGCGATCTGAATGTCTGGAATAAGGCATGACTTACGATGTCTGGGCCCTTCACTTCTGCTTTAGAATAGTAGTTACAGTTCTTGCACAGCTGTGTATTTTTGGCTGCTGTTTCCACTACTGAAACAATCTCTGGTATGCTTGTAATTGATTTTTAAACGGTCCCACTTAAAATAACAATAACAGTAACAGTTGCGTTCCGGAGGGCTAGTTGTGATTATCCTACTGTAGGCCAAGTTATGTCCTTTTCATAATTGCTGACTTAATTTTAGGTTGGAGGTTAAGTGAGGATCATATGGGGAGAGTAGCGCACGCGTTGGAGTATTGTGGTTATGGGGAACCGGGGATGGGTGTGAGAGAGCATGATGCATCCAGAAACTTGGCTCCTAATCTCAGGTGCTTTAACAATTAAACAGTATGCACTTTCTGGAGCTGAGAGCAGAATTTACAAGTTCTGCCTAATTGCAGTTTTTGGGCTTAACAGCTGCGTCATTCTCTCATTCTGGTGAATATTTTAGAAAGTGAAGGCAGATGCACTCTAGTGCTCTTCCTGCGTGGGACAGTATGACATGACCAAGTTCTGAGCCACGGATACTGAGTAAAGCCAGCGTTCTATCGTGGGGGGAAAAAGCAAGGTTTCTAGGAAAAGATAGTCCCTTTAATTTAATCCACATTAATTATGTGAATGGGAAAATTCTTCTTACCTCTTTAGTCCGAGTCTACACTAAATCTAGTCAAGCCTAGTTAAAATCCAAAAACTTGGCCTGTTCCACTTCTTCCTTGATGAAGGAGAAAAGCAAATACCTTGTGCATCTTAATGCATATCTTTTTATTATACTGTTGTAATGCACATGTAATTGTATTTTTTTAAGAAGTCAGTCATAAGCTTTGAAGATAATAAACCATGTAGAACTCAAGACTACCCCAAACTAGGAGGGTAAATACCAGGTCTTCTCTAGTGACACAATCCAATTCACTGTAATGTTCCATATTTAAGAATAGCACTACTAGTATCTTTGGACAGCATTGCTTAGAACAATTACACAGTGAATCTACAGATGAAAAAAACCTGTATATCATAACTACCAAATGGTCTTTTACTACTGAAATCACATTAATTGTAGCTGCATTACTGGAGTCTAATTCTTAAGCGTGGAAGGAAAATATGAATTAACTTGTGCTGCTGGAAGCAGAGAAACTCAGTGCTGAAAGCAGTGACTGTGCGGTGGGGGAACAGTGTTCTGCACTGGTACTGGTGGCATATGGTTTGTTTTATCTATCTTTGCTCCTACCCTATGCTATATGTTTCTTTTCTACTACTTCTCTTTTTTATTTTATTTAAACTTTGTACTGACATATTTTTCATCCATTTGAGTGTCTTTCTACTATAATGTTATGAATAAAGAAATTTTATCCTGAAAACCTTGTCTCATATTTAATGAATGTAAGGTTATGTATACAACTTACGGTCAGGTCTCACTTCATGAAACAACTGATAGTATTTTCCCAGAGTTTCATTTAAAAAAAAGGTCTAAAAGATTTTTGTATTCAAAGTTACAATGGTTGCCATAAATTTACTAGCAGTCCTGTGTGTTTAAAAAAAAAAAAGTATTGTTCTTGGGTTTTTTTAAATGCACTTAGCCTTTTAGTTCAGTGTCATAACCTGTGTTTTTAAGTGGGGAGAATGTGGCTTGGTGCATACACGGGTGTATAAAGAACCAAAACTTTCCTGGAGCAGTTTTGGAGGGTGGAGATAGTAGGAGATGCTGAAAGTGTCTGGTTTGTGGTATTCATGTGAGTAAGGAGCAAAACTAACCTAACCTGTTGCTTGTTTTCATTTGATTGAAGTGGGGACTTTGTATTGTTTTCTGATTTATTTGTTTAAATGTACATTTCCAGTAATAAAATTCATATGTTTGTGCAAGTCTGAAGAAATTTGCCTATGTCTCTCCCGAAGTAATGTTTTGTAATGTTTTGATTCAGTAAGAATTCTAGTGCATTCAGCCTGATGGTTATTTAGGAGGAATTAATTTGTGGCTCTTTCAGAAGTGATTCTAATTACTACAAGGTATAATTTTTACAACAGGTGTTTTTTTTTTATGTATTGCAATGAATCAAGCAATTAGTCCATGTATTGGCCAAAGATTTGCTTGCATTTAGAATTCACTGTGTGACTGTGTAAATAATTCTAGGTAAACTAGTTGGAGAGAATACATTTTTAGGTCTGAAACATTTATTTTTAATGTTGTTGATTAAAATAGAATTACTTTTGAATATGTTAGCAGCTTAGAAGGAAATCCTTCCAGGCAAAGAGGCAAGTTCTTTCTAAACAAGTGCTGCTAGTTAGGTTTATGTACTGTGTCTAGATTGTAAATTTCTTAACTGTTCAAACATTTGTGAAAGCCCATATAAATAATAGCGTGTAAGAGTGATCACAGAAAAACCACAGCTCTGTCTTCAACAGAGCAGAATGACAGTCCCTTACGGCAGGGTGTGATGCACCACTGTACCGTTGTATTTCATGAAGTCAGTAATACAGTTTAGGACAAAAACTGTTTTGAAATGCTAATTATATTTTACATTCGACTTTGTTTTCAGCAGATTTCTTACTTTCTTGGACCTTATTTCATCTCAACCTTGCATCTTAATAGAATATTCAGCGATGTATCATTGTCTGTTCTGAAGCCTGCTCACATCCCTTGCTGTCCCCTGCACACTGCTTTAACATTGAGATCCCGGGTGGCTGAAACTTCAGCATGAGGGCAATGTATCAGGTACATTTCAAAATTTGATCTGTTTGTAAACTCCAGTGATGGTCTTGAAAGTCTTTTTGTCATCATAAATCAAAATAATAGAAAAAACCGCTGACATTGACAGGTCTTCCATTTTGTGGTTTTTTTTTTCAACTAGCTTGTGGATTGCAATGAGTAGAAGAAGGTTCTGAAATTTTTGCCTTGCAGTCTTCTGTAATGAAATTAGAGGTAAGAAAGGCTGCCTGTTTTTATAACTCCATCATTTAGGAGATGATGTGACTGACTCAAATAATTGATTACTGTTCTTCATGTGTAAACTTGCTTAAAGCAAAGGCAGTGAATTCATACGTTACTTTCTAGTTTGGGGAATATATTTATTTGAAGGGAAATTACATTGTTTTCCTTTCAGTGGTACACAAAGACTAGCATCTCATTTATTTACGGAAAGAAAATTTAACATGACAGAGATTACAACTGAGTATGTGACAGGGACACATGCCGTTATGGGAAGCTCCTACAGTGGAGCACATCAGTAGTTTTTTTTTTCAGTTGGGAAAGCAGCTCTTTCTAGAGAGGAAGATTGGGTTTTAATGAGATCATGTCCCCGTTGCAGTAATGATTCACAGCTGCTGTCAACACTAGAGGGTGCTGGAAGAATGACTGCAACATTAAGAACTCCATATTTAAAGCCCACTATACCAGAAAAGCGGAACGTGCTTGAGCTGCGATGTTCCTTAGAGATCTCTGTTCCAACCCAGCCTTGCCATACGCAGCACGCTCGTGTTCTGCTACTGCATCTGCTACAGTCAAAGGGAAGGCGGTGACCTATAGTGACTCGGTTTGTTTCCTTAGCAGTGTTCAACAGATGATAGCGTCTTGTATGAGACCACGAAAACATCAACATCTCATCAAAAGGAAAAAGCATAAGAAGAATTAAACTGTAAACGCTCATCTTAATAACTGTTGCCATATGCAGTAGTGGTCCTGACCGGGAGACCGTTGTACATCGAGGAGTACAAGCAGCTGGAGCATGCCCAGGCTGTGCTGCGCAGCGCTGTGCTGCGGGTGCAGCTTGGCCTTCGGGCCCGTCTTGTGTGGCAGAAAAGCTTTGGCGCAGGATGAACTCAGCCAGCTCATCGTACCGGAGGAGCCTGCAGGCAGCGCCCGCTCCGTACCAGTGGTTCTGCCACCTGCATGGCCTTGCCTTTAGGAATGCAGCAAGAAGTTCTCATGTGAACGTCCCTTCTGTTTGGCAGTGGGAATGACCAATAGACTGTGAGAAAATCCTATGGTAGGATCTTCATGACTGGGAGAATCTCTTCTGTGGAGGGGGTTTGCCCAGCACGCTGCACGCGGACTGGAGGCCTCTTTGATGCTACACCACCAGAGGTTCCCACCATCTGGAGGCATTTAAGATTATCTATACTATTCTCTCCTTATAGTGTTAGCCCCTAAAAATAGCGTTTTAAATGATACCTTACAAAGTCTGAGAACCTTTCTTACTGAGATCATAATGGACCAGCACCTCCTCGTGCAAGACATCATAACAAAAGTATTTTAGCTAGTATTTTTTATCTAAAGCATATGTAAATCATTTAAACTCATCATTTTTTCAAAGAAGTTTTGTTTTGAGACATCTCTAAATTGAGGGACTAAGTTAGCATATGGCAAGAATGAGTAGAGGCAGGCTTTATAAATGGAAATTTGAATTTTGATAGCAAGTCCGAAGTTGGCCTTTTAAATAGTTTCATCTCTGTATGCTCTGGTCTCTGGTAAATTGTAAAACACAGTAATTAATATACTTTCAGTTTAATTTTAAATAGTTAATTTTGAATGTACTGTTCTCTTTTGGGGGTTATAAGAATATTTATTACTACAGAGTTCTTGATTATAACATCATCCCATAATAGTTTGATTTTATAAGTTCTTTAAGTATCTTGGAAATATTGGCCAGTAAGTACTCAAAATTTTGAAGTCTAGTTAGTTTGTCAGTAGAGCTGGTTGGAATTTTTGTGACCAACATTTTATGATAAGGAGATATCAGTTACCTAGCAGGGACGCAATGACACAGTGAGAAGCCTTGCAAGTAAATAAAATGGAGAGAATTCATGTTAGAATCTGGCAATATGGATTTCACTGAAATTTCTTCCCATTTCATGAATTTCTGGATTTTTTTTTTTTTTCCGGGAAAAAAGGGAATAGGCTTTGTTTTCTGGCCATTTCTAGCAGTTAATAATCTCTTCCTTTTATGGGAATAGAAAAAAACGTAATGTAAAAGGCCAGCAGAAGCTCTCCGCATGGTGGTGCGGATGTGCTTGATCCGAGACCTTTTCTTCATTCACTGGCTTGTGCCTTTCCCTTGGGAAAGGGCATTCTGTGGAGATGCTGTACCAACTGAACTCCATACAAGTACAGCTGTGCTTTTGTATGTAGGTTGTGAATGGTCTTCTAGCCTATGTGTGAGACACGTATATGGTCCTATGTATGTATTGTCCCATATGGCAGTTTTTAAAAGCTGTGCATCATCTGAATTTTATGCATCTGTGTGTGACTTATACCAATGCAACCACAGAAGAGTCAGGACTTCATCTGGGCAAGCAAGTGCCTGTTAGATAGTGCCAGGAGTATCTTCTAGATTGACCCAATAGAGAGAGTGGAGACAGAGTGTTAATCCACATGCATTTTACAGCCCGTTTTTGCTCATTGAAAAATAGATACTATGTATTGTACACTTCTGTGATGGCAATGCCAGTCAAATCCCATTGTTATTACTACTAGCCAGATGCAGAGGTGCAATGCTGGTTTTATGTTCTGGCATCTCTCCACTATTCTGGTAATGAAAAGAAGCTCTGAAATAAATGAGAATAAGTCCTTCATAATCAGCCATGACACTAAATGACTTTAAGTTACTTTATCGATACGGCATTGGCTACTGCTGGACATTTTTTCCTTTCCACAAAAACGAAACCAGAGCAACTCTAGCTTCCTAAACAGATGTTGAGTACTCCAAAGATACCCTGGTAAGCAAAACAGAGTCTGCGTCTTTAACTTCTTTCTGAACTGAAATGGTTCTGTGCAGAGAATCTGCTATAAAAAGACAGACAAACTTTGAGAATATATTATTTTGTGTGAAAATCTTGCTTCAAGGTTTTGTTCTCTTTAAATAGTGGCTGTTAGTAAGCAAGGATACAGTTTGAGAGGAGTGGGTATCAAATGAGCCTCGTGAGCTTATGTACCTCAAGCAGCTGCTGAATCTCTAATGTTTCCTGTTCCATAATGTCTTTTTTTTTTTCCTTACGACTAGCAAAGGAGGCCAAGCCTTGTCCAGCTAGGGAAGGTGAGTACTGCAATATTTACAAAAAGATTCTGGATTAAAAGGAGAGACTCTCAGTCTGTTAGAAACTCTGTGCTTGTAGTCTAACAACTGTTCATGGCCTTTCCCTCTGATACAAACCAGCTGTAACTGTGCATTACTGTGTGTAAACAGTGTTCTCCTGCTCTTAGCGTTTCCAACCACAAAGCAACAGATCGTAAGCTTTACTGTTCTCTTTTCATCTGACTTGTATTACTTCCCTACTACTGATAATCACTCAGTTTTTTAAATCCCATCCCGTTCCTGTTGAAACCAGCAAGAACAGGGCCCAGCAATGCATTACGTGCCCAGTGACTGAGAAGGAAGGAGGCCAAAGAGGCTGGGATCTTGGTGCAGCTTTTAGTGTCTTCATTGCAAAAACTTGGAACTTGTGGAGAAAAATGGTACTTTTTTGCATTAGTTCATTAGGATTCACTTTCTGCACTACTTTTCGAGAAGCAAGCATAGACTCTTATTTTTTCAGTATTTTCATTAATTCCTTTAAAAATATTCCTAAAGAGAGGTGGTTATCTTTAATGGGAGAGAACTCTGAGAGGGGCCTCAAAGGTTCATAGATGAGATCACTGGGAGTGATGCTTCAGAACTGGTGGGTGTCCTGTCCCAAGTAGCGTAATATAATGGGTCAGGTCATGACCCCCTTCCCCTCTTCTGCTATTGCAGCTAGTAGGGTTTACCTGGTTTTTTCCTCTCACACACCTATTCCTCATGAGAAATGTATCCTCTGCTTTCTTCCTGCATTTTGCACTGTTTCTTTCATGCCTGGGCTGATGCTTGCTGAAGGGTATGTATCCTTTCCTATTTACAGGTCTCCTCTGAGATAAACAATGCTAGCAGAATTCTAGTTTATAAGTATATTCAAGTTGAGGTAAAACTCATTTTGCAAATTATTTCCAAGGGTCAAGTCCAGATGCCTGTTGGTAAGCAGCTGCTGAGTGGATTTTTTGAGCAGTTGTATTGAGTTTCATAGCCGGGAAAACTTTTGTTGCCAAGTGGTTGTTACCATGATCTCTACTGAGAGAAGGATGTTGGAGGGGAGAGTGAGTCCAAATTTACTGTTTATTTCAGAGTTGTGTGGTGTCTTCTGATGCACAAGGTTTTTATTATTCTAAGTAAATGCTGCTGCTTTAAGTAGCAGGAGAAAAACAACATAAACACCTCCAACTATGCAGTATTCTGAACTGGGGCTTTTTGGCTATTGGAAACGGTCAGTCATCATGGAATAGCTTTGTATTTTAAAGTCTATTGGACTGACAAGCATCAGTTAACAGGAAAATATCTCCTAGCTTACATGCAAGTAACAGGTTATGTGAATGTGTGAAGTGTGGTTTAGGCATGACACCCTCCAAATTCTCTCCTGCCTAACCCAGACACAGTTGCTCAGTTGTACTGCTGCGTGCCTGCTCTTTTCACAATCTTAAGTCGTAGGCACTCATTCTAACTAAAGGATCTTATAAAATGGTACACACGTATTAATCCATTACATACTTTACATACCCTTTCCCAAAGTTTACTAGATCTTGGTAGCTGGTGGAGCAAAGATTGTCTTGGATTTAGGTTCGTATTGCCTCTAGCAATTGTTGCTATCATTCATGTTGCTATTGTTTTGTAGCTTTTATTGGCATATTTTTTCTGGACACTGTGCGTTATATTGGCACAGTGTGCTCCTGATCCACACAGCGTACTTGCAGGGGACTGGCAGAGTAAAAAGTTCATAGTAACAAACTCCAGCTGATTTCATGACTTAGCAGGAAGGTATTGTTCCAATGAACTAGAAAGGATAGCGCCGTATTTTTGCAGGCAGAAGTAGCAACATCTTTGCTGTCTTCAAATGATGGCAGGTCTTACTGAAGGATCCCAGCGTGAGTACTTGCATGAACTTCTGGACTTATTTCATGACAGCCTTGAAATGTATTCCTGCAAAAAGAACCTGGGGTTGCTACAAACGGTGCAGATGGACCAGAACACTGCAAAAGAAACCTACTTTTAGGAGTTACAGAACTGGTGAAGTTTACCAAGTACTTGATACAATTTATAATTAGTTAAATGACTGTGAGAGAAAGCACACTGTGGAATGAAAGCATTTATTTGGTGTACCTTGGTGTTCATGAACACTAAGTCAACCTCCTGTTCCAAATTATACTTAATCTAATTTTGCTCTCTTTCTGTTGGACTAAAATGTCTTGTTTTTATGAATAAACACCTCAGGCTGTACTGTTTTAGGACATCTGGGCCAGTGTATGCTAATTAAAATTCTTTGGACATTGTGGTAAAATTAATGTTGATCTGATTTACCTGGTTTTTGCATACATGTTATTCCTGTGAGAGAGAATCTTCCCAAGACACCTGTTCCTCTAAATCCTTTCCCTCCAAAATTTTTAATTGGAATTATTTGCTTATTTGTGCTGGTTCCATTTCTTTTTTCTTTCGTTTCAATGCATTCTCCTGTCTTGACTATGTATTTAATTCATGGCTTGCTCTGTGTAAATTAATACAACCTCAAGCTATTACAGTTTCCATGGCAGACTTCAGTTTGACCTTACTACTTCAACTTTTATTCCATCCTCTTTGAAGGTAATTCATATAAATTCTTGTGATATGTTCTGTGTAGTTTCACTTCAAGAGCCATAGTAGGTTTTGCATTGTCTTCAGTGCTATTCTGCTTGTAAACTACAGTAAAACTGTGTTAAATGTTTGGTTTTTTTTCTGAAGCCCATTGTGTTTCCTGTGCTACTGCTACGTCTTTCCTGCTTAGAATTTGAAACTTTTTCATTTCCAAATTATTTCCTTCCAAATTTCAATTTTCTGAACAGTTTCTTGATCAATATCAGAGGTAAAGAAACTGATACTCCCTAGCAATTTCCTCTGTCTGAAGAAAAATGTCCCCAACGCATTCCATAAACGCGTGGATTGTGTGTCCTGCTGTTTTGCTGCTTTAATAGGTGTCTAGGTAGCTGAAGTCCTTTAATTACAGTAAGATTCTGCCATGGGCCTACCTTTATCAGTTATGTTGACGTATTATGCAGGTATTTCCTATTTCGAAGATGATTAAATAAGATTATATTTGACATTTGTGGATAAACATTTTGCTTCCACTCTTCCCTAAGACTTGCAGCTGTCATCATTTAGGGGAGCTCATGGTTCCTGGCTGTGAAAGGCCAGACAGAGCTCCTGCCAGAGCCATTAAAACCTCCTCTTTGGTCAGCCAGCAGACTAGCTGTTGAGCAATTTGAGGCCCTCCCTTCCCCCAGAGACTAGGTATATTGTTACTCCAGTGCTTCCAGTCACTTCTGCGTGGAGGAGAGAAAGGAATCGGAAATGTTTGGTCTCTTACATGATGGTATAGGAGGAACTGAAGTACTTGGCTGGCAAGGCAGAGAGTTTGATAAGTCCTCGGTTTGTGTATAAAATGTATTGTTTGTTAGCCACACGGTGACTTCTGTGGAATCTGTGCTCTTTAACTATCAGGTCTGAGGAGCAGGACCGAAGGTTAGTTTGCAGTGTTAAATAATCTTGTCCTAGAGGATGTGTAGCTTTTGAAATATCCAAAATAATCTAGATTGTCAAAGTAAAATAGCAAATGTATCTGCAACTGACTTTTTTGGCTAAATTTTCTTCCTCTATTGAGCAATTATGTCTGTAGACAAAAAAAAAAAATCGTGAGAGCTCCACAAAAGAGTGGCTGCCAAATATAACAAAGGTTTCCTGTACAAATCTGGAAAGCCAGGCTTCTGTCAGCCTTATGGCAAATGCTGAAATTTGCTTACACCTGCATTTTGTTTGAACGGGTGTGCTTCAGGCCCACGCAAGTAACCAACTGTTAACTTTCTGGATTATGAGTTTTCGATTTAGATTTAAAAAAAAGGCAAATGGTGTAAGAGAATACTATATTAAATGGTTTGAGTGAAATTTCATACAGTTTACTTTCACTTGGATGCTGCTATTTATTACTAAGAGCCCACAAGCAAAAGAACTGTAGTACTACTGTATTTCTAAACTATTTCCATGGGCAATGCTGCAGGTTCTTCCTATTTTCTGTTACTTGAAGCTGATTGAATATTAACCGATGAAAGGTAATTTCTGAGTGTCACTCTTTTATAATGTTGTAACAAGCAGCATTTTTGTTTCCGTCACAGTGGCAGACCTTGCTAGTTGTGTCTGGTAGGCAGGTATCTGGCACGATCTGGTTAGCCGGATAATTTTCCTTCTTGTTCTCTTTTTTGGGTACATGTGTTGATGCCATAAGGAAGATTTCTCACTCTCTTGTCCCCCGTGTTGTGGTGGTAAGTCTGTTATGGGTATGTACAGGAGGAGTGGTGTTTGATTTATAGAAGAAACTGTGTGGAAGAAACTGAAACATAAGCCAAAATAAAAGGGAATAAATATGAAAGTTCTGTTACAAACCCCTCTGTTTGGTATGGACTGAAATCAACAAAAATATTTCTCTCTGAAACGTACTATCTACACTTCAATTGCAAGCTAGGCTGTTTGCTGCCTTGGAAGTCCAAAGGAAATAAATACAGTTTGTACTTACTTTGTCACACTTTGGATTGCACAGGCTGCCAGTACAGAGCCTGCTTTGACCCAGGATGTCCAGATGTCAAAAACACAGTCACCTGAAACTAAAATGGAATAACCTTGAAAAAAAATTACTGAAGTTTTAATTTCCTTTCTTATTTGTGGATGCACATGTAATAATAATTTTGCTTCAAAACTTCAAGCTGAAAAATAGCTTTTGAAGCATTTCCTTCAAATCTATTTAGTATTTTATGCTAGATTCCTAAGAGGCATGTTAATGTTAGGTACAGAAGGATGAAAAAGAATCTCCTCTTCTCAAGGACAAGAGGAAAATTTTTTGTTGAATAGATTAGTTTTTTGTCTCACTGTGATTTTGAAAGCTAGAGGACAGCTGAGTTTTCCAGCAGTGAAAGAAGCAATGTATAAAAAAAGAGGGGAGGAGTCGAGACAGAGAAGCAAGGTAGTGTGAAGATAGAAATAGCAACTGTCTTTTCTTTCGCCAATATTGAAAAGGCACTAGGTGAGCAGAGCATGTAAGTGAGGGAACAAATCTCAATGTGATGTTACAGCTTTCTGACTCATTAAGCACACCAGGAATTCTTAGAAGATCCTGAACAGAACAGTACATTTGGGAGAAAAAGGTGAGGCTTTTGGAAGAGGGAAGACAAATGTTCAAAGCTGAATGTTGTAAACTATAATTACAGTCTAAAAAGGCAGGCCCTAAGTTGAAACTTTTGAGACTTAACAACGAAGAATGTCTTGATCTCAGAAGGCTAAGGTCAAGATACAGAAAAGATATTTATGGAAAGTCATCAGCACACCAGGGAGCGGTTTGTACTTGGGGTGGAGGATCAGCAAAAGTACAAAGGACTAGAAGGGCATGAAACGGAATTACTTTCATTTGACTTTTTTCTAGTCATGTTAACTGGCCTAGAGTTTTGAGAATCTGTGGAGCCAGTTAAAGAGATACTATACCGCCAGCTGCCTGTGCTGTGCGGGTGAAATCAGAGTTCCTAGTTTTCACTATTGCCTCCCACTTCGTTAGCCATAAAGTTACATATAGTCTGAAAAAAGAGAACTTTCAAATTAAACAGTGGAAATTGCCAGCCTGATCTTTCACAGATAACAAAATGAACATGTTCTTGGCAGCAAAGACAGGCTTCTTTCTATCAGAGTCTTTGTATCCCTCCCAAAGGTTTTTCGTTAGCAATCTTACTACAGCACGAAGTATGAACATCTAACTTCTCCGTTTGCGCTGAGCAATCACAGAATCACATGCAACCACGCTGCAATTCCATCAAAATGGACAAATTACTTATGATGTAGGTACTGTTGACCCTGAATGGGAGAACAGAAGGAGGTTTACAGAGGTTTATTCCTGTATTGCCTGTGGGTGATGCAACTTACATAGACTAAGGGGAAATTACCTGAGGGAGAGCTTGGTGATAATCCTTTTTAGGAAAGGACCTTGCCACTGGCAGTGTCATGCAGGCTGGGAGGATACCAGCCCTTTTTTTCTGAGGATAATATCATTCCATTAGAAATGGAAGTGCTGGAAATGTTTTGACTGGGAATTATGTAGTGAAAAAGAATGCAGTTATATTTTATCTATAAAATGACTTTGTAATTTGAACAGAGAAGTTTACCTAAAAAAGTGGGCTCCTAAGCACGTGAAACAAGTTTTAAAGTGTGAAGATCAAACTAAGTGAACTTGATCATTGCATCTTCAATTCTGATGCAAAAGTGGCATGTGATGAGTATTTTTAATTGTTACTCAGTTTAAAGTTTTTCATGTGAAACTCATTCTTGTATTAAGTTAGATTTTCATCTAGAACTGATTTGGCCTATTTTTGCTTGGGACTAATGTTACTGTCTCATGGCACATCTATCTTAACAGATATATTTTCCATGTCATTTTGTATGTGATACTGAGGCCCTTCTATTCTTTGAGAGCAACTTTCATAAATGTTGAAGCACACTATGCTGACTTGATGAACGTGGCTGTATTTATATACCTCCCCAGAGCTGGGGAAGTCATGATGACAGTGTCAGAACTGGAGCATTCTCTTGCAGCAGATAGATCTAGAAAGAGGAGGCAGGGACAGGTTGTTTAATAATGCCCGTAGTGCATATTACCAAAGTTTGCAGATAGCAGAGACTGGCATCATGATTCATGAGGAAAAGGACAGGTAACAGGTGCAGAATATTCTGGATCTCTCCATCAAAAGGGCAAAGTGGAATAATGCGTATTTCTATCACGTAGGTAGAAACAACTACTGTTGGTACAGGCATATGAGAACAGTCTGGGGAAATGGTGATCGTCTGTAGGAGCTGGAAGTGATGGATCATCAGGTGACTGTGGTAAACAGTTGTGTTCGGCTGTAGCTAAGAGAGCTAACCGGTCCTTGGATGTGTCTGGGGACGGCATGGTAATACTTTGCTTAAGTAACGTTTCCCTCTCAATTTTCTCAGTTTAAATGCATACATTTAGTTTGAAATGTGTTAAAGAAACTGAAACTAACAGCAGGCACGATGTTGGTAAGGCATATTCTCTTAGGAAACTAGGTTAATACTGACAGAGAAGGCCTCTTTGCAAGAACCTTGGCAACAGTGTTTTCTTGTTTGCCAAGGCAAAAAAAAAATCAAAAGAAAAAGAAAAATCAAAACACAAAGTTTTGTGTGGTCTAAATTTGTAAAAAGCCTAAATGAGGGAGACAGAAGGAGGGAAGGAAGGTGCTGGACACGCTTTGGCTAGGAGGACTAATATGAAATGCCTGAAAATGAATGAAGACAGAAAGGAGGTAGAAGAATAACTTCGGCACACCTTTCTGTTTTTTTTTTTTGTCTTGGTTGACCTTAGAAATCCTGGTTCCTGTTCAAACTGTTAAAAGTATGGAGTTGCTAAAGCAGGGAACCTCAGAGGGATGGATGCTAGTTTAACTGCTCTGCAAATGTCAAGTGTGCGACCTTGTTTCTGCTCACCTACAGCTTTCTCCGAGAGAGTCTCCTGTGATCCTTACAGGAGCTGTGGAATATGATCAACTCCTGCGAGTGCTGAACACTCCCGCTTGGCAGCTGCCCAGCGTTCTGGCAGCGGGCTGAGGGAGGAGCAGGCAGAGGAACAATTTTATCATTTTTTCCACTGAGGTAACTGTTGAGCACCTTATGTTACACACTGGTGTTTAATAAATTAGCTCTCAGAACACGAGTGTGAGGAGGTTATAATTTATGTGCAGCAATAGGATATATGCTTAAATATACACTGTGTAGATACTGATAGCTGCTCAGTAAATAGTCACTGTAGCAGGTGCTAGGATGTTTGAGCTTTAGGAAGAGTACACCTGTGATATATATTAGGGAACCTGCATCAGATCATACTGTTCCCTGTTGTTTATTAGTTCACCTTTATCTATTTACATGGTTTCAAAATCCATTCCTCGAGTTTCTTTGTGCCAGCTCCTGTTTTTGGATTTAGGGGACAGCCCTGATTGAATGAGTTTAGATGAAATCAGCTCCTAAGTCATCCTCCCCACACTCTGGAAGATGCTTTGGCATAGAAAAGAGGAGTGGCTGGAGCCTAATGAGTCATAGCCAGCTGTTAGGTAAGATTTATGTTGATCAGTTAATTGAAAACAAAATACTGGCATTTTTGTTTTGAATGAACTACTTCATCTTCTGCCTCCCTTTCATGAAAATAACAGTGTCCTTCAACTCATTTCCAGCCGTGCTTTTTAGTTCCAGGAGACCTTACCATAAGGGAATAACTTGCCCTTTGCTTAAAGGCTTAATTTGTCTTTTAAGCCTGTCCCCTGGCAAACAGAGGATCCGCTTTCCAGAATGTGACATCATATTTTTTAAAAGAAATAAAATTCTAAATACTAACTGCTCAATCAAGAGGTCTTCAAGACAGTCTTCCGTAAAACCTGAATGAATTCCTTTTAGTCCTCTCAACACAATATTGTTCTTGATTTTAGCAAATTGGAGGGGAGTCTACCGACATTGTATAGTCAAGAGTCTTGAGACTATGGATTTAATTTTAAGAAAACTAAAATCCCCTAAAATCTGAAGCACCAGCCAAAACCTGTGGAGAAGCCTAAATTGTGTGCATTTCCATTCAGCCTTTAGGAGTACAGCGGAGACTCGGGAAGATTACTTCTCCAAGACAAATCATTTTGCTTGGAGAAGCATATCACTTCTTGTTGAGACATTAAGTGCCAAAACATTCAAACTTTAAAGTGTAAGGTGTTTAGGTAGGAGAAGGGCAAAGCCTGTATCTCATCCTAAATAAACTAGCTCCTTCTAGGTGTGCATTACTCTGTGTTTCCTACATTAAGTCCTTCTGAGGTGAAAGAGATACAGTGGCTGTTAACAAGAATGGCATTCAGTAGTTAGTAGTTCTCTAGCAGTGAATCTGTTGTGTTCCTTTTGTTATTTTGTGAATGATAATGAACTATTTGTGGATTGAAAAAAGAAACATCAGACTGTTATGTTTAACTTGCAGGTAAAATTTTGACATGAACATACATAGGGAGCCTAGAGCTACACTGGTTAACGTATATACTTTAACAACTTGCATTCCGTAAAGGTATTTCTTACCTACATCAGTCATTACATATACCACCTTCTATGAGTGGTGAAACTAGCAGTTTACCAGTATTCTACGTATGGATTACTTGGGCATATAAACTATTCTTTAATATTTTAGCTTTCATTATTTTGAGCATCTTAAAGCCTGATTCTGTTTCCAGTGTTTACTCAGGGTGATGTCTACTAGCATTGACCCAGAGAGTAAAAGAAATATCCAGCCTCCGTTATTTTTAAGGTGTTGCCTAAATCCATTTCAAAGCCAATTCTTCAGAGGAAAGCAAAGTCATAATTCATCTGCTGAATAGGAATAACTTTTTTCTAGTTATAGCGGAAAAAGCATTCCATGATGTTGTTAGACCAGCCAAGCAAATCTGTGACACGTTATTAATCCAAATAATACATGGGCTTTTAGTAGGAAAAAGAGAAGACTTGTATTCCTACTCAAGGAGGTGTCCTGATGTTTTAGCTATACCACAAAATAGGTGTTTGTATTAATGACTGTAACAGTAGGGGGGGGAATTTGATTGTTGTCTATTTTTTTCTGAGATCTTATTTGAAAATCAGTGAAACACTAGAATATTTTTAGAAAACAAGGATTTCTGCTTATTTTGCATAATCCAGACACGTACAGAATACCTTCCTGTATCGAACAGGGCAAAGCCATCTTTCAAGCGCTTAACATAATGCCATATCAAGTGACACTTTTATGGCCTCTTCTGAGTTTGGTCACAATCACCTGTCTTCACTGGGAAACATACATGATCCACCTACTCTGAGAACCAGGCTTTAAAATTTAAGATTACAAATAGAGATATAAATGTTCATTTTTGGCTCTTTTGTGTTCAGCTTCTGTGTAGGGGTTTGGTACTCTTAAATATTGTTCAACCCCCCACGTAGCTCTTTTGACTTCACTGCGCTATACAGCAGTTAGCATTGGAAATTGTGATGGACGACTGGGGTTGATACTGGAGATGATGTCATAAAAGGTGGGGATGGGAGTAACTAGAATCCTCTAAACTGGATTTGAACCTGCAGAATAAGAGCAGTAATGCTAGAATAAGTGTATTCAGGAGGAAAATTGAAAACTTCTGGCTCGTTCAGTTGTAAAGGCAGTTTTATGGGATATGCTTGCAAGCAAACACACAGAAGAGGAAGTATAGACGTTTCAGGAGGAGCACCACAGTGTACTGCACGGCCATACTCATGATGTTGCTTTTTTTCATGTTGCAGTGCTCTTCACTAAACTATTTAGATAACCTTTGCAGTTCACAGACTCCATGTATGAGCACCAAACGTCTTACTTTTTGTAGAGAGGTTTGGGATTTTGCAGCAAAATGCTCTTAACACAAATATTTTGCATTCTTGCTTCCATCTGGCTTTGGTCAGTAGTGGGATTATTTTTTCTTAATCCCCTATGCTGCTTTCTGAAAATGTGGCATTTTAAAAAGGACACTTAACTATTAGCTACCTAAAAGAATAGCTTTGGTTTGTATTCCTGAGACATTTATTCAAAATAAATGAAAATAGATGGTCTTATTTGGCATTTAAGAATGATCATTTTAGCTGATATTTAAATTCTTGATTCAAAGTAAAATACAGAATACAAAATATGTGCATGTCACTATTTTCAGTCACGCTATATACACAGGCTGGGTGATTGAAAGTCACCTACGGAGACCAGTTCTATCTCAGATGATTAGACAGTGGGAAAATATCACTATAGGTTTGACCTATTGTCGTGAATGAATGCTTTAGAGGCTGCTTAAAGAATCACTGCCAAAGGTCTTAGCAAAAAGTGATTTTAACAGAAATTTATAAAAGCGCGACTTAACAGAGTTTGATGGCAAGGTTCACTCTATGACTTACTACATGGATGAAGTATACAAAGGAAAATTAAGTTAGAATTGAGCTAGAATGATTTATACAGACCCCGAAAACAAAAAGGGTAAAGGAGATCCTTCCACTGAGACATGAGGTTCAGAGAAGACCCCCTTGCTTTCTAAACTCCTGATGGAGTCTGGGTGCGGCTGGATCCACTCCTAGTCCCAGACTTGGTCAGCGGTTTATGTCTGAGGGATTAGATGTGTCTAGCAGCAGTCTAAGGTACATTCACAGTTTTAAGATGGATCACAAGATTTTAGCAACACTTAATCATTGACTAATTTAACATTTACAAAGTAAGTTAGTAGAGTCTATTGCAATCACAACAGTGGCTTAATTACAGGTTTGAGATGTTCGAGGTAACATTTACACTATACTTGCTAGCGGGTACCTCCATCAATTCACACACAGACCCAAAGATAGATAAATGTAGAAAGGTATACCTGTTAAAAATTCCCCTCGAGTCCAGTGAAATATTCATGTCAGATGTCTTGGCATTTCTCAATGAGTCTTGAGGAGTGTTTCAGCCCAGGTGCTGTTGTCAGCTTTCGGCGACGGTCCTCCGAATAACGCAAACTCAAGAGTTCACGAGCTCTGAGTGACATCCCGCTCAGAGGGAGGTGCTGGGCGCAGCCCGCTGCAGTCCAGGAGAGCTCAGGACCACGGTTTATAGGTTTGCAAGATGGTTGGTTTAGTCATCCGTAAACTTCCATCCTGGCCACAGTCCAAGCCGGTAGTTACTAAAATTCTCAAGATTTCAGTAACAATGGTGCCGTTCCACTGGAGTTATGACTCGGATAAGGGTGTCAGGAGATGACGAATTATCCCCGCTCTCGTCCCCCACCTGGGCCAGGCAGCAGGAGTTCCTGCTGGTCAGTGCCGATCCCCCACCGCAGCCATGCAAGAGTTCCTGGTACGGTCAAGGGACGCTTCACCGCCCAACTCATGACACAAAGGCCAAGGCTTACGGGAGTTCCTGAGATCACGGAGCGGCCCGGGAAGGGCGGGGGGACGTGCACCAGCACACCGATACACGTGATTATCTCCTGACACCTGCTGTTGGCCGTTGTTGGTGACAGGATAATTGGTCCATCACTGTGTTTTTAAAAGTGAGATTAAAAATAATTTTTGTTTCCTCGTTCTTTTTTGTTTTTAGTAAACTAAGCACACATTCTCTTATTCTTTTTGAACAACATTTTCAGTGTTCATAAGGGTAGTAATATTTTTATACTGAAAACCTTCCTTATAACTACAAACTATTTTTCTATCTTTTATGCTAACACGAGGTAGGTGAGAGATGCTGAATGTGCTGATGGAATGTATCTCCTTGACTCCACAGTGGATTCTTTTCAGTTTTCTATTTTATTTAGTTGTCATTTCTTGCAAACTTAGCTAGTACTGCTCTAAAAAAAAAAGAATACTGAAAACCAGTCATCTATCTGATCATTTGAGCTTAATCTCTAAAAAATCTGTACTATCTTGGCTCTTGCCTATGTTTGTGCCTTTGGCTAATGGGACCAGAACGGTTTAGCTTTGTATTCTAGGGTCTGTTTTTTAATAACAAACAGCTGGTAAGTTAATAAAGGTAACAAAGATCCATGTGCTGCATTATCCAGTTAGCACATGGGTTCCCTCCAGTCTCTAGCCATCTTGTTGTATGTGACATATAATGGGCAACTTTGCAATCTGTAAGGTGTTTTTCATACTCTAGCTTTCTCCAGTGTACCTGCTCCGCACTTACCCCGTGAAGAGAAATAACAGTCCGGCAGTAACTTCACTTTATTCTTTGCTGGCTGGAAGTGCTGGAAGGTCTACTACTGCTCTGGAGAAGAAGTGACAACAGCATTTGTCAAGAGCAGAAAGGCAGAATAAACATGACTGATGGCCAAATCTTCCCTCATTTTTGTTATTTGGCACTCTCTACAAGTGTCTGTCAGCACTCACTTTCCTTTCTGTTGCACAAAATATTGGATGTTCCCTGGTTAATAGCATTAAGGATGGAATTTGTCATGTGATGCACATGATAATTTCAGCTCAAACTGTGCCTTAACTTTAAGGGTTACTCAGAATTCCTGCTTCAGAGGAGTTCTTTCACCTAATTTACTAAAATCACTGAAGCTACGCAGTTTGTAAATGAGACAAATTACAAAGTCTTCCAGCAGTATGTGTACAGAGGCAACTGGAAAAGTCAGTGACGTTACCAGTCAGTGTCATGCTCTGTTAGTCACTGGCGTCTGTCAGCCAGGCAGTAAGCCTCCTCATCAGGAAACTGAAGTTTCCTCTTGTTTGGTTTATTGATTCTTTACAGATACTTTTTTCAGAATATGCAGAAATAAGATTAATTATTGAAGACTAATCAATAAACTTTTTTAACCCCAAGACACCATGGCATCTGAACCGTAGAGGTTAAATTATTCATGCCAAAACAAAAAAACCCACCCCCAAAAGCAGAAGAAAAATCACAGTGATATTTTCACATTTATTAAGTTAAGAATTGCTGTGTGAAGGTTTCTTTTTTTTTAAAAAAAAAAAAATCATTACAGTTTCAGAGTGACGAAATAAAGTACAGTTTTAGGATATCCTTGCTTTGAAATGTGTTGCTTTAAAAATATAATTAGATCACTTTGATTTGTGTGTGTTCCGCCTGTGTCAGGTCACAGGCTTTGCACATTGGTGTAGTTTTTCTCCATGGAGCAACCAAAGCAAGGAAAAGGAAATACTTCAACCCTAAGTATCTGAGAGCACGGTTTGGTGACCATCTCTTTTCTTCATGAAGGAAGAGGATGGAGGAAAAGGAGACGGGAGGCTGAAGGAAAATGAAGTAGCGTGTTGTGTAGTTTGCATTATGGCCTCGGAATGTTCTCAGTTTAATGCACTTACTGGCGATAATTCAGAAAAGTTAGCTTTATAAACAGTTCTCTGGATCTCTCTGAAGCTTTCCCCCTGCCCTTATGGATATCAGTGCCATGTAACAGTGGGGACTTGTCAGCCATCTCTTTCCCCCGTGCTACACAACAGGTATGCGTCTCAGCACTTCCAGTAGGGAATGATACTTTTCTTCAAGTGGGACTTTGTTGACACCTGGAGTTACTATCTTCTCTTCTTAAACATCATTCAGGTGTGTGACGTATACAGTTGGCATCGCACGTAGGTGTGCTCCTAAGAAGGTACATCTAAGAAAGTATTATACTAGCCCATCTCTCCCCAAAGACAGTTACAACCAGAGGTAGCAAATCATCTGTGCTTGCTAGTACCTTCACTTCTGCTGTCTGGGGTATCTTCTGACTGCTCTACTGCTGTTGTGCACATCATTACAGTAGCTTACACTTTCTGTAAGTGGCTGTAGCAAAAGAAAAATTTTCACTGCTGTCTTGACTATTATTTTTGCCTAACGTGTTTGAAATGGATGGGAAAAAGAAAGTATATGGCAAGCTCCTACTCCTAGGTAAATTAGTAGTGGTATGTTTTGAACCTCTTTTGAAAAAACTTTTGTCAGAAAGTTGTCTTACGGATAGGTTGGTTTGTTTATACAATACAAGTCAGTCATAAATATTTAAAATTTATGTTAACAAAACCAAAGATGACCTGATACGTAGTTTTATCAAGCTTACTATTCCTTTTGATTCCTCATTAGAATTCCTTGAACAATATATTTAACAAACTATCTGCCTTAAAGCTGCGTCAGCAGTCTGTTCTGACCTGTTAGCTGTCCATGTCCAGGTGTCCCAGATACCGTGTGTTGACTTAATTGATGAGACCATGAAATATTTCTGTATGAAAATGTAAATTTTTGGCTTTTGTTTTCTTGTCATGGTTTTCTTCGTTACTAGCCACTCTCTAACCATGAACAGTTCAGAAATGATGAACTGCTGGTGCATTTTCTGTCTCTGACTCAGGCAGCTTTTCATTGTCAGGCTTGAGAATTTGTAGTTCTTCATCAGCATCTGTTAACACCTCTGTGGATCGGTAGTGAATGGTGTATTTTTCTTTAGCCTGTCACTTGCTTTCGCTTGAGCTGGTGTAGTCTACATTCTGAGGAAAACTAGATAAATAGTTAACCCTTTTCCACTTTTGCAGCTACGTTAATAAGCTAGCATCACCTGAGTTCAAAGCACACTTGTGTAGGCCTGTGTATATTTGGGCAAGATCATTGACAGAAATAGCCGTAATAAATGTTTTTTTCCAGAATTCTTAGCAATTGCTTCTTGCTGACAGTTTAGTACCACATATGCAATCTTCTTTTTCAGGAATTCTACTAATCTTCTGCTTCATAAATCTGAAGTAAAGCTTTTCTGTATTTGTCTGTTACCTGGCCTCGCTATGACAAAGTGCAGAACCTCATGTCTATGGCATGTTTTTTTAAGTTAAGAGGAAAAGAAGTATATTCATTAAGCATTTACCAAAGCATGCCTTTGAGTTATTGCTGTCCATCTCCTCTCAAATATGTATGTGCTGTGAAAAGAGGGTTTTATGCATGAAAATGGATTTTTGGCAACTTACCTTCTGACCAGTACACTTTTTAAAAGCTTTTAATTTTTCTTCCCCTTTTGTGCAGCATTCCTTAAGAGATTCCATTTTGACGGAACACTGAATTTTCTTCTGTATTTTAGTCCTAGTTTGATGCCTTATTAAGCTTTTTTCAAGCAGCAGCCTTGTCACTCTTTAATCTTGTGTTACAGTGAATTAAAACAGAACTGCATGAAAGAATGTCAGTAGAATAGTACTTTTGCTAAGTATTACAGTTGTATCAATTTATTATATTTTTATGGCTACAGTTGCAATCAGAGAAAGTCTGGGGGGAATCTGGTATTCTTGTAATGCTGCAGAGTGTTTTTCTGGAGTTTAAATGCTCTTAAACTGTGTGTACTTCTAGTTGTTAAGAATCTACAGCATTTCTCAGTAAAACAGATGCTGTACAACAAAACCCATTTATAAGGTGGTGTCGCTTCCTTCTGCAGTCACACGTTTGTGGTTTGGGTAACAGCTTAACTTCTAGATGTGTATGTTTTATATTTTTAATGGGTCTGCTGGAGTGGCAGCCATGACATCAGTCCAAAACAGAATTACATAGTCACTGGAAAATGCACAGTTTGAACTGGCCAGCAGTGAGAGAAAGAAAGAGTGTGTTAGACTGTCAGTTTATGCTGTGGAGCAGATAAAAGGCCAAGTGTAGCAACTGCCAGTTAAATAATTTCTAAAATAAGCCAGTGGATTTTTTTCAATCGAAAGGTCAGTTTTTCCATAACTCCTCTGATCTTCTAGTTACAGTTTCTGCTTTAGAAGCACTACTGCAAAGCAGAGGCAGCAATACCTAATCCAAGTTTTATCTCGTTAGTGGAGTTTTTATTTATATATGTATACCTTTTTTTTTAATGTATATATAAAATATTTAAAAATCACTATTATTGCAGCATGGGGCACTGTTTATTCTCAGGATGCCTAAGTCTTTGAGACAAGTGCTGGTGAATTTATTTCTTAAGCCTCTTGGGAAATCTGTGGCATCTCAGACAACGTTATCAGGTAATGAAAATGGGAGTGACAGAGTCCTAGAGCTGGAGATAACTTCCAAGTATTGAAGACTTGGCCTCCTGCACATATCTGGAAGTGCTGATGCAGGACAACTGGCGATGTCTCCCCCTCTTTCTCAGCGTGGAGTTAGCTATGGAGCTCTCAAAACTCTTTTCCAGGAAATTTTAAAATAATTTTTCTTCAATCTTAAAACTTAAATTATTTTATGTGAAAATTATCAAACTGCATCTTAGCTCTGTGTACTATCTGTCCTACTGTGATCTGTTCCTGTTGCTTCAGTTACAGAAAGGAAGTTACCTTTGCTTCAGAATTGTGAATAAAGGTGGATAAAGCATTTAACAAAACCCCACTGCATTTCAGTTTGGACTTGAAATCTACTTATATCTGAATCAGCTGCGACTTGCTCACATTTTTGTCTGTGTTTACGAAGCTTAGTCCAAGCAGGATAAAAAAAACCCAACCCAACATTTTTCATCTCTACCAGCCTTTGGAACATTCTGTGCTATTTATTACAGCTCTTTCCATCCCCAGTGTATTCAGTGGCAAAAGATGTGGTATTACAGCTAAAAATCTACTTCTGGTTTTGTAATCCCACTTCTGGTTCCAACAAAACTCTCAATACGAGTGTGAATCCAAACTTTGCCACAGGTTTGTAAAAGATCAGACGTGTGAAAACAAAGTTAATTTAATAATTGAACTATTCTTTCCTTCAGAACCAGCCTCCAAAGATCTCTTTCAAGTCTGACTTGAGAGCTATGTATTATAAGTCATAGCCTGCTTTCTCGCAAAGTGTGGGATTATAGGGTCCATGACACATCTTGTGCTTTGCCCACGTTAGTGTGTTTTTGCTTTTTGCTAACAGGGCTTTAAGTAGTTTTACTGGCAGAAGGAGTTATATCAGCTGACAGTGAAATCCCTCAATTTCATTATTAGGAAGCGTGTGTACCTCTGAACTTTATATAAGTGTTCCTAATTAGTATTTTCTGATTACCTTTCATATATTCTAAATCTTTCATATATTTAGACTGTCATGTTCTGCTTGCTTCCTTGGTTTCTCTTACAAGAAACCATAGAGATACTTTATTTTTTCCTCTATAAACCTTCACTTAGTCAATTGAGTCTTAGTTTTTTCTCTGTATTTTTCTCAGTTTATTTTCTGTTATGCCAGAGCTGAACTGGTGTGTGATGCTTTCTCAGAAAAAACGCTGGGACTAAGAGCAAGTAACAATAACTTAGCACTGAGGCACAGTTTCTCCCTCTTTCAAAGTTGCTTCACGAATCATTTGGATAGATTTGAAGCACAGCAAGGCAAGATTTGGAAAAGCTTTGTTATGAGGGAATGGAAAGTTGTTTTGTTTTGTTTTTTTTTTTCCCCTTAATAGGGGCTATAAAACTACAAGAGGAGAAAAAACTGGACAAACACTAGTAGATATTCCAGAGATTATGTCCAATTGGTTTTGATGTCATAAAAAGAAATCCAGGAACCATCTAAAGCTCTTGTCAGTCAAACAAAGGTACCCTGAAATTAAACTCTGAACTTCATTGATATTCCTTGGAACTGCATTGACCAGGTATATAGCCACTGCTTTGTAAATCAGTAAGAACTTTATTTACCCATTGATTTCAAGCACTTACAGAAGTTCATATGTGGATCAATGGAAAGCATTTTCATGGATTTATGTCTGTCCCCCTGTAAATCTTTAGTATGCCAGCGCTAGCCTATGCTTAGCAGAGGTGCTTACATTTCTTCACATACCACCTTCTGCGCTATCTCCCTTTGCCATGTTATGACTGTAATTCTGAGTTTGAGGACTTACTAAGTAGTTTTATTGCATGCTTGGTGTTAACACAACTATTTTACCCTTGATGATGAATCTGCTGCTGAGCTCAGAGTTGCACTGATGCCTGGTGCTGGCACTTTACAAAAGTGTATTGCAGGACCATTTCCTCACAAAAATAGATTTACCACCAGAATCACTGGTTAACTGAATGGTAAACTGCCACCACAATAAATGCTTTTTGAGAAAAAAAATAATAAGGGGTTTCTAGTAGATCTCTCCATCTGGTTATGCTTATGGTGCTTTTTGACAATGAAACAACTCATAGTGCTCTCATGGTAGAATTTTCCATGACAAAACCTACCAGCAAAGCCTAGGTTTCTGCTACTGGAAATTATTACCTGTTTCTAATAAGTAGGCAATGTCAGACAGATAAAATATTCACATTTTTGAAATACTAATTGCACTAAGAAGTCATCTCTGGAGAAGATACGGAGCTTTGAAATGTAGTAGGAGTTAAGTTTTGAGAAGTCTTGCTGCAAGCTAGTCCAAGAAAGTCTAGGACTTAGCTCTGTGGCAGGGCCAAGAAGAAATATGAAGAAGTATGAATCATATGACGAAGTATTTTCTGAAATGTAAGTTGAGTTTCCTAGTGTGCGAAATCATTATTTTTGACATGAGATGAATGGTGTAGTAGCTGTGCCATAGTGTACCAGACACCTGTGGATCTTTTTGGAGTTAGTTTCTGGAGATATTAATGTTAGATTTTACCCAGAAATGCAGATAAATTATGAGTTCTTTTGTACAGTAAAATGTCGCAACAATACCCAGAAGCAAGGATTAATATTTTATGAAACTAACATATGTATTGTTGATTTCTCTACTCCCAATAATTCACTGGAAATGATGGAGAGAAGATAAAATTCTATAGTATGAAAAAACAGAAAGCCCCCTGGATTTCTTGAATTTTACAGCCATTTGTCAAACCTGCCACCAAGGATCTATCATGCTGATTTTCAGTAACACAAGGAAAATTATATGGACAAATGCTTACCTCTTAGTAAACTCTAACTCTTAGTTGTACTGGAATAAACGGGGCACTAGTAACTTCTACTATATGCAACGATACTCAGATGAGTATCTAAAGGCAGAAGCTACTCTCTAGAATTCTTTGTTTTCAAGCACTAGAGCTGTTGATTGCATTCCCTCTCAGTTGTTACTCAGGGTTTGCACATGTGTGAAAAGAATGGAAATAATTGACTGGCTTTTGTGGACTTGACTTTCTTCTCTAATTTGCTTTAATAGAAAGGAAAAAAAAAAGCTGAACTTATTCCAGGGCAATGAGTACAATAACTACAATTTCCCCAAAACTCACTTTGGTGAATTCCCCTCCTATGTCAGGCTTTGTTAGTTATGTGAATGATTGACATTGTAATGAAAGCTTCCTAAATTGACAACAGAAAAATGGTAACATATCAACTGGGCTGGATAAGGGTTAAAAAATTTGACTGTGCTTACACACCAGATGGTTAGGTCTATGCCCATTAATAAACGTGGTATATGAAGTACAAGTTGTTTCTTAAAATCAAAACAAAAAACCTAACTACAAAGCTGTGAACTGTCTGATCTGCAAACCATATGTTGAATTTCTTTGAAGTTTTCTTTTTACAAGCAGCCCAATAATCTACAAGAGAATTTTTATAGAAACATAATAGAGCAGTAGTATTTGCTAGTTAAAGTAATATTTCTTAATCTGGATTGGATTTCTTTTTTGATTCTCAATAAAGCTAAGCTGTTTTACTAGGGTCTAGTAGTGGTAAAATAAGTTTTAACTGGTTTGCTAATGTCAGAAGTTTATGATGGATCTGTTTACCTGACTGACAAATCACTTCTGTTGTTTTGGTTAAAAGTTGTTTATATATTTCAGCTTGTTCTGTAGGTGCTTCTCAAGGCAGCCTAAAATGATGTGGAGGTGAAACTTTGTTTTAATCTGCATTATTCACTTCCGAAGTTACAAATTTCGCTCAAAATACACATTAGTGGTGAGTGCTGTTGTAATAGGTAGGGTTTTCTCTTCTTGTTGCTTTCTAGATCTGATGGCCACAGAAGTTTAATCCAATTCTCAAAAATCTTTCCTTTTATGTTTGTAAATAAAAACAATTTTTAAACCATTTTTAACACATACTTAGTATGCTTCTAAGTAGTACCTCTCTGAAATAATCTATACCCTTAATTCATGTAATCCTACATCAGAGGAACCACGTAGATTTCCTAATACCCAGCTGACCAGTTTTTAGTCTAAAGCCTCTTCCAAACTCTTTGCAGGATTTGAATAAAGGACCTCAAATATGTATCTAATAAAAAAATCTATTGTGGCCAAAGGAACTGTCTTTTATCTGTGTTCAAATATTCTCTTCTGACCCACTCTCCCAGGCATCCATTATCGCGGTATTTTTACAGGTGTTAAAGGGTATGCTTGGGGGTTTTTTTGTTTTTTTTTTTTTTTGCAAGCTCTGAGTTAAAACCAAAGAAATCATCAACAGCCTGGTAACTAATGTGAAAAATAGAAGTGGAACTCTTTCTCTGAACACTTACAAATGTTGAGTATGCTCAAAAAGAATCGGCAACTGAACTTGTCTGGCCTTGTCTTGCTGTAGTCAAATAGCTGTTCTGTTGTCCTTAATGGCCCTTCTGTGTATACGTCAATGCCAGGTAGCTTTGTGCTTCCCTATAATTTACAAACTACCCTTCAAGTTGGTTTTAAAGACGTTTGCTTGAATTCACGGTATTATATTGTTCCCTCATAAAACACACGCATATAACTCCTTAAAAGCAGTGGATGCCACATCTATGTAACAAGAAAAGTACCATCTGTGGTAGATTACAGAGCAGAACACACATGGTTCAAATAAGGGAAAAAATCCATTGTTTACTAAATTTTTATATTCTGCAACAGATACCACATGAAACTCAGACCCTTTTTTTCAGGCTTCTGTGTCAAATGTCAGAGAGTGAAGCAGGAGGAATGCATGAATGGTAGTGGCAGAAAATCTAATGTTTTATTTCTTGAAGTATGCTAGAAATCTGTTTTCAGAAAGGGCAGCTGTAAAGAGGTAAGGAAAGAAATACTTTCTCTGACCGTCTAGGAAGTCAAACCTAGGACAACCCTAGCTATTCTCTGCATGTCACTATGTTCACATGCATGTAATAAAGCTTTCCAGGCACGGATACACTCCAGACTTTCATCCCCACCGTGCAGCTGACTACTCAATACACCTCTCGCACAGCAGATGATTTTTCCATTGCTATCAGCAATGAGGTGACATGTACATTGCCACCGTCAGCCCACCTATCTTCATGGAAAGTAACAAGAAAAATCTCCACAGCTATTACATTTCCCAGACTACTTGAAGCAGCTGTAAGGATTTTTTTTTTTATTTGAACATAATCTGTTTCTCTCCTGGTTTTTTGTTGCAAGTATAAAGGTGCTTTTTTAAAAAAATATTTTACATTAGCGAGCATGCTGTGCCTTTGACTTAAGGGTGCAAAGCTTTCAAGGGCAGCAGACTCTTGGTTTCCCCTGGTAAACTCCTGTAGATTTACATGCACTTGTAACAAATTACCCTTGAACTGGTGTGCATCAGGGAACGCATGAGTCTGTTCAGAGAAGGTTTTGGAGGTGCATATCTCTGCATTTTTAGGATCTGTTTTGAATAAGTAGCCAAAGTGAAAATAGCTGCTGCCACGTGGCTGCTAAGTAAGGAATCAGCAGAGCTCTAGAAACAAATTTTGAGACCCTAACTTATAAATAAGGCTGAGCAAGGTAGGTGATATAGATAGCAGAGATACGAGAACAACTTCTCTACATAATTCAACTTCCAAAGGCAGCGTGGCTGGGTTTGGTTTGGCTGTTCTTTTATGATCCCCGTGGTATCACACGGCATTTCAGACCTCCACACTTGGAGGCCTGGTCTGAGATTCCTGAGCACCCAAAGCACAAACTTCGGGCAGAGTCATAAGCCAGCGAGAGGCTTCTGCAAATAATGGGTACGAGGTTGGTTTAAAAGCACTCCAAGCACTTCTTGGGGTTTGAGAGCTGGCTAACCTGCTGCATGGGCAGCTGGAGCTATCTTGCCCTAAACCCCATCTAGAATGCTGAGAAATTAGCGTGTGCATTTTCACACACATTAACGTGTGGAACAGTTTCGCACACATGTGTGTGTGTGGAACAGTTGATACTAAAGTGTTACATCTCAGGCTAAAATCATACCCCAGTGAAATCCATGGAA
Organism: Calonectris borealis; assembly: GCF_964195595.1. NCBI lineage: Eukaryota > Metazoa > Chordata > Aves > Procellariiformes > Procellariidae > Calonectris > Calonectris borealis. Next base: position 35,639,235 of record NC_134317.1, read on the forward strand.
AACCAACAATTTTATTGTTTACGTTGAGTTCAGGTTTAACTGAAATTGGTAAAACTGTGCTTAAAAAATAAGCACAATAGTCTGAAGTTGGTCTCAGGGTGCCTGTGATGGTTCCTATAAACGTTTTTAGTCACCACTTGTGTACCATGTTTAATAACTTCTTATTCCGAAGCCAGCTGTCCCACTGCGGAGTCTGCAGAGCGACAGCAACGCCTGTCGTACCTCCATGGCGCCTGTGAGGAGTTCTGGCTGACGGCAGCGGAAGCTTGAACCTTGCCTTGGCGAGGCCTTCACGCCATTGACTCGTACGGTTTCGCTCGGGCATTGTGCCTCTGCCCTGGCAACAAACCCGTACTGGCCAAAGCCGCAGCCTGCCGGGGCCGTCCCCAAGGCTGTCGCCTTGCTGCCGGGGAGGGTGCCAGCCGGAGCGGGGCTGCGAGGGTGGGGGTCGGGGACGCTTGCTTGGTGGTTCCACGCTGCGCTGGGTAGGAAAGGTGGCACAGCAGTGAAAATTTTGCGCAAGTACCACTGGTAAGAAAGCAGCCTTTTGCATTGCAGCAGGCTTGAGGAGGAGACAGAAGATGAGCCAGCGAGTGTTTGTCATGGTAGCTGAGTGTGCGTGAGGGTTACCTCGGTGGAAGGGCTGGAGCAGAAGCAAGCTTGGACAGCTTCCGTGAATGGGAATTCTTCAAAGACGCAGATGTTTGCTAACGTCGCACACAGGATCAATTTAGTATTCATTAAATTCTTAGCTCTTCCAGTAGAGACCGTACTTTTTTTTTCTAGTTGGTTCATTTGAAATCTGAAGACAGTTGAGTATTAGGCCCTGACAGGCCCCAAAACTGAGCGTGTTTTGGAAATGCCTGTGGGGTAACACAAGCAGGCCCCTTCCTACTTCTTACAGTTGTTTTCCAGAGGTCTGGGTTTATAAGGACCTACCAGGAATGCCCCTTGTCCTAACTGTGGGAAGGGTGGGAAAAGGAAGAAAAAGGAGAAAAAGAAGGCAACACGAATGAGACCTTAAAGAAGTCAGGAATGACTACATGGAAGTCTGGCTTCAGACATGATACTGTTTGCTTCGGAGGCTGTCCCCAGGTCTAAAACTGTGTGATGGTGGATTTCCACACGTACTGGCATGAGAAAAAACGTATGTGAGATTGCAAGAATATAAAAACAAATGTGAATTTGTACTTCAGTGTTTTATTGTTCATTGTCATGCAATGTACTGAAACCATAGGGAGGCTTTGTTTCACTGTGCCGGAAGATTGTATCACAGGGAACCTGGTTACTCATGTTGGTTTCTCATTGTTTATACTTAGTAGTAGATTTAAAGATATAAAAGCCAATAAGCAGTTAGCAAGTAAAGGCATAATTCAAAAAGATGAGTTTTTTTGGCACTGAGCATGCAACTGCAACATTTTGTAGTTAGACAAATGGTAAAGCAGCCAGTTGTGTCTGCCTGTTTGTAGTGCAGGTCGTTAAATAAGAAAACAAATGATCCATCCTGGTTTAATAAGCTGTTAGTCTGATGATGAAAATCCAGAAGTGGGACAGAAAATAAACCAAAGAGGACAGATTGAGTCTTCACTGCAATGTAACATTATTTTAAATTGTAAACTGCATGGTGAGCTTTTGCAGTAGCTGTGGGGACTTTCTCATTTGCCATTGCTTCTTGCCCAACCGGTCGCTACTGCGCCTGGATTGCTTTAACTCCCCTCCCCCAGTGAATTCATTCTGTTTTATCTATGAACTCAAGAATGAGAGTTTCAGTTTGTTTCCACATTCTTTGAGTTACAGTTATTTTTCAAAAGTGATGCAGCCTTCTAACGTAGGGCTTAGAGATCATCCGTAAGTCAAGTACTATTCTTGTAATGGCTGCACACTGAATTCCAAAGGCAGTCAGTAAAATAAGGTGTTGTAAACTGTATGCTTTCTATACTTGCTCATATTTTCTTCTAGTAGAAGCTGCTGCTTGTTAGGGATTAGAGAACTGAAATGTACTGGCGTCTGTTGCAAGGAAGAAAATTGAAAACTTCAGTCACACATCTGCTGAAGTAGCTGTGGTACTTAAAAAAGATCTTGCCTTCTCAGTTAAGATGAAGTGAAAACTAATCCGTAACATTTCGCACTGACTGGCCAAAGCGTACTTCATTTTATTAGTTGTGTCATGTTGTTGCACCCCCCTCCCTGCACACGCATCAATCCTCAATACTTTTCTGTATTTTTCCCTGCAAAATATAGGGCCCTACATAGTTCTGGGATTTCAGTATTTTTCACTGTTTTGATTTAAAAAAACAAAACAAAAAAAACCCCAACCAGCACAATTCTCCCTCCCAAAACCTCAAAACTTCACATAATGAATGGTTTTCCATTCATGGAACTTGCAGAGCTTATTACTGTTTCCATGTTTTTTAAGGAGGTGGGGTTACAAGAGTTACCCAAAATGTTCACTTTGGATGGAGGCTTGGTGCGTTTCTCTCAATCGAGCTTTACTCATATAATCACAGATTTTTGAGGCTGTGTTAAACTGGATTTCTTAAGGTAACAGAAACCTCTTTGTTTGAAACTTTCAAATTCTAGAAATACCAAAAGCCCAAGTGCAGTTTAGAAAAAAGAGAAATAAGAAACATCTGGTAAGTTAGGATACTGTCTGCACTGGCACAAAGATGCAATAATAAAAAGTCATTTTTTTCCAAGTCTGTTCTTGCAAATAATATTATTACAACAGTCTGCTGGCTGCAGAGTGCCTTACGGGAATGAGAACATGTTGCAAAGCGTTTTGATGCACAGAACAGCTACGCTTTGGAAATAGTTCTCTGTTGGCTAGTTACATGAGAGAAAAGTGAGGTTGGCTTGTAACTGTGGCAGGTTTGTGCATCTTTCACCGACATATTTGAGCTAGCAGTTGGTAGCAGAACCAAGTGCAGTGTAAAAGTTTAGTTCTCTATCCGTTAAGACAGTCACTGTACTCGGTTGTAATTGGTTCTTCACAGTGTTGGAAAAAGTCACTGGGTTATATTGGGATCATCTTCTCTGGTTTGTCAGCCTGTCTTTCCCATTCCTGGAAGCGCTAGGCTGTGTCCTGCAAGAAAGCAGCCATTACCTGTACATATGAAAAGTGTACCCCAAACCCTAACCGTGCTAGAGTTACTGGTACGGATTGGGCTGAATGCCCCGTTGCCTAGGGGCAATTTGTTCTGGGCAAGTAGCCAAAAGTCCTGGCACAGGGTGATTCCCCAGCCCACAAAACGGGGCATGTAGTGGTTGCAGCAGTGCAAGCAAGGTAAACTCATGCCAGCCACAATGTGAGCGCTTGCATTCAGAATACAAACGACTCTTGTGCTTTTCTAGTGTGCAAGCTCTGCACATCCTGGCAAAGATAATCCTAATACTCTTCTCACAAAAATAGTGAACTCCCCATCTTAGCAGCAGCTGAAATTATTTTGGGATATGACAACCAATGCCACCATTTTGGAAAAAGTGCAGTGCAGAAAAAATACTGTGAATGTACTCTCACTTTCTTCTCCTGCCTTTAAGTATATCCTTGGTGTTTTTACTGTTTCCTTTCTTTTCCCTATAGTCAAACTCTGATGTGGTTTGGTGCTGAATAGGAGGTGCTGATTCATCTTCGTGTCGAAGTAGCAACTCTTCAGTGAGCTGTAAAGTTGAATCTTTGCCCCAGTGTAAAATGGCTCTGCTGGCACCAGATGTCAGTGTTGGTCTGTGCTCAAGCGTGGAAGGGCACATCGGTGTGTCCCCTCTGCACCAGGGGCTGAGCAAGGGCCTCAACAGCCCAGAATGGTGACAACCTACTGGTGAGCCGACGTCGCCTGCAACTGAACTGTAGATGAAAAGTGCTATCGAAATGCAATCATCGCAATAAATTTATGAACCAAACTCGGATTAGAAAGTGATATCTGGCCTTATAGAACACTGGGAGCACAGAGAAACTGGGACGTTTTCTGTGCTCTTCCGAACATGATTATCCTCAATCTCTTACAGGCTTCTGCTTAATTATTCACTATTTTGATTCCAGTAACTAAATAAGTTCAAATGCATGCTAATTTTTTTCTACAAAGCTCTAGATTTATTTAGGTCAAATAAAAAAGCCATATTAATAAACTGTTACTACAGTTTATTTTTAATCTACTATATACAATTATTGTAGAATAAAGCAAGTGTTATACAGAGAAGACTTTTCATGTGTTTCCACATGCCTGTAATAATCTTTAATGTAAATGCTCTTTCTAAATAGACATTGCACTCAGACTACTGTTACTATTATATACTTCTTGCCCGCAGAACAATTGCAAACCTATTCAATATTATTCAATATAGGGCTTATGGTTTCAGTAGATTAGCTTCCAACAGACACTTGATACTCATAAGGGACATCTGGACAGCTGGTTGGGGTTGTCATGATCTAAACCAACCAAGGATGAAAAGCTTTTTGCCATGCAAAAGGCAGCTTACTTAATAATATTTGAATTTTTTTTAGATGTTGGGAAAACATAGCATTACAATTTTTTGCTAAAATTGTGACATTTCATTGTTTGAAAGTGTGCAAATGAAGCAGTTCAACCTATTAGAAGGAATTTAAAAAAAAGCAGCTGACTAGCTATGAAATAATTAGACAGCTTTTTTTATCTATAACAAACAGGAGAGAGAGATGTTCCAGTTGGAGTCTTCCTGTAGTCTGAATAATTTTTGTGATGAGCTTGTACAAGTTGAGGGGGTTTGAGATGAAGCTTTCTCTGCAAAGAGTCTGGCTAGCATGCCAGCTTGTCATCAGCACAAATTACAGTAGCCTGGGGACTTCCCGACTGCTTAATTCCAGAGACCATTTCAGCTCTTCAGGATTGCTTGGTGTTCTGTGCCGAGTTGTGTGGTGCTCTATGCCCCGTCTTAGTATGTCTTTATATGTCTTCGGCATGCGTAGATAGGTAGATGCAAGGAGATGACATATGCCAAAAATAATTTTCTCTTTCATTTTACATGTTTTTAATTATTTCCATACTCCTGTCCTTCTGAATAGGACTATAAATATCTTTGTAATTCTAAGATCCTTTATCACTCATCTACAACAAAATATTATAAAGACCAAGTTGTTCTAGCAATACGTATGTTGTCTCACAAGTCTATCCAGCTTTGTTTTGAAAAATTACTTATGAGAAGCAAGCTGAATAACACTGCTGCAGAAGGATGACAGTGGGTTTTGTTGCTTCGTTGTTTTTGGTTTTTTTTTTTTTTTAAATGCAAAAAATATTTGATACTGGTTAAATATTACAAATCTTGCTTTTCGAATAAAAGACTTTTTTAATAAAATACTTGCTTAAGAAGTAATTTGGTAAATTATATCAACAAAAGAACAGCCATTTCACTAAGACTGCACATCTTCAGTTAACGTTCCATCCCCAGAAACATTCAAGGTCAGGTTGGACGGGGCTTTGAGCAATCTGATCGAGTTGAAGATGTCCCTGCTCACTGCAGGGGATGATCTTTCAAGGTCCCTTCCAACCCAAACTATTCTATGATTCTGTGAAAGCAAACTGTTGTAATGTAGCCAGTTCTAGATACATTTTACCTACAGCTGCCGTAACTATACTGGAAGTGCAACCTGTGGAAATCTTCAGAGATTTTACAGTTATGCTGTGCTGATCGCTTACAGGCAAATTATTTTCACTAGACACTAATTACAAAAAGCAGACTAAAATAATTGTATTAGCTTTACCAAGATGCCTTATAACTTAAAGAAATAAATTGTCATTACTGTAAGTTAATAACAGTCCTTGATGTAATGAATAACAAAAATGATGCAAGCTCAACCTGTTGAAGTGGGGGGGTGGGGGGCGGAAAGGAGTTTGGATAACGTAGGAAGGGACACGTGCTGGGGCCAGTGACTGAAACTGATTTCTGCGTGAGATTCTGTTTCACCTTTGGGAGGATTGTAGAGAATTCTTGGCTAGTTGTGATTCATGGACTGAAAGAGCTTTTGGCATAACTTTGCCAGGGAAATGTTACTCTGTGTTATGGAAGCTAATGCTGGCTAGCTCTACTTTTAATGGCCCCGATGATGTGAATTCTGGTGCCAGTATGTTCTGCCAGTATGGCTGTTAAAGGGATGGCCTTCATACATAATAGTAGAGTCAGACTTCAGGGTTAGGGATGCTATTCCTTGGCTGGGACCCTCAGTTTTGAGGGAAGTATACAAGCTGGTTTGGTCATTATAGTTAACCTAAGCAAACCCTACCTGCAATTTGAATTGCATTCTAGAGGTTCCTGTTTGTCTCTGATCATAGAGGAGCATACAACAAGCAAGATCTTGCGTTATATACATATATCATCTAAATGCTAATTTTAAGCATTTGGAGTGTGATCAAAGTTATCTTGGTGTTTAATAAATCTTCATGAATTTTTCTACTATCAATTTATAAAATTGCATTTTGAAATCACATAAGCTTTCGGTCTCTCTTGCATCCTGCAGAAATTACTTCCACAGCTTAACAATCTGCTGTGTGTAAAGCTCTCTCTTTTGTTTTGAGCATGCCCATTGATAATTTATTTTCCCCTAATCCTCGTATTTTAAAGACAGACAACTAATTCTCATCTCTCTACACTTTAGTATCACTGTCCTTTTTTCTTTTTCAGATTTCTGTCATAGTCCTTCCTTCGTTATCTCTTTTTAAGCAAAAAGTATCTGTATTTGTTTCTCATATGGGAGCGGTTCTGCACCTCTGGTGATGCTCTGGTGAATCTTCAGTTTTCTACTTCTCCCTAACTCTTCTTAATATTCTATCTTTTCAACCTTACCAAACAACTGATATTTTTCATACAACTATGCATTATAACCTTGAAGTCTCTTTTCCGAGTGGAAGTAACTGGTTTAGGTCTATAATTATATATATACCGTGCCTTTTAAAAAGGGCCTTCTTTATTTTGTTCATCAATATTGAATTCTGGGGAAGATTTGGGTTTTGGAAGTCCTTACTCTGATTTTGAGTCTAGTGGGGAGGCTTTCAACCCTGACAACACATTAGGGAGAACCTGCTTCCAAACATGACAGTCTGAAATCTGAAAATACCAATTTTGTCAAAGGACAGAAAGCTAAATGCTTGGAAAACTCCTTCTTTGATTCTAGTTCTGTCAAAAAAGGTGTGTTCCTTAGCCCAAGTCATACTTGAAGTAGCACTGAATGCTGCTCTCTAGATCCAAGCCTGCTTACTTCTGAGGTATATTATAGATAGGTCTGGATATAATTTTGTTTCCTACATTTCAGAAATCTTGGTACAAGTATTATGTGTGTACACTAACTTAAAAGATAGTAACCATGCGATCCGTAACTGGTTTTGCACAGAGGGAATTACTTTTAGTCACTCTAATTTTATGTTCATAGGCCCTTTGCAACAGGGAAAATGCTTTTGTACTTATATATTCCAGTGCTCAGTTATAATAGTAACAACAAAACATAAACCACTTCAGAGCTGCTGTAATTGCTCCCCAAATTTTTGTATTACCTATGTTCATCTCCAAGCATATGGCAACTTCATGGTTAAAACTTTGAAACATTATTTAGTGTTTTGCCTTTATCACAAAAGTGTTATTAAGAGGAAAATGGTATAAGGATGAGAAAACACACACCTTAAACTTTCATCAATCTCTCTAAATGGCAGCTATTCAGTAGGTAAAATGGCTGTAGTTTGGGGGAGGGTGCGAAATAGATGTTTAAAATACTATTTTACAAACTATAAGTATTTCTCCCCCCCCCCCAATCTATCTTCCATAAAACTGAAATTATATTAATTGATCTCTAGTGTGAAAGTATTTATATTCATAAATGAAAGTTGGATTAGGAGGGAGAATGTGAAGAAACGCAAAACAGTAACTTTAGCTTAGTACTACTGAAAAAAAATCTCTTTGGAAAGAGAGAATATCAAGAGTGAAAGAACTGGAACATTGCTTTAATTGAAAAGAATGCTAAACTAACATTTATATTAGAATAAATTACTGGAAAAAACTAAGAGAAAGCATGAAAGTATGAAAACATATCTAGACCCCGAAGTCAAAACAGATTAAATTTTAAGAGGACATAGAAGGGAACCTGAAACTTCCTGTTATTCTCCTATGTTAGATTTGTAATAGAAATAATAAAGTGATCTCTGCAAGAAATGTATTTCATTGTCATCTCTGACTCTTTTCTCATATTACCTGGGAAAACCATAATGAATAGTAAAAATAAGAGCTCCATATGCCCTACCACACATGCTTTACTGGTTTGTATTTTTGTTGAAGAAATTCTAATCCATATTATCTGTGATATAAATTATGGTGTAAAATTTTATGAAAAAATTGCTTTTCCCCTAGTTGAGAATAGAGTAGAGGGAACTCCACACTCCCCTACCAGAGCAAAAGCTCATGGCCGAAGGACATGAAGGAATGGGAACACTGGGACTGTAGAAAGTATGGAAGTATTAGCAGGTGCTGTTCGATACTGACATCCGCTAAAAGGAGGTTGTGACTAACGATAGACTTGGGTTTTTTTTTTTTTTTTTGTGAGTTTACGTGATGATTTATATTAGCTCTTTTATATTTGGTTTGTAGAAGTGGGAATTCCAGCAAATTTGAGCTTTTTGGCAAATACCAAGATTTCCTTCCTTTTTGGGGGGAGGGTAGGACAGAAAAAAAACAACCTCCAAAGAATAAAAAAGGAAGAAACAAGTGGATATCATGCTGTGGACATAGTTACATACATTTTGCGGACTCAAATCAATGACAGCATAATTTGTCTTGCATCCAAAAGCCTGCTTTTCTGCAAGCAAAGTACAAAGTGTTTTATCAGTTATAGGGATTGCTTCTGGATGTTTGCCTCCAAATTAATCCTACTTGTACTCCCATTTCACAGAACTAATTTAATTCCCTTCTAATCAGTGAAGATGTTTTCTCTGGCACTCCCTTTTTCAAATGAGTTTCTAGGTTGGAATATGCAGTCTATGAATAAGAGAGGGTCTAGATATTTGTATTGTCCAGTTGGAAGTCATATTTCATACACTGTTTCATAAACTATTCCTGTGTCAAGAAAGTAATGACTTTGATAATTATATGAAGCAATTAATATTACAGTACTAACGACTTGGTAAAAGCAATTCTGGCAAAGTTGTTACAGGTGTACAAAGAGAATTGATTAGAAACTTGTAACCTTAGTGTGCAATGCAATGATAACTTCGATGCTTTGATACACAGTAACGTCTTACAACTTTTTTTTCCCTTAGTGTCAGCAAAAATATCGTAACTCTGTTAAAAATAGTTAATATACGCATTCCTATTTCTGTCAGGAATTAGTATGCTTGATATCAATTCTCCAAGAGTGGAAATAGATGTATGACCTTGCAAATGTGTTTACAGTGAAAAATGTGTTTACCATTATATAATTTCTGAGGTTGTCCTAGAGAACGTGGTGTTTTCTATTCATTTACACATGTACAGAATTGTATTTTTCCAGTTCATGTTTCTGATGCTTTCCGCTTACTTTAAAGTAGAAGGCATTTTAACTGCTCTTCATTTTCCTATTTAACTTGTAGTTCAGATGCTTCTACTGGACAGAAATTTTGTCTCAACTAAGTTTTATTAATGAAATGGAAGTTACAATAAGCTCTAAACTTTACATTTAGGATTATTAATAAAATCTTATCTCCACTTTAAATATGTCTGGTAATTCAATCCTTTACTTATTTATTAAGTAATGTGTTTCTAGCTCACCCACATCTCTTTGCTACCAGTTATGTATAACTTACCCACTTCTTTTTTTGCAGCAAGCTCTCTGCTTTTCCTGAAGCCTGTCATTCATGAAAGCTTTCTGTTTAAAAAAACAAAACAAAACAAAACACACAAAAACCAAACAAAAAACCCAAATAAAAATCCCTACCCCAAACCCAAACCCCCTCCTGCTGGTCATCTTTATAACTCTTGTCAACCCAGAGAAACCTCCAAATACCCAACAATATTTAGGCAGGGGATTAACTCTGACTTTACATTGCTTGTTACCCTATCTGCTTATTACCTTGTAGTTCTGTCTGTGATTTGCAGTCTCATCATCTGTTGCATGCACTCTCTCTTACTATTTCCTATTCTCACCATAATGCTGTTATGACATGATCTTTGACTGGTACTTCTAAGCTCTTCCACAAGATAAAATTAAGTCATCAGTTGTTTAAGTATATTCTGACAGCAGTAACATAAAATATGTTAAAGCTGTAATAACTTGGAAATACTGGTCTATTTTAGAAATATGTAGAAGCCAAAAAGTAGCCACAGAATATATTACAACCTATTATCCTTGAAGAATTACAACCTGTTAGTGTATTTCTAGCTGTGTAGTAAGACTGCAGATGAAATACTCCATTTACTCAGATTTTCCTGCTTGGTGGTTGTAAGACCAACTGACGTTATGGGAATGGTATTTTAATAATGCTTTGAGAGATGAGGTAATACTTTGATCACTGAAAGGAATTGTCTTTCTGTAAGGATTTTTGTCTTGATTTACTAAAAAAACTGAAGAGCTTTCATTTGTGTGGGTTTTTTGTGTACTTTATCCAGGGAAAAAAGTGCAGTGCACAATTTATTTTGTCATCCTCTAATTCAACGACACTGATCCAAATCCTTTTGAAGTTTAAGAACTTTCTACCTATTTCTATACATTTTTGCATCAGGTTAAAAAAAAAAAAACCTTTTGACTTTCACGCAAGTGAGATTTCTCTCTCAGATCATAAATCTAATCACCAGTGGAAGTTGGACAGAAGAATGCCCCTTTATAGGCACTGTGCTGTTGTCTAGGATTTTCACACACACTTTCTTCTTGTGTGCAAGTAATGACTGAGCAGGACTCAGCTTTCCAAAGGTGAGGACTAATGACTCTCTTGTTCCCCATTTTTTCCTCAGGGAGCAGAGAGAGTTCTTCCTCCTTCCCCAAGGTTGCCCAGCATGGTGTTCTCCTAAGAAAGCAAGAAAGAGCAGGATGTTTACGACACTTCTTTCTCACATTTCCTCCATTAATGAGTTTTGTGCTTTATTTTCCATGTACTCGATTTACTCCAAATTTTTCATCATAAGCACAGAGTTTTACTTAAATCTCACATCTGTTAAATGAATCTATTTGTGTGCGGCAGACTGCTGCAATGATTAATATTTCCCATCTTGATGTGGACAGCGGATGCAAACCACAGGATAATATTTTCAAAACTACACATTTCTAACTAAAATCATATTATTCATTTTTTCTAGACAAAAATGAAGGGTGATGTCTACACTCCAATTGAGGTTACTTAAAAAACAGACCGAAAATAGCATGTAAAAGTTCACAGCATTTTCAGAGCATGCATTGATATATGTAGCTCTAAAAAATTCCAGGGTGTGGGTTTTTTCTTTTCTGGAAGAAAAGACAGATGTTTGAACTCCAACATTACCCACAGCACTAGTCATGTTTTCCAGGTTGGCTTCCTAGATGAAGTGTGGCTTCCAGTCTATTATATCTTTGGGATTCCTCTTCTACTACATCAACATCTGGCATAGTGATTTTATACAGTTTTGTGATTACTTTCCCCATTTAAAATACATACATAAATTAAAAACATTAGAAGGTGGTGATGTACGTTATCATACAACGGAAAAAAGGTTGTGGCTGCAAAATGCCGCCTCTGCTTTAATGGTTAAACATGAAGTTTTAGCCACGGGAGGTTAGAGAGCCTAGTCATAACTTATCTTTGATTTTTTTTTTTTCTTACATCTGAGTCAGAACCTTCATCAAACAATAATCAGTGATAAGACAGGCATCTGAAGCAAGCAGGGAGCTAGCAGTCTGTGAAGCAATGTAGGCACCAAGAAAAGTCTCAGTCAAAGCTTGGTGACCTTTAGCGTGGCTGCGGTGGCCCAGCCCTCCCTTTAGCAACACCTAAAAAACGCTACTGAGATCAGAAGGGTTTCAAAGAAGTCAGTGAAAGCAAATCACGGTTCTTGTTCTTTCTACTTACGGATGATAAAACAGGTAAATAACCCATATGTTGCACAAAACTGAGTTTTGAGCATGAAAATAATGCCCATGATGAATTTGGAGCAGGCGTGTGACAAAATCAGCTGACAGAGGTGACTTCATAGAATTACAAACTTAATCATTTTTGATCTGGACTTCTCTACGTCATTAGCTTGCACCACCCAAATTGCAGGGTTTTTTCTTCAGCCTTACATCACTCATAAATCAAAAAAGATTGAGGTCCTGCATTTCTGATGCCTTTCTCTATTCCTCATTTAAAACTGTATTTCTTATATATTTCATTTTATATGGGACCAGTGCTTTTTAATGTCATGTAAGGTAATTTCTCCTAGTTCTAACCAGTTGATGTCAGACTTTCTTTAACGTGCAGTTCCATGTGCTACAGATATAACTAGTAGAGCTGCCAGAGCTGTATCCCTCTATTATTAAAGTGGCTGGGCTGCACACAAAGTCATCTTGCAAGGGCTCAGAGACCAGGAGTTCTGCATGACTTACTCAGAAATAGTCTGAATTTGGTGACTTCTAGGGGTGCTGGTAAAGAAAACAGGCAGATTAAATGCTTCCATTTTAAATTACGGAAGAGGAAAGTAGTAGCTAGCCGAAGTTCTTTGTTTTAGTTTAATTGCATTTTAGCATATTTTAAATTAAGTTAAATCTTCTGGAGCCTTAGAGGTAAATTCTTTTGTTGGTTTAATTTTAAATTAATAATATATTAAATAAAACTATAATTTCTTGCATTTAACCTAGTTCAGGCTGATCCATAACCTAATCAGAAAGGCTGGTTTATAATGTCATCGAATTTTATATTCTACATTATTCATTTCATCAAGTAGTCCTACATGTCTGTCTTTTTCAGTAGTCTGAAAACAGTAATTGGAATTCACCACTTCTGTGGGGTGAGGGGAGTAGGTAAGCTCTGAGTACAGCAGTAAATGTAACACTGCTTATATTCCTTCCTAGCAAGGAATACCCTTGTATTCAGAGAGGGATGTCCAAAGCTACCTTCACTCAGTCATAAAACATGAGTCCCAAACACTCAATCTAGATCTTTTCTTTGATAAGAATGCATATGAATAAATCAATTAATAAACACATTTAGCACTCACAAACTCTCATACCAGTTATGCTATTGTAATGTCTTGCTTCCCTCTCAGTGCTTGCATTCTCAAAGGTTTCTGAGTACAGCATTGACTTACTACTGTAGCCGCTAACGTTTGCCAGAATTTCTTAACTGCAGTCATCTTTGTAGCTGCAATTATGGCAAATTCTCTTGTCTTGTGCTCCCCTGAGAGTGCCTCTTATTGGGATTCTTGGAAAATAAATCAGTGACTGTTTCAGCCCACGTTCTAGCGAATGGACGACCTCTGTATCCCTTTGGATAGCTCTGTAGTGACTCACAAGTCTTGTCCAATCCTGGCTTTCTTAACATTTTTCCATTCACTTTAGTTGCAGAACAGTGATTTTTCTGCAGTTCAGCTCTAAGAACATGAGGGAATTCTATTTAGCATAAATTAAGTTAGTTGACTAAATCTGTGCTTCTTACTGGGTTCCACACGCGGCAGTTAATTTCATGTTCCCTGTTAGGAATTTCTGTTTGACAAGTTAGCGCGCTGAGCAGCTAGCAGACGGGGCGAGGTACCTCCTGGCTACCGCTCGCCTCTGTGCGCGCCAGGCTATGCAGTGTGACCTTTGTCTGGCACTCCATAGATTGCTCCCATGTTCAGCCTGATTTAATTTATCAGTTTGCACAGATTTTATTTTGGAAAAGAAATTTGGCCACGCTGATATGTGGAACTATTTGATCACAAAATCTCTGTGTTACACAGCGGGAAGATAATGATCTGCTTGCAAAAAAGAACAGTCTAAAAGTAAAGTATGCAGCCGGGACATATGATTTTTAAAGGTACAGAAAACTACCAGGAATATAGTAGACATAAGATTGAGTGTTGGTTCTCATACAGCATTTCCAATAATAACCCTTAATTGAAAACCAGTTACAGAAAATCATGTTTTGTTACGAGTACTACCTCAGCGCAGATAACAAGACTAGCCAAAGCTGTGGTCCTGAGAACTGGAACAAATAGTTTTCTCTCCACGGGGACAGCTGTTACCTTGGGGGCTGTGGGTCCATCCCTATCAGATTTCTATAAGTAGGAAGCCATAGCATCAGCATTGGCTGCCCACATTTTGGGGAGGTAATGAACTCCAGTAATATCCTTCTATAAGACAGCTTTGTCCAGTCCATCCAGTATCATGTTTCTGTTCAGAGCTTCCATAAACTGTATCTCAGCTTAAAATACCTTGTAAATTACTCTAACAGAGAACATGATTTCTTGTAAAAAGTAAAACTGAATCTTGTGGTATTTGATAATTTATGACATTTTATTTGTATTTTTCTAAATTTTTGTATCTTTCATAACTTTCATACTTTGGCAGACAACTAAGCAAACTCATTAGCTGAGATTTAGAATCACAGGATGGTTAAATCCAGGTTATAAAAGGTATTTATCATATTAAGATTCACATAAGATGCCTAAGGGCAGGTCTTAAAGACATTTAGACAACAAAATCTTGTTTGTTGAATGCTTTTTTTTTCCCCTCTGAAAGAGGGTCTTAATACTGCCAGCTTCTGGAATGGCTACAACTCAATTTCTGTAAAGGGTTACCTGCCTTGCATTGTTAAAATTAATTTGGCTTTTTTTTTCCTTTTCCAATTAAAATGACATATTTTAACACATTTAACAAATTGTTGCTATATAACTTCACTGAGTGAATCCAAGGGCACTGATGCCGACCTGTATTGATGGTACCTACTGCATTCTTCCAGCTTTCACTGCCACGGGGTGGGTGAAAGAGAAGAGTCACTGATCTGGAGCACTCCTAAACAAAAACAGCTCTCAAAGGTGGTTAAAAATAGATATCTGAACATTATCTTCAAAATAAAAAGCTGCACTTCATTATCACAGCCAGCACCGGATTTCATGTGTTTCACTATTAAATGAGGCTTTTTATGCTAAATCCCACCCTATTAAAATTTGCCCTTTTTTAAACACTAGAGGAACTGCAGTTACTTGAGAGATTTTTTCAAATAGGTTCATTTCTTAGCAAACCTATGCTTGAATGGTGTATCTTCTTAAGAATAACTGACAATGCTAAGAAAAGAAAGCTTTAAAAAGATGCAGCAAGCCAGTATGGCACAATGCTAATAAAAAAGCTGGCTTTATATCTGCAGCTAATTACATTTCTCTGATTATTTTGCACAGTAGCCAAGAAATGGGTGCTCGCTTGTTAGCAAAAAAAGAAATCTCAGTGAGTGCTGTGAATCATCAAGGTTGTTAACAGGTTAATTCACAAACCAGGTGGGTCGAGGTGGAGTTAAAAAAGTGTGCCAGGCTCTTCTACAAGCAGTTGGAAGGAGAAACCTTCTGCACTAGCATGCAGCTGTGTCAGCTGGAGGTGCACTGTAGGTGAATTGTAGCCTTCATGTAGAGTTTGAGGAAATAATCCTTGAATATGCTGTCTCTAACCTGGGCTCCTAAATGTACAAAATCTTAAAGGAAAGAACAAAGTGAAGTAATTGCCAGGTAGAGGAATTGATCTCTTTTTGTTCCTGAGAAGTGATTAAACTGGCTTCATTGCTTATGTACTTTGCTTGCCTTAAAAACAAAAAAACAAAAACCAAAACCTAAGAAACCAAAATCAACACCTGAACATCTATACATTAACCAAATTTTTGAGATGTTTCCCTTCATAGAGTTTATTTGTGACAGAATGAGGATCTGCAGTTTCAAACCTTTTCTGCACATATTGTCCAGAAAAAAAAGTAGATTGATAGATATTAACTACAGTAGTAACAGAAATTGCTAAAACCTTTCCTTTATCTTGTTGAAATAACCATAAAGAGCTTTTCTGCAAGATTCTACATTTTTTTGTGGGATTTCCACTTATATGTTAGGAGTGGACCACTTGGTAAAAATTGCCAAATCCTCTAGATTCCAGAAATCTAGAGGAATGGGGGTGGTGTTGCCACCAAGTCAAGATGTTGTAACTGAAAATACAATTCTGGCCTCGTCTATCTTTATTCTGAACCAACAGAAGGTTAGAAATGGGCAGTTCTTAAGGTCTCCTATTTGTCAAACTTTGAAGCTTATTTTTGTAAAGTGGCAGTGAAAGTTTAAGGGAAATGTCAGCTGTGGTTTTGGATATTTTTTATAAAGTGATTTATCTTTTTTAATCAAGGAGGTCTAAAACTTTAGGAATTTAAATGTGAGAAAGGAAAAGAAAAGTATGGGAACTTGAATCATGGCATTGGCTTTCTTCCTTCTCCATATGAGTGGATGTATGGGGCTGTTTGTGGAAATGTACTGATCATAAATAGCACTGAGCCTTTAATTTTTAAGATTTTGTTCTGCTGGAGTCATAAAAGAATAAGCTTTCTTGTGGTAGACAAAATACCATTGCGATTTTTTTTATCTCAAAGATATCTCCAAATATTTTCCCCCCCGTCTTCCCCATAGTAGCCAGCTCTGACCCAGAGATGCTAATCCAGCTACTATGGTTCTATGGGATTATGCAGCATAACAAATAATAGCCATAGAGATAAAATGTAAGCTTGTTTCCTTACTCTGCATTAAAACTCATCGGAGGTGTCAGTTATTGCTGTTTAACATAGTGGTTTTACAATGTGGAAACGTCCAGCAAGGACTTGATTAGATGGGCTTTTTCTTTACACATAATCCTCTAAGGGCTTGATAAATCTTTGTGTTTTTTTTTTTTTTATTAAAGTTTTTGGAAATAGAGGCTCTTGCAGGGCAACACCTGAAGCTTGTGAATCAGGGGTGTGACACACACAAACACCAGTGAAGAAGCCCCACAGGTGAATTCACCATGCCTCTGGGGGTGGTAAATCGGTATTTTGAAAGAGTGCTAAGGAATCAGTGGTAAAAACTGTATATAATCAGTAACCAGTGACAATTTTTTTGGATGGGCTAGCATTGACCAGTTTTTGAAATGGTGATCTAAAAAGCCTCTTTTGTTTGAGCTTCCACAGGCAGGCCTGCGTGGCGTTGCTGAACTGCTTTTATCTAACATAAATAATTTTACAAGTGGAATATTCTGGATCAAATTGACATACCTGTTTATACACAATTTTGTAAGTTATAAAGACATAATTGGACATTTTATATGAGCAGTGTCTAAGAATGGTTGTGTTTTATTAATTCTGAAAGCAGTAAAGCTTGCACAAATTGTTTGCATTAGCCTTTGAAGTCTGTTTTCTTAACATCTTGAATTCTGCTCTGGCTTCTTGGCTTTGTGACAAAGATGCTATCTTGAATGATAAAAGAATGGCAGCAAGTACACTTGAGCCCAGCTGCTTTAGCAAATCCAGGTTTTGGTATATGGTCCTTATGGCTTCCACAAAAACCGTAGTTTAAAATTAGTAAGAATGAAGGAGTCTCGTTTGTAACATCACTCATAGTAATATAATGCTCGTGACTTCTGCCGGCTAGAAAGTTTGTAGGGTTGGACTCGTATGAATTAGTTCTGTATTTCTTCTATATACAACAGAAAATTCCAAACTTTATGCTCATAAAGTTTGAATTCATGTTCTTTTATTCCCTCTCTCCCCCCATCGGAATTCTAACTAACAGGCACTTAAAGCACTGCAGTAAGTCACTGTGGGATTGATGTTTTTCCATGCTGCACAGATGTGTGCGGTTTTTTCTTAGCTGTGATTCTCATCAGGTAGTTTGGACTCTTTACTAAGTTATGTGGCAGAGGAGAAAAGGAAAGAGGCTTGTGAAAAGGAAGAAATCTGAGTTTTTAAGACCAAATATTAAATGGGAAAGGAGAAGAGCAACTTTGCTATCTTTTTAAAAAATGTATTTTTTCACTTAACCATTTCCCTCATATTTGTTAGGCTATAAGCATGGTTTTTGCATTCTCTAACACAATATTTTATGGAAAAGTCCTACAAAATATGCTAGAAATCAAGTTTGGTTTGGGGAAATTTTATTCTAAATTTTTGGAAATAGATGACTATTATTTCTAAACACTTCTGAATCCCACTGGGTTTTATGTGGAAGATTTTCACAGCTGTATAGTGAGGTACTGCCATTCAAATTCAACTGTAGTTGAACACTGAACTCCTATTCTTTGAAAACTTGCCAAAGTACTTCTGAGTATTGGGAAAGGGCTGCATGGCTCCCTGCGTGCTTGTGCAATGACTGCCGCATTAGGAACGCAGCTTTGTTTGTGGCTTCTAAAAGCATTAGCCATGAAAATGTGTAATAAAATGTGGTGAAGGATCTAAAACTATTTAGAGAATTACACTGATGAAAAAGTATGAAAAAACCTGTAAGGAGAGGTAGAGACAAAAAAAACCCCAACAGCAAAAAAACTCCAAACCACCTGAAATGCTGACATCATTGTTCTATTGATTTTAATAAAGAAATAAATAAATCCATCCCTCTCAAAAAAAAAAAAAAAACCCAAACACACCTGAAGTCTATAGTGTTGTAAAACCATGTTATGCTGTTTTGAATGTGAATCTGAAAGCTCACAGTGGCCAAATCTTGTGTTCCCCCATTCACCTTTAATAAACTTATAAGCAAACAAAATACACTTCTTAAGAGTCTGAAGAAAAAATTGCTCTTTTTAGATTAAGTTAACAAACCAACAATTTTGCCTGTATTTAGGGTTCCAGTTTCACAATGGGTGAAAAAACAAGATATTTCTCTGAACATCCCTGGAAATGTGAAATTTAATAGATATTTTACAATATATTTTTTGCAGTGGAAAAGTTTAATAAATATTCCACCCCTGTAGGATGAGAAGATTCCATACTGCAAAATTAGAAATGTGGAGACCACAGAGCGGAACGCCGTGGCAAACCCAGTGCCAAATCCCAAAGAAGCAGTGCTTCCCCACTCCTCTTCTTGACAGGGGTATGGGAACTGTTGTAGCCTTGTAATGCTTATTCGCTTACTGTGTGAAAGTTGCTGACAACTAACTTTATAGCCATCAGAAGAAAAAGTTTAAAAAGGCACTTGTAAATGACTTTAGTTCCCTGCTTATATACTAGGCATTAGCAATTTAACTCTCCGAGTTAAACTGTAAATTATGTGCCTTTGATGTAACACATTGAAAACCCATATGGGTAGCGGTCTCAGTTTTTTCTGATGCCTGGCACTTTGCCCTAGCTCATGTTTCCATATATACTCTGGAGATGAGTAAAAGGTCACCTTTCCCCCAGTCTACGAGGGAAAGCTGCGTGGAGCATCGCTTTGGTATGCTAGACAAAGACCTATCTATGTATTGTGTAGTGGAAACTATATGGAAGGAAATTAATATTGTGGGTGTGACTCCCCTTCTGCCGGGTCTCAGCAGTAGTTCCAGGTTATGGCTGCGCAGAAATGCCGTATGTTACTGCTTTGCGGTAGCACCAGCTGGAGTTCCTAGGGGCTGGTGGAGGGGAAACTTCAAAGCTCCCATGCAGATCTGGAGTATTGCTTAACAAAAACAGTAGGAAAATTCAGTCATCTCAGCCCAAGTAGAACAGTAATGAAGGAACCATAACAAGAACAACAAAAACATTTGCAGTGTCTGCCTGCCTGGTCCTCTCTTGCTACTCTTCACTTGCCCTTCTGAGTACCTGGTAGCAGTCAGTGCTTTTTGGGTTTGTTCAGTCTGTGCAACTGCTGCTCAGCTACTCACATTCTGATTAGCTCACCGAGAAAAAAATCAAAAAATAACCTCCAGAAATTAAGACGCACGGTTCCCACAGAGAGTAAGAGTGGAGTGTAAAAGTGAGGACTGGAGAGGACTTTCAGAATTCCCGTCCTGACCTCCTTAATGCTTTATCTGAACTTGTATCTGAATTTTCCTTCAGCAGTTTGGGCAACGGTTGACTTACGAGACATGCACTTCTCATCTAAAGCTGCACTGAAGTAACGAACGTGTAGGGTAGGATTTGCCTTTGTGATGGAATTATAAAAATAGCACTGTCTGGAAGCAATTTGAAGAGTCCCTGCAACATGTACTGCACACTATAAAGGCTTTCTGATTTGGAAAGTATTTTCTACTCCATCAGGCTTAACCCTTTGGTAACGGTAGTCGTCTAGCCGTTGGCATGTTACATACAGTGATGTGATCTAACAGTGTACTGTCATGTAGGACATAAGGTTAAGAAATGATAAAGTCAGAGATACTGGTGTTCCAAGGATGTGAGGATAAATTATAGATCTAAGTAGCGTACTGCAGATTAGAAGTCCTAAAATTTTTGTTTTTGCTAAATATTATATAAATATTTAATGTATTTATATATATGAATAGAATTGAAATACATATGTGCTTCACACTTTAAACACATTTTTGGTGAATATTAACTGGACCTGCAGTCTAGAAAATATTTGTATTCAAACTGTTAGCAAACACTGTCCCAAGAGAAAACTTTCTTCACAGAAAGCTTTTATGTAAGTTGAAAATGTCTTGCTGTTTATACATTACACGCACAAAAGCGACATTACAGATCAGTTGCTTTGGAAAAAGAAACGTGACCTGGAAAAGATTGCCATAGTTTGTGAAAAAGTATTTTCTATTTTGTAGATGTGAAATATTTTACTTTATTTTTTTCTTTCTTTCCGTTGGGAAAGAAGTGATATATCTCATAGTGATATATTTAATCAGCTCAGGGGATTTTACAGAATTTTTAGAGCATAGGAAAGGCTGTGTAACAGAGATGTGTAAAACAGCATTTGGGAGCAGTTTGTGGCCAGCTCTAGCTGCAAACTTCCATCTGCGCCCAGGGATGTCACTTCTTGTAGCAAGACTGAAAGGACTAGATGCTTTCTTTAAAGCTTTGGTTTCTAAATTGCATCTTTAATATGAGCAAAAGATGCGTCTTGCTTGGGGTAGATGATAAGATTATTATTCTTAGCTATGTGTTGTCTGACCTGCTCCTGAGCTGAATTTAAATCCACTGCAATTTCCCTCGTAGCTTTTAAAGAAAAATAAACTGTCGGTTTGCGTTGCCTTAAAATGCTGTTGTGTGAAGTGGGCCAGCTGCGGAGACAACTGGGGAAGATTTCGGTTGCCCCTGCAGTGGGGACAGCCAAGCAGCTGGGGCCACTGCCTCAGCAGCTATCCCAAGCCAAGTCATTTGTCCTTGCGGTCAGTGAGATACGGCCCATTTCTCCTTTCAAGTATATCCTGGATTTTAATGTACAACATTCGCTATTCCTTCTTCCTTATCCCTGTATTCAAATCATGAACTGCAGTGCCACTTCACTGAGAAAAAGAATTACAGGCGTCCCAATAACTTCCAGGCGGCTGAGGCAGGGTGTCCTGGGGGCTGGTGCGGGGAGGGGAGCTGCAGGCAGCGCAGGCGCTCTGGGCGCAGCGCAGCACGGAGCGGGGATGGATGCGGGGAAGTTTATTACACTTCTGAATAATCTATTTCGAGGAGGAAATCTTTCTCCACTGAGATGTTGGTTGCCTATGTGATCAGATAGATTGTCTTCATCTGAAAAGCAGAAGGCAGAAAACCACTGTTTCATTATATTACAACAGAGCAGGTCTGAGGGTCTCAGGTTATTCTGGAGGAATGTATCTTAACTTATTTCATAACCTCTGCTTAGCAGCTAAGGGAGAAAGTGGGTACTTTCTCCAAGCTAACACCCACTCATGACATGCCTTTTGTTGCAATCTGAGGAGCTCATGAAATGAAGCTCAGTAAATGAAATAATCATTTACCCTGTAGCTGTTTTCCATGTGAACTGAAAGAATAACTCAGCTTTACGATTACAGCTATTACTTTAATCCAGTTTCAAAGTTGAGTTCCAAAAAGGTCTGTGTTTAGTCTCCAACGAATGAGAAGTAAGTTCGCTAATCTTACTGCAAACTCTCATCTTTTCCAAATAATTTCTGTATGAAGCAAAAGATGTGCCTGAGCCGTGGAGACGGCAGCAGCGTGTGCTACGCTTTGGCCACGACCGGAATTTGCAGAGAAGTGCTCTGTGCGCACAAATCAGGCCGAGCATCCCATCACATGCCCACGAAAAAGCAGGATGACAGAAGGAATCAATGAACCCTGGGTCTGTGCTACCTGTGTTACACGTGTGTAACCCTACAGGAGCACAGCCTGAGGAGTGAACTTCAAAGTGCTTTCCTTTCATGACATGTGTCCTGTCGTACATACTAACTACTCCTCTATTTACACACCACTAAAACACCTTGGTGGATGATATTTAATTAGAATTTTTTTTTTTTTTGCCAATATTGAGCCATCACTTTTTGATCTTTTTGATATTGGTTTATTTTAAATTAGGTACTAAGTTTAGATGTTTAGGCATTTTAGAATTAAAATACTCTAGAAGTTTAAAGAAACATTAATTCTGTAGGATTTTCTTTATTTGAATGTAATAAAGAGACTTGCCATACGGTTTTGAAAAGATTTTTAGATTATTCCAATCTAAAGATTGGAATTGCAACTGCATTTTGTCTCTATAGTTCCTGTACAAAATTGGTATATAAATCTGTCATCTTAGAGAGGTAGGAGTTTTACACATACCTCCTTCAGGTACAAATAAGTCTGCAAAGAACAAAGCAGAGGAAAATCAGTTTCTAGTTGTTTAATGTCCTTTAATAGCTTCAGCGTGTGATATGCAAGTTCTCCAGCTGCTTTTCAGAAGAGAAGGGTTGGTAACTGCAGTGCCCTGGCCAGATTCCAGCAGGGAACTCCAGAACTCCATCGGCCCAACTGCCTCCCACGGTTACAGATGGGTAACTCTTCCCTAAATAAAGCATCCACCCACTACAGGCTCTCTCGTATGCATAAGTAAATGCAGTATCCACAGGTTCAGTGAGTTCAGTGACTTCATGTCTATATCTAATCTCTTTATTGTGATATCACAGCAGCTTCTCGTTGTTGTGTGTTACATTATGACATGGATGTTTGACCCCACCAAATTTTCTGAAATGTTGAATTCTTCCCCCCCCCCGCTCCCATCTTTGAGCAGGTCTTTTCTTAGAACTTGATGCAGAATTGATTGTATATGTACCTGAGGGATAATGGGTCAACAGATATTTTGACTTTGGAGAAAATTTTTACTCTGTATCAAATTCAATATCGAGAAGGAAATTGGCAAAATTTTCTTTTGTAACAATGTGTGGAAGTATCGACTGCAATATGAAATATTGACTTCTGTGAGCTGGCAATCTCTGTGAGAGAAAGCGGAGAAGGCCTGGAGTCTCTAAGTGAGGGTACTGGAAGGGGAGGGAAGCTTTAGGATTTAGGTTTTGCAGCAGATTTTTACTTTTGAAGACATGCTTTAAAGAAGCAGTCTTTGTAATTTTACCTACATGAAATCTTTATATTTCTTGTTCTCATGCAGAAACCAAGAAGCGCATCTTTAGCAGGCTGTGCCACTGCTTTTCCAGTGCTGGGTCTTGTCTTTGCTTTGCTTTTTCTAAACTGGCTCCTTTGAACTTGGGAGAATAAGAAGCTATACAACAGTCCCCTAGGAAATTTTTATAATTTTCAGAAAGAACCCCAGTGATAATGTTTTTCTTGGTAAAAAGAGAGAAAGGGGCATACTGTGACACAGGCATCTGATCTGAAAGACATTTGTGGAGGGTTGTGTGAGCCAATGTTAGTCTGACATGATGAATATCCTGGACTAAGAGTTGTATTACTTTTTTATTTTTTGTGGTCTGCTACATAAAGCATAGAATTTAACCCAGTTTATCCTGAATATTTAGTGTTATGTATATAGTACATGCAGGCATTTTCTGATACCCAAATAAGTAACAAACATCTTTATTTGATGCTGAAAGTATATTTAAGCTTACTGTTTAAACATATGTTTCTGCTGTAATAGGAATCTAACAGAATTATAGAATCAACACCACACTGCTGCTTCTACAGTCTTTGTCCAGAATTGTATATAAGTGAGGGAAAAATAAAGTTCTTAATCCCTAATTTCTAATAGATTTTGTTATCCCATTTTTCCAAGGTTTAAGAATGCAATCACTCTTTAGAAGTCATGTTTGCAAACAGATTTCTTTGGCACATATGCTTCTGGTGCAGCTGTATGTTGATATTCTCATTCTGTTGTGAAATTGGGTAACAAATAGCTGATGGTGATTGTCCTGGTTTCGGCTGGGATAGAGTTAGTTTTCTTCCTAGTAGTTGATATAGTGCTGTGTTTTGGATTTAGGATGAGAATAATGTTGACAACACACTGATGTTTTAGTTGTTGCTGAGCAGTTCTTACATTAAGTCAAGGACTTTTCAGCTTCTCATACTGCTCTGCCAGCGAGGAGGCTGGAGGTGCACAAGAAGCTGGGAGGGGACACTGCCAGGACAGCTGACCCAAACTGGCCAAAGGGATATTCCATACCATATGACGTCATGCTGAACAAAAAACTGGGGAGGTTGGCCAGGGGGGTGCGACTGCTGCTCGGGAACTGGCTGGGCATTGGTCAGCCGGTGGTGAGCAATTGCATTATGCATCACTTGTTTTGTATATTCTTTTATCAATATTATTATTTTCCTTCCTTTTCTGTCCTATTAAATTGTCTTTATCTCAACCCACGAGTTTTACCTTTTTTCCGATTCTCTCCCCCATTCCTCTATAGGGGAGTGAGTGAACGGCTGTGTGGTGTTTAGCTGCCTGCTGGGTTAAACCATGACAGGGATTTAATATTCCTTTCATATATAAAATAGTTATTCAGTGTATATTTTTGTACCCTACCCCCAGATTTATGCTTGAAATTGTTGCTAGACTCCTGCAGAGTGCAATAATTTATAAAGTCTTGCCAGTTGTCAGGGAAATGGAGGCTGGTTTGAAATCTGGGCATCTCAGATGCAAGTAGGACTTTTGACTTCCACAGTCATAGGTTTTCACCCTTGGATTATGCTGAGAGTTCCCACTGAAGAGATGCCTGAAAGCTTCAGTAATTTCTTTTTTCTCTTGGGAAATAAGAAGTTGTTTCAGGCTTATGTCAGAATCCATCTGAGTGGGTATGGAAGCAGGCAAGTTCCAAAATCACTTTAAATTAAAAACCAGGTCAATGATAGTTTGTGTTCCCTGTAAGCTGCCTGCACTTCTCAGTATCCAAATATAGCTTTAAAATATGTGGCCGCAAGGAAGGATTAGTACCATCTTATGATAAATATGATTAAATAGAATAATCTATTTGAAGTTCCTCTGGAATCTGCCACTCCTCTATTTGTACACCTTTAGCTATTCCTGGAGGAAAGTGAGTAAAAGGAATTTTCCTGAGATTTGTATTTGCAAGCTTCTTTTCTAAGAACCAATGACTCTCAAATTTATTTGGAAAAAGAAAAAGAGAATCTACACCCTTTTCTGTATTTTATCATATCGCTGATAAACAAAATATTGTAGCATTTCATCAACCTGGAGAAATTGTCAGTCTTATAATGCAGTAGAAGATCAACTGATTGGGTGAATTGTTTATATTTTGAATGCTCAGTAAAACAAGTGGGAAGAATACATAGACTGAATTTACATTCTGAAACTTAATTTTGTGGTGAGGGGAGGGAAAGGACATACAAGGGCTATCTTCTAAGCAATACTCACAGGGTGAAAGTATGAAGAAAAAACTCATGCTAAAATATATCAGTTTAATCTTCAGGCTTTGTGAGATATAGCAGGCTGTGGATTAGGATCTTAGCAGAAAATTAACGCAATTAAAACTTGAAGTGAAAATACGGGGGGGGGACATACAAGGAATGTCTAGGGAGTTGTATACTATGGTATTTTGGCAGATGATGGCACTAAGTGGCTCGATGGGTCTTCTCCTTCCCTCATTTGGGTGATTGTTTGATTCCTCATATCCCCAGGACCCTCGTTTGAACAATTATTCTTGCAGAAGTCACAGGGTGAGCAGTGAGCAATTCTGTAAATGATTAGTAGCACAGCGATGGTCTTTGGTACAGAATTTTGTGACTGCTAAAGCTGCTACAGCCATAGGCACATCTAAGGGATCAGGAGGTTGTAACTGTTTCCTTGTTAGGGTATACTGCCCTGATACTTCATTCACTATATGTGTGTATAAATATGTATGTGTAGGGTGTGTATATCCATGTAGAGTGAATAAATTTTGTGAATGGAGAATTCTAATTTGGCAGTGTATTAGCAAAATGATTGAGGATTAAAGGGATTCTGTCAAGACGGTTAGGCCTGAGATTTTTTTTTTAGTCAGATATAATACTTGTGAGATATGTCACATTGATAATGCTAAAAAATAGAATTTATCTTTGTTGAGAACAGACTCAGTATGGACATGTGTAGATCAAGCTGCTAATTTATTCATCCTAATTCAGAGAGACAACTTTAAAGCATGTTTCAGCCTCCAGGGCATCTTTTGATGGATAGTTATGACAGTTTATATACTAATGACACTTGTTCACTAGAATATAATTTTGAAACCATAGATCACCTATGTAGTCATCCTACAATTTAGCTTTCAGTCATTATTGGAGTGGATTACATCTGAATTAGAAGCCTACTTCTAATTTACATTTCATTATCAAACCTCTGACTCCTGTTGTCTCCCCAAAATTGCTTTATGTAAGTACCTAAATAAGCTCTCTTTTACTTTATCAAAATTAAGGAAAAATGATATCTGTAATTTAGAAAATCTAGGTAAAGTAATCTTGTGCAGGGTTATGAGAACTGGAAAGTCAAGCTGGTATGTACAAGGTGAGTCGCTTTTATAAAATAAAGAGAGTAAATGCATTTGATAGCATACCATGAAAAATTCATATGACCTTAAAAATGCAGTCAGGTTACCGGTGTCTTTTTTGCAATGTAGGTAAATAGGCTTCTTTTGGCTGCTGGCATTATCAGCTGAATTACACAGACACCATGGTAGCATATAGGCCTCATGTTTACTGTAAAAAGATTTAACAAAACTTGCAGTTCTTAGTTACTTCTGCTGCTCTTAACACTATAATAAGCAAATGTACATCTTCCCACCCTCTTGACTGGCTCTACAGTGTTTATTTTTTACAGTGGAAAACTTGATGGCTGATGATGAATCATCTGGCCAGCAACAACTAGCCTTGTCTGGAATGATAGAACTGGTAGTCAGATGCACGTGAAAGGCAGTCATTATCTGAAGCAACGCTGAAATGACAGTCTTTCTAAAGCAAAAATTTCAAACATCACAGTAAAAAAGTTGCCTAGTGAAAAGGATACTCAGTTTTTTTTCAGTATCCCCTAATTTAATTTAGATGGTGCTAATAACTATTCTACATCTCTGTAATTACACTGCAGCTACTCACCATTCAACTGAGCTTACTAGATAGATGCTGTGCAAGCCACAGGACAAGAATGGTCCTATTGTTCTCATAGTGACCAGTGCATGATGTGAAATTCAAAATCTGTGGATTGCCAGAAAACGATCTTTGTACTTCTTTTAATACTGGGAATCCTGAGAATATTTAATATTTGTGAGAATAAGTCTGATGTGTAAAGTGTTCTGTTGATTAAGCCCTTCCCTTGCTTATTGCTGGGGCAAATCAGATGGCAGCAGGGAAAGCCTCGGTGGATTCCTAAGGCGGTTCTGTGTCCAGTCTGGTATCCCATCCTGTCCTGCATTTGTAGCCAATGCCAACTCTGGGACAGAAAACAGGGGGTCTGCTCTCCCAGACCCCCAAATCCACCTTTCTGTGCCACCATTGATGAATCACTTGTAGCAGAACTGCATCAGAAGAAAGCATGGTGGTCTCCACATTTAAGGCTTTGAACAGAGTTCTCTGAAAATTTTCATAGAATGATGGGTCCTTTGCTATTTGAAGCAAACAGCGTTGTTCCTTCATATGTAAGTTCTTTCTTCTGCGGAACTATGGGCATGTTGTGTCATATTTGCCATATAATTTTGCTATCATGTGCTATATTAGTGCATCATTAACTTTGAGTTGCAGTTTTGGACATGTTCATGATGTGCTAAGTTTAGAATGATCTATATTTAGGAAGTGCAATGGTTTTGAGAATAGCATTGCTCAAAGTTTTTTGGCATATTTCTGTCTGTGGAAAGGCAGGGCTTGCAGCAGGGTTGGGCTTTGAAACAGGTTTGTGCAGAATTCAGCATTTGCTGAATGGAAGTTTCATTCTTAGCACCATGAAATGGCAACAGGTCCGTGAGTACTGAAGAGGCACAGCATATATTTTTTTAAGCAATGGAAAGCATTTGTAGTGGACCAAATTTAAACATTTTACTGCTACTGATTATACTGCCAGGGAGGTACTATCAATACCTTAACTAAGATCCATTCTTAGTCTGCTCCTCAAATGCTTTTTAGACTCAAACTAGAAATAAAAAAGTGCTTCGAAGCACTGTTAAATGACTTATGCATTCCGTTGAGTCACATCCTGCCCCCTTCTTAAGGGAAATGAACATGAGAGACATTAGATTTTATGCCAGCAATTGTATGTTTAATGTGAAACATTTGGCTCTAACAGACCTCATTTTCTTGCTCGTGCTGATTTTGCAGATTGGTAACTCTACTTATTTCAGTGGCACTAGTGGTATTTCATCTTGGAGAGCAAAGCTGTGTTCATAGGGGGTAAAATACAATCTTCCAAATGCAGTAACTGTGTTTGGGGAAAAACCACGAGTTTTTCATTGGCTACTCTAGACAAAGATATCCCTAACTTCTGCACTAAGCTCTTTATGGTAGCTGGGTAAGATAGTATGAATCCATTAATGCCTGAATATAGGAGGTTGTTATCAAAAGAGAGCTTGAAACAAATAATTATAGTGTCATTTTATTTTATTGGCATTGGTAATTAGTTACAACAGTTACTGTGAGGTTCTGTGGGAGTTTTAGAGACAGAAATAAAATTAAAATATATATATTTTTTGTGTCTGTGCATATTATTATGCAAAGAGCTTTGTTTTTTTAATGAGGCAGAGCTAACAATTTTTCTGTCATTAACCAGACCAACATGTTGCTTTGCAAGATGACTTTTAGTTAAACTCCTGAACGGTTTCATGACGGCCTTAAGATTTCGATTAACTTTTTATTACATGGAGTACAATGTTATTAATAGCCAAGAAAATAATGACAGAACATTGTAACACAAATGTATCGTTCAAATGGATAATTAAAAATGGGAAATGTTAATGCTGCAGTAATCTGTTTATGATAGATCCATCCTGATAAGAGTAGACTTCCAAAGAAAAAAGATGGGAATAAGTGCTGTTTCAGGGAATTTGATGAGAGGTGCCTTTTCTTGAAGGGGGAGGGATGCTCCCTTATTTTAGAAAAATTGCTAATCGCTCAGAAAAGCCTGCTCCGGGAGGAGTGCAGGAGAAACATTCAGCAGAGAGTGCCCAGCATGTGGCCGCTGACAAGGCGGGAGGTGACACTGCTCTGCTTCCCTTCTTGCTGCAGGAGAACGCTCTCCAGCTCCTCCAGAGAAAGGGTCTGTGCCCAGATGTTTGTTCCAAACCTTTCCTTCTAGCCAGAGTGTAATATTTCCCTTAGCGTTCAGATTTTGATCTCTTGAATGAATTTTATATCTATTTCTATGATTATTTTATCAAGAGTGTTGAGACTTTGGACACATAGTTTAGAGGTTATACCAATGATGCAAAGAAACCCTTATTAACAGAGAATGGACTGTGATAAAGGCACAAGGGAGCAACACCTACTACTATCTTGCTGGAGAGTAGAAAATATGGGCCCACTGTTGAAGTGTGAAATTAGTACGTGCTCCTTCCAGCAGGCTGTTTTTTATTGTCACACTGATGAAGTTTAGTTATAAACAATGTTGAAAGGAGGAAAGTGAGGAGAAATAAGTTGATAGGTGAAATATCCATAAACATCTCATGGTAATTACTGAAATGCCTGAAACAAGTGTTAGGCTTCTAGAGGAGCCTAAGAAAAGGAACTTGAAGGCAAATAAAAAGACTGGAATGCAGAATAAATAATTTGTTTCCTAGTTAAAAATATTTACTCTCACATTACAAATAAGCTTAGAACTGGTGCATAAATGCAATAATTGCCTGTGATAGCTTTTTAAATATGTGTATGAGATTTGCATTTTGCCCATGTTTGCTTAGCAAAGGTATTTTATTAATTAGGCTATGAAATATGGCTGCCACACCCAGTTTAAAATTTTGCATGTCCTTTTTAAGTCAAGTACCATGCAAAAGCACCTATTCTGATTTCTTCTTTTTTGATTATATGAAGTTGTAAAACAGATTTATAAATCTTAGAAACTGACATTTTTAGGATGGAAAGAAGATTTCAAAAAGCACCAGTTGCACTGATTCTTGAAAACATATTAAAAAGATAGGGCTTTGCCTCCCCAGGAAACTGGAAAAAAAGGGCTATTTTTTAGAAAGCTTTGTGCCTTTATAATTGTGGCCACTTTCAAATATCCAAAACATAGTTCTTCAACCCTCATCTCTTTTTCTTCTTCAATTCCTTCAGTCGGACATAGCTGTGGAGAAGCATAACCACTCTGAAATACCAGACTACTTTGGTAGGAACATAAATGATGACAGATGCATCTATTTTGGGGAATGAAAACTGCTAATCCATGTCATTGTAAAAACATATGGAACTCAATAATGGATTTTTTTTGTACACTGAAATGAATATGTCTAATTGTTCACTTGTGATTGTCTTTGGGCTTAATCTTAAGAACTCAGGGCGATCAGACTTCCCAGGAAACTGTGGTATCCTAAAAATAGAGCACTCAAATCTGAACTGTGAAGTCGATTTTGTCATGTCTTTCTTAAGTAGGGTTGCAATTAGAAAAAATGTTTCCTGAGGTGGAAAGAAGATCTCTATGACCTAGATGAACTAGTTTGGTCTAATTTTCTGAAATGCAAACAAAGCATCATTACGTGATTTATAGCTATTCAACAATTTTTGATTCTGCACCAGAGGAAGTATCTTGATTTGAATGGGAAACTTGGGCATATAAAGTGGCTGTGCTGGTTACCATTCCCCAGTTGCTATGTAGAACTACTGTTTTGTTAAAAAAAGGAATATTGAGATGTTGGTGAATTACTGTGGATTTCCATATGACTTGCCTCAGATTATGCAGTTGGCACGAGGTAGTTTCTAGCTGCTTTTTTTTTTTCCTCTCAGCTTCAAACCCTCATTTGATACTACTTCAAGACTGGACTAAATGGAGAATGTTTATTATTAGACTATGAGTGTATAGTGTTCTTGTGTTTTCCTTGGATGCCTTTTTTGTGTCTTTAAACACAACTAATAGCTTTGGGAAACATCATAAGATGCTTTGCAGCCAACTCTGTGAGTTTTTCATCCTCAGACCCTCCCAGCTCCTTTGCAGTCTGTTTTCATTTGTTTAATTGCTGTTTGGTGGCAGCCCCGCATACCTACTCGGTTAGTTTCAACCTTGCAGCTGGATTATAAATGTTTGCTAAAAACATTAGTAGTGGTTAAGTGCCCTCAATTTGGATGCAATTAAAATATATTTTATCATATATGTTTCCTTATTTTGTCTGTAAGGATCAGGACGTCTTCAAACTGTTCTACCGTATAACTACTAATTTATGCCGCTGTTTTTTAAGGACTCTGGACTTCTTGCCAGCCTGTGAGTCCCTGGTAGGCTATCAGTGATTCAGATAGCTTCATGAACTCCGGAAACATGTACAAAGATTTAAATGAAGTGTCTTTGCTTTTTTGCAAAATGAAAGTTCAGAAGTCTGGGGGCTTGGGGTATTTTTTTGGTAGAACATCTGGAAATTCTAATTTTTACTTTGCCTGAGTAGAAGGAATTCAACTTTCTGTCTGACTAGAAATTTACAGCAGTGGAGGACATTTTATCTTTCATTCATTGTTCCAGCCTGTGCTGGAACAATATGGTCTTTTAAACTAGTTTGTGCCTGAGCTGTAAATGTTAACTGCTAGGGCCAAACAGACATCTCCGAGTTGAAAGAAGCACTTAAAGCTGGATGCTTCTTAAAAATCAGCAAGATGAGATTGATCAATTCAGGTTGTGGCTTGGAAGTAACTGAGTTCTTGAAGAAGGGTGAAAATTAACTGGAAAACTCTTCTGCAGAGTGTTAGCGTGAAAGGTGTGGCTCAGAAATTCAGAGTTAGCAGGGAACAAGGAGCCCCAGTGCATTGTATTTCAGAAAGATATCAACGCTTGATTCTCATTCTTCTTGGGGAATCCTACTCCATATAAATGATTTTAAAATTTTAAAAAGAATCACTCCTCAAAAGCTCTACTCAATAATTTTTAAAATGTGCCATCATTTTTTTCTTAATACTGTGCAAACTAAGACATAAGATTAGTGACTTGCCAAAGTGTAGTGAGCCCACAGGACAACCCAAAATAAAATCCTGGTGTTCTGATACTGAATAGTGCTCTGTTCCTTGTACTGTGATTACATAGAGATGCTTGCACTGTAATTGTATCAATAATTGAACTAACAGAAGTTCGGATTTTTATTTTAATTTCTTTAGTTCCCATTTATTACTACTTTTAATGACTTGGATCAAATGTTTATAGCTAGTTCCTGGGAAAAAGTTGCAGGAACTACAAATAATTGTTTTCACCTTTTGAACTCCATCCTTCTTGGTGTCCCGATGTGATCTGTGAGATACTCATCTTTAATAAAACTAGTATGGCCATTCCTAAGTCTGTGAGAACAGTCATAAAAAATGTACCACAGTCCCTCTCCCTCCCCCAACTTTACTAAAGTAAAATGCCGACTATGCAGACATTAGTATGCACAGCTGAAGGTTAAAGAATTTTAAAATACTTCACAAGGAGCAAGAAAGATGAGTCATTCCTGATTCATTTAATTATCTGGTTCTCCTTAGTCTTGTGGTGTTCCACATCTCTCTAGCTGTATGGTCAAATTTTTGGCGACCCATCTACGGGTAAGTGTAATAGGCAGTTTCTTCTTTCCCTGAAGTGAAAATACAGCTGTCACTCCTGAGGATGAAAGCAGGCAGGCTTGCATTGGCCCCAACCTGTGTCTTAAATGACATGGTTTAAGTCCCACGAATGCTTGTCAACAGCTCCACTACAGTCAGAGGATCAACCTGCTGTCTGCTGTGGAAGCAAAGTATTTGATCATTTAGAGTCTCCTGTTAGATGGCACACAGCTGTTTCCTTTTATTATGTGTGGCTGCAAATGTGAAAAGGCATCTCTTCTACACGTATGGATGGGAAGAAATTCCATCAGACGATCAAATTTCTCCAATCTGTGTGTCTTAGACAAAGTTTTCCTTGGAAGCATAGTTTCATGACATAATCAGTCAGTGATGGGTATAAATCATATTCATTTTAAGATCAGAACCCTCAGAGCTGTAGAAAAGCCAAATTGGCTTTCCAGATTAAAAATAAAGCAGATTGAAGTGATAGTCTATTTAAGAACAATTAATAGCAGCATCAGGGAACAAGAAGATGATCTATTGAAAAATGTTTGTAAAATAATACAAATAACATAAAAGTAAATATAAATAATATATATTAAAGATCCATTACATATTTGTCAAGAAAGAGAAATTATGTCTATTTTTACAAAATGATTTCAAGTAATATAACCATACAGCAGGTCACAAATTCAATGAAATGACAGTGTAGAAAATAGCATTGCACAATTGCTATTTTGTATTTACATGATGGACAGATAGATTTCTCTGCCTGGAAATGCCTTTAATATAATTGCTTCCTCTGTACGTGCCATTCAGGTGACACGTCTAGCAAATAGAGAAACATAAAAAGAAAATGTTCTGCACGTAAGTCGGCCATGCTGATGAAGAGCAGCCCATGTTACCTCCTCTTATATCATGGTGGCAGGGCAGAATCATTCCTCACCATTTTTAAAGAGCAAGGATACGATTAAATTGCATTTCTCCCTCCACATTATGATACCAATTATAATGAGGTAAAACTGGGGGCTACCTGAAAGAGATTTGTTTACTATCAGTTAGATTTGCAGTGACTGAAAACCATTAAAATAGCAGGAAACTGAATGTGGAAAGACTTCCAAAGTAAAAAAAAAAGTTGCT
This sequence comes from Calonectris borealis, assembly GCF_964195595.1. NCBI lineage: Eukaryota > Metazoa > Chordata > Aves > Procellariiformes > Procellariidae > Calonectris > Calonectris borealis. The sequence continues at coordinate 35,673,320 of NC_134317.1, forward strand.
TGTTTTATACAATTCCTCAGCCTGTGTGCGTTCCCTGCTCACCAGAGCATCCACAGGGGCTCGGCAATGCAGGAAATGATGCATAAATCATTACTGCAAGGTCAATAAATTCACTACTGGAAGTTAAAAGTTATTTGTGATCAGAGAGAAGCAGTAAAAACGATCAAATAGAGTCTGTAGAATTCAAATAAAATTTGAACAAGCAGACAAATTTTCTAACATGATCTGCGTGTTTTTACTTTGCATTAATAAAGGCTAATTTTATATTTGCCTGTTTGGTCTTTTCTAGAAATGAGAAGTATCACCATTAATGTGGGAACTAATTTTTTTTTTTTTTTAACGGGAAGCTTTTACTCTCTGTATTTGTACTGAGTGATACTTCAGGTAAACCTGTAAAATTTCATGTATGAAACTTGACAGATGTCCTCCTACTTTTCTGCCAGCAGCCTACATGCTCCTGGCACCGTAGCTGCTCTCTGATTCTTAACCCCATTTGCTAGATGGATCTGGCACATGGGCTCTTGGAGCGGGAAAGGAGCAACAGCACTGCGGAGCTCTCAGAGTCTGCGCGTCACCTACCTACACCCCTGTACGGCAGCTGCACTTACCCTCTCCTGCCTTAGTCGCGAGCAGGGATGCAGCATGTTCCTGTCAGGCTGGATAGGTATTTCACCACCAGGTGTTCCCAGATGGTTTGATGAAATGCGTGGTGCCCAAGAAGTTTATTCAAGGAGTCTCATTTAATTCAAGACTTGTGATAAGTGCCCTTATTAGCTCCCAGTTACCTGCTCATACTGTTAGTAAAGCTCAGTTCATTTTTGTATCACAGAGCTGGCAGGACTTGGACACAGTCTTGGGTAGTAGCTTTACCACTCCACAGCTAAAACACTGGCTCATAGAAGGAACCAAACAGTTTACTTTCTGCTTCAGCCTTCTTCTGGAGGCTGTAATTTGTGGGTGTCCTACACAACTGGCAAATAATTTTGCATTTCTCCCTGTGGACCGATGCGCTCTAAGAGATCAACAGTCTGGTCATTCCTTCCTGCTCTGAGAGAATGAATGTTATACGGTCACATGGAGATTGTTAGGCACCCAAACGAATTTCATATTTTCCTTTGTCTCTTCTTTCCTCCTTGTTCTTATTTTGCACCTTCCTGCTTATTCTTTTACTTACATCTGACTCAGGATGTCTCCCTTAGTGCCTCTGGCCTTCATCTGATTACCAAGGAATGGTGTTAGGATGCTGAATTTCCTGGCTCCAAGTCTTCTTCCATCACCAGCTCAAATAAAAGTGAACTGCTTCCGCATTATAAAAGTAATTGAAATAGAAGCCCCAAAGTGGTATTGAGGACAGGAGCACTTTTGTATAGAGGATGGTATATGAGCTTTTTTTTCTTTTTCAAGATGTGTAACCAATAGTGCTAGTCATCCAAAAATGTTGTTTTTACACATTTTGAGCTTGCATATTCAGGAATGATAGTGTACCTAACCTAATGAATGGTCTTGGCTCTGATTTTACCTACTGCTGGCCCATTCTTTTAAGCTTTGCCTGTTTTTTTGTTTTTAGTGTAATGGTTTGACTTCACTTCTGGACTATCAACTGCATTTATTATGCAAATTAAGCATTTGAAGTTTTCTACACAGGTAAACTGCTGAAGCTCTCTCATCTTATCTGTTGACATTGGCAAGCTTCAGTCAAGGTATTGCTGATATTCCATCTGGATTGTTGTGATCTGTCATAACATCCCATAATGTGGATTTTCCACTGGTTTCCAACATATCATCTGTGACTTTTTACATACAGTTCTTAGTTACTGCTTGCTTTCCCTCCAGTTAATTGCTAATCAGTTAATTTCAGATTTTTGGATGTTATATTATGCTAGAAGCTATCTCCACCTTGTAACTAAACTAATTTTAAAAGGTTGAGGATTGTTATGGACATCACTGGCAATAACCTGAGAATCTTTTGACTCCATCTAAGTCAAACTTTGTTGTGGATATTGATAAGTAGATTGTAAATCTGTTTATTTCTTGAAAAGCTCTTCATTCCAAAGAAACTTTGGCTTTTGAAAAGAAAGCTTCATTTTTACATGTTTTGTGGCTCAGTTTTACCAGAACTAATTGAGGTTATAGTAATAGCTGACCTAATTTATATGGTAATGAGGGTGATAATTAAGAACTTAGATACAAAAAGGAGACTGAAAGTAAGCTGTCACTGAGCATCAAGTATAGATTATGGGCTCAATTAGGCTTCTTGTAATACTGAACCATATTAACAAAACTGAATCAGGATCAAGGGAACAGTGAAACATATCTTTGCTAATGTGTGTCCGAGTTTCTCCACTGCAAAGTAGGTGGCTGACTAGTCCACGTGGGTTGATAACAACACAGTACTGTTCTCGGGATTTTCAGACGCGGATGGATTCAAGGTCATGAAATTGCTGGGACAAAGCTTTTCTGTGGAAATTGTCCCATAAATGAGTAAAGTGACTAGTTCTGGGCACCGTACAAATGTAAGGAATGAAGTGTTATTTAAATCAGTACATTTGTTCAGTGGTTTTCTCCACTGATGCAATACTTTCCTTCCAGGAGAGGAATGCTGAGAAAGGGGATGCAAGACAGGCATTTCTGAGTTGTCTCCCTTTTTTCCCTCCTCCCCTTCCCTTCCCTTTTTGAAATACAAAAAAAAAAAAAGATCACTTGTAGCAAAGTTTGAAGCTCATTGTGCATTCAGCATACTCTCTGTAGTAAAGCGGGGCCCTTTCTCCCCAGAGTCTCATTTTTCTGTGGCAATTGTGACCAAAGTCACTTTGGAGAGTTCTCTTTGGAGAGAGAAAATTCAGTAGGGTGGTAAGGAGCACAGGAGGAGGAGGAAAGAGTAGATTAAAACAATACAGTGTAGAAATAAAAAGCACATAGATTGGAAATCCTGGTTTGTACGCTCTTTTTGTGAGTATATGCTATAGCATTAGGTGAAACCATTGGCATAACAAAGCCATTGCTATTGATTTCAGTTTTGGTCAGGATTTTCCCTCTTCAGTATCTGCCTTTCTTGTTTAAAACAAGGTAAGATTTTGCTATCTTTTGGTCCCTCTCCCCTGCCTGTGTCCTAATAAGCTTGTTTAACTCTAGTGTTTCAGTGTGTGGGTATGTGGTAACCAGTTCACTGCATGGGGTTGAGACTTTTAGGAAGCATAAAAAAAATCAAGGAAAAAGTGTTGGGCTTGGAAAGCTGAAGTTTTTAGTATGCATCAGCTTATCAGCTGTGGGCAGAAAACAAGAAGTCCTTGCCTATTTTCCAGGCTGTTCTACTGATTTATGTGTCTGTGTATGTGTGTTGGGGAAGCTGAAATACTTTTAACCTAGACCCAAGGCACAGGTACCAAAGCATGAAAATTAGGGATTAAAGTAATTAGGGAATAAATAGCATTGCATGGAATAAGTACCATTGCACGGTATTATAAAGCAAGTTATAGAATTGGCCCAGGTATGCAAATATTTTCAAAAGTAATTTTGGGTAGGTAAAAATGTACTGTGCCCCAAACACAGTATTGTTTTTCCCCTGCAAACCTGTTCAACACTCCTGAACTTGGAGGGAAACAGGACCTCTTTTAAAATATATATTTAAAGGAGTGTGACCAAGCACAAGGAGTGTCTACATAAATCGTGTTTTCTTTCAACTTCGGCAGTCGTACATAATCTTATACTTATGCAACATAATCTTTATACAAGCCACTTTGGTTGACTTTATTTGCTTGAAATACCCATGGAAACCTCTCAGTTCAGCAACAGCCACTGTGTCGTAGTCTTTGAGGTGACAGATGCATCTCAGAGTGACATGTTCATCTGGATGCAGTTGAAGAATTTTAAAAATAAGATTACTTTTACTTTTTAAAGGAAAATGATAAAGGCAACGGGTTTGCAATTACCTCAGTTGCTTTCAAAAAAATATTATTTTTATATTCTCTTTTGCATGTCCTCTGAAGATGAAAAAGCTTTGAAGTCTCATTTTTAGCCATTATTAATAGCTTGCATTTTAAACCATGTTGCTTTAGAGTCATAGAATCATAGAATAATTTGGGTTGGATGCACCTTTAAAGGTCATCTAGTCCAACCCCCCTGCCATGGGCAGGGACATCTTCAATTAGACCAGGTTGCTCAGAGCCCCATCCAACCTGATCTTGAATGTTCCCAGGGATGGGGCATCTACCACCTCTCTCCGCAACCTGTGCCAGGGTTTCACCACCCTCATTGTAAAAAAATTACTCTGGAACCATCTCTTCACTGGATGTTAATAAAAACCAATTGGAAAAATGGAAAGCAGGCTGTAGTTTTCTGTCTCTCTTGTTTGCTTTTTCTCTGATTTTCACTCTGTTTCTCACTTTTTCTTTTCACATAACATATATTTACCAGGTTAATAAAGAATAAGGATTCCTTTTCTGGGCAAGTAGTAGACCATGCGTTAAATTTGAGAAATATATTTGACATCCTTTCACAAGGCTCGTGTCATTATTTTTGCAAATTACAAAAGGTACCATTATTTCCTCAGAGCTTTCTTGAAGTCAGGAATACCTAGCCAATGAGTCAGAACCTCTTCACATTTCGCCTTTTAATAATTTTCCAGTTGCAATGGTTGTCTGTGTTGTTTTTTCTAAACCCCATAAATGTAAAAAAAAATTCTAATTAAGTGAAAACAGACTGAAATGTGACTCATCCTACTCGTCAGGGATTGGTTTGCTGATGTAATTTCGCTTTCTATAGCCAAAACCTGGGAATAGTTATAACTAATCTCGGATGATATTATGTTTCTATTCAACTAAATCAAATCTCAATACTCTTAAAATTTTTTTTTTCATAGGCATTACTTTCTTTCAGTCCTCTATTATTAAGTAAATTTGAGCACTCCCCAAATCAGTCCTGCACTCCTGCATGTCACATGAACCTCTTATTAGAACTTACAAATCCAGTGGGGAATTTTCGAATGAAACAGCAGCTTTTATGCTCTATCAAGAGGGATTCCTAGTAGATGACTGTGCAGCTGTAGTAACCTCATTGTTCAGGGCAAAGTGGGATTCTGCTTAGCATAATGCTGGGTTTCCAACCTCCCTCTGTATTTTCTGGGGAACTTGGTTAAGAGACACACAAAAATATTTTTAATGTTGCATTGCTTAAGAAATACACAGGAAGTTAATTTTTGAAAAGTTCTAGTTTCTTTGCTTCCAAAATGCCTTAGCTCACAATCTCTTCACTTGCTTTATTATTTCATTAGCCTTGCTGGGAAAACAGACTTTTAAGTTATGGGAAAAGGGGAGGAGGAGGAGGAGGAGGAGGAGGGAGGAGCAAACAGATTAACATCTGAGAGAGAATTACAAAGCTGTGAAATAAAAACAGGGTTTGGGAGTTTGGGACACCACTGTGAAGTGAGTCATGCATTTGGTTAGGGACTCATCGAAGCAGGACTATGTAAAGGAGGGAGCAGGCTGCTGAGGGATGGCCTGAAGGAGAAAGGAGGGGAGAGTGCTTGGCTGTCTGATGAAAAGGGGAAGCCTCAGGCATGTCTGTTGCTTGAAGAAGATGGGATGCTAAAGTGGGATGATTTATTTCACGTTTCTCACCTCTCCGAACCCGGCCAGAATTGTCTTCCTTGGAATTTGCAGACCTTTGAATGTCCTGAGCTGGGTACTTGCACTTACCCTGCACAGGGGAGCCGTCTTTGGAGCAGTAAGCCTTGGCTTTGTGCTGGCCCAGGTGCATTCACAAGGGAGGCAGACGCCTCCATTCTCTTTTCCTTCATTCTCCTTTCCTTCTCCTGCTGCCTCCAAGATGGAATCTTACTCATCTGTGGTCACTTATTCTTAGATGCCTTATTCTCAGATCCAGTACCCTCCTTAGCCGGGACATTAACCCGCCTCCTGCTGTTTCCCTGGTCTTTTACCACACATCCCCATCTGGCAGGGAATACAAGTTGAAGTCATTTGTACAGCATTAGTCGTAGAAATAAAAAAAAAAACAGTTTAGGAATCTCCCCTGGCAAAGTCGGGAAGTTGTGCTTCTGTGCCACAGCCTCTCCTTTAGCGACTGCAGTACTCTTTAGTGCCTGACTAGCCAGAAATCAGGACACATTTCTGCCTCTCTTTTTAGCTGCCACCATTGCTGCGAGCCAGAACGCTGATACAGCTGGAAAGGAGTGGATGGAGAGTGGAGGGTGAAAGGGAGGTACACAGTGGAAAACAAGGTATGTGTACGGTGAATATGGACCGCAGGTACTTTGTGGATAGACACCATCTCCTTGCTTGCATCTCATGTGTTGTTAAACAAAAGGTCTTGCGATTCAATTTATACATTTGCAGAAATAACAAATTAGCACAAAGTTCTGAAATTGAATTTTCTATTCAAGTGATGACTTTCAAAATATTATTACATGATACAACATGCTCACAGAAAAAAGACAAATGTTAATTGCTATTCATTAAAGTTACTAAGCTGTCCATACAGTCTCATAGCCCTGCAGATCCTGTCAGCTGCCCAGTTCATAAAATGGAACACATCTCTCATTCACAGAAATAATTATCTTTGTCAACATGTTTCACTGTGACAGAACATTCAGGCATGACTTAATGTGACCTGGGGTTATATTAAATAACTCCACCATATTGTTAATAAATCGTATAAAAAAGCAATACCACACATTCAGCACCCATTTCCTTTACAAAATAATGATATAGCTCACTTTTGGCAAATGTTCAAATACTGCGAGATGGGGCAGGTGGTAAAGGAATGTGAACAGAAGGATTATGGCTGAATATGTAATGTATGATGTGCAGTCGGGCAGGGCAGTAGGGCAGGGTGGACTGGCAGGAGATGGACTATTGATTCCTCGGTAGCTCACTCCTCAGCCTTGTGGGAGTGATGCATTGCCGTGTCTGAGATCAGCCTGTGGCCAATTCCCAGGGCTGCGCAGAGGAACGAGTCGTGGTTCCCCTCGTTCTCTGCTTTGCTCTGTCCTAGCCCTGACCTGCTATGAAAGCCCGAGCAGCTTTCATAGCAATTTAAAGTGATGCATTTGAAACCCTAGCAAGAGGTAAAAATGAGTCCTAAGGAACATCTGCCAAACGAGGGATCAGTTGGGTCCAACCCCTTATGCTGCTGCGTGAGCCCTTCCTGGATTTCTTCACTAGGTGCAGACAGGAGAGCAGCTGTGCTCATGCCCGGATCTCTTTCTGAGCAAGCGGGAAAGCTCAGAGAGCAAGAGGCTGAGCCACTCGAACGCACCCTCCTTCACATTGGCAGATGTTAAACCACCAGCCTGAGTCCCTCGCTCTCTCCCTGGCAGTGTGTAGGCAACTGGAGGAGCTGCGATGTTGTGAGCCACGGCTGTTTTCAGCTCCATATCTCATACCCAGAGCTAAGCCTCAAGCTAACACAAGCCCAAAGCCAAAAAAGTTGATTAGTCTGCTGAAACATACTACAGATTTTGCCATTTTAAAATGTAATATCTGGCCTACGGTCATAAAAAGCCATGAAAATGAGCAGTCATTCAAGAAGAGCTGCAGCTGTAGGAGCGTGTTTTGCCCTCAACAAATGTGTGTAATGTCTATTAAGTTTAATGAGACTTACACAGGTGCATTGATGACCTTGGGATTTCCAAGTATTTTATGTTTTTTGTTTGAACTAGTGACTGAATTTTCCAAGCCTGGCACACAGCTGGTTTTCTTACAAAAATATATATCTCCAGTTAACTATTTAAACGCTTCCTCATTTCCACAGTGGGAACAGAGGATTGCACAGATGAAGAATTGCGCTGATTTTACCTGATTTGCACAAACAAGTTCTGTAATTAGTCCTTAAGTTCTTGAGTATACACATAATTATAATGCCGACCCATTTCACAGAAGTTCTGCATTCATCAGTTTAAACGTGAAAAAGTAATATTTACATGAATCCTCTGCTAGCTCTTACTTTAAAAGTACATCTGCTTTTAAAGGGATACTGTGACAGTACTGCAAGGATATGAAAAGGTATTCACTGGGAACTCTGAGCTAGATTGCTAAATGACAAATTACTGAAGTGCCTTAGGCATAAATTTTGCTTCCAGAGATGGGAGAAATAGGTTAATTTTGAGAATTCCAGGACCAACAGAGATAACTTGCAGCAGGACTAAGTTTCATAGGCCTGGTATAGATCATGAATGTTTGCTAAAGAAGCAGAAGAAGATTAAACTTTAGTTATGTCTGTCCTCAATAATATGGATAAATCCACTTTCAGATAAAAATAGGACAAAACATTGAGAGCTCACTTGTCAAGATGAATATTGGGCACCTGTACATTTAGGGAGGAATATTGTAGACAAGCCAAGCTATAGGATTAAAGCCATCCAGTAGCCCCTGCGTAAATGTGAGTGAAGAAAAGACAGAACTATTTTTGGAATATCCAGTGAAGAATGATTTCCATGAAGGCTGGTAAGTATCAGAGACTTAAGTTTCAATATCACTTAAAGTAATTGTTTCTGCGGTTTCTTTGAATCATTTCTCACCATCATTAGAAAAGCAGCATTTGTCTTTGGCTTTTCCAACGTTCGCTGACATCCGTGTTCAGAAAGAACACTTAGAGCTGGCTTGAATCTGACTGTGAAAGTGTGACACTAAATAAAGCTTGGAAATAAACAATTGCAAACAGTCTTTAGATGGATTGAGGGATTTTACTGTAACATCCACTCTTGTAGAAACTAATGGTCCTTTGGGCATAACACATGATATCTGAGTTTCAAAAACATTACAATAAGCACTGAACGAGTACGCTATTGAAAATGTTGAAAATGATCCAACTTCATGAAAATAAAGGAATAATTCTTAATTATGTATCTGTTCTTTTCTTCCCTATGTAGTATAACTTGGGATAGTGTCTTTTTTTTTGGAGTTTAGATACTTTAGATCCTGTAAAAAGGGCAGGATTCAGCTGTGTTCCTGTTTACACAGACTTGTTCTCTGCCAAAGAAAAAACTCATCTGTGTGCCACCCTAAGTAAGTACTTCCCCTAGTCTATGTGTGTGTTTAAGTTCAGCTTGGTCTTCTGATGGTCTGTGGTAGCATATATGTAAGATGGTGGACTTTTAAAATGCTTTCGTTTAGGTTTAACAGGAAACATTCAAATAGCCATTACAAGACCATCATAACAACAGTGTATTGTGGTCTCATAACCTCAGTCTGTGGTTATGGAGAATGTAAAAGGTTCCATCTGTCTTATTTTTTGTCCACAGAATCTGTACTTCTTTATTTCACTGTTGGCACACAGGTTGTTTGCCTTCGACCATGGTGGAAGTCCTTTTCAAGGACATGCTTTAGCAGGTCAGTGGGCTGAGTTTCTTCTAGTACTGACACTGAAGCTGCAGTGCAACAAGCCCTCTGTGATCTGTAGGTCCCACCCTCATTGGAAACGGCTTTGTTACACAGTTTGAGAGGTGATTTTTCAGGGGCCTAAAAATTCTCTTACAAGGGTATAAATAGTGTTCTTAAATGTCTGTGGCACTGGGGAAAGGTTAGGAGTAACTTTTTTCCCCTCCCCTCTCCTTCTCTATATTTTCTATATATTAGAGTACTCTTACAAGAGTATTCAGAAGAGCCTGTGTACAAGCCTGAATCTAAGATTTCGAAAAGGCCAAAAAAAGAAAAAGTGAAGATATATTAAGTAAACTAAGCAAGGCCTGGAGAACGTCCAAGCCCCAGGACTATTTGACTAAATGCTGGTGACTTTTAAAGACTGCCACATCCTTGAGTCAACATCTGCATGGAGCCCTACTGACTTCAGTGGGGCTTGTGACAGTTTTGACAACTCTTCCTAAGAGAGCGTTACAAGATAAGGCTGGGATCAATGTCTAGTTCATGATGGAACTTTCACCTCTGACATGTAAGCGTTTGCTTTCTCTTCAGAAGGACATTGTCACAGGCTTCTTGAATGCAAATAAATAAGGTCAAGATTTTATAATAAAAATTTTTCATTATTCTCAGTAGAATAGAGCTAAGATTTCATGCCTGTCTCTTATTCTTAGGTATAATTCTAAAAATAGTTGCAAGAAGCAGATAAAAAATCTGGAAAATTCTTCCATCTTCACTAAAAGTGTATGAATTGCCACATTTTCTATTGCAAGTTTTATAAATGTATTTGAAATAATAATAATAGATATTTAAAGCTTATATTCCAGTTGCAAAAGATAAGTTTTTATTAACAGTCAACAAAAGCATCTGTTCCATCCTGCTTGAAAGTATCATTCATGCAATTTAAACTTTGCTCTTCAAAGGAGAATTATTGCAGTATTGAATGTTGGAAGTATACAGAAGAAGTTGAAACAGCATTTTCATCTGTGTTTTCTACCCACTATATAAGATGTTTAAATATAAGCATAGAAATAGTCAATTACAGTCAAACATTTCATTCCTGGTATCCTAAAATCTGTGGAACATCAAGTACTTTCTACTTAGGCCTCTTTTCTTAATAAATCAGTGATTGGGAATATATTTATGAGACAATATCATGTGAGGTCACATCAAGTAAACAAACCCAAATAATCCTTTTGAAAGTAACCCGAAAGATTGTTAGGAATACCATAATCAAAATGATAACACAATATGAGACATCTCTAACCAACAAGTACGATTACAAGAAACGCAAGTTGCAATCAATTCATACCTATATTTAGTTTTTGTGGACGTGTTTGTGCTTGGATTAAGTGAATAAAGCTTAGTCCAATAAAATTTGAACATATGTGACAATTAGAACTATAAAGTAATGGAATAAAGTGGGCACAGAAAGTGTTAAAAATATGAATTTCTATCGCACACCTGCAGAGCAGTTTGTAGGGCCAGGGCTGTGTCACTTGCTGAGCAGTGGGAGGCTCAGCTGGATGGAGCCTGCTCACCAGTTTGCTGTGGGACACAGTGCTGAGGGGTATCTTTCCACGTGACTGGAGGTTTGGTCAGGGGTTCCACATGGAAAACATGTTAGGTGATGGAAATAGGCACAGTGAAAGAGATTTGCGGGTTTTGCCCACGTTTTGTCTGGGACTTTTTTATACATAGCGAAGTCTGTGTGGGCTTTGCTGTGTGTAGCAGTGTTTAGACTTGATTTGCGTGCTGAACTAATGCGGATGGAAATGAATGTCCTGAGAGATTTGAAGGAGAGTATATGTGGCATGGTATGGTACTTTTAAAGTACTTGAATATAAATCCTTTATACAAACCCTTGCTTTCTAACAAGAACTTTAAATCTTTCCTAGCTATCAAACAGTTGTTAGCTGAGGGGAAAAAGAGAAGTCCAGTCACCCACCATGGCTATTACTTTGACTATGTTTTAAACCAACCCATTAATGGATCGAGGGTTACAAGGTGAGGCTGCGTCCATGTGCTGCAGTGCCACCAAGTTTAAGTATCTTAGCTGCTGTCAGAAATGACATAACTAACAGGAGATATAAGGAGACCGTTTGTGAGTTTTTTACCTGCCATGGGAATTTTAGGGTATAGGGATCTTTGAGAAACAAATAAGTTATGCTACTGAGGAAATGTAAAACGATCTTTAAGCATGAATAACTATTTTATAAAACATCTGTGGCACATCTAAGCTATCATTCTTCACAAAGGGTAAGAGGCTGGTTTCCTGAAATACATCATGAAAGCAATCAGTTGAGGCAAAAAAACCCAAGCTAGTGAATACGGAGGGTAAGTATTCCCCTGAACAATCGGTTTCAGCCCATTAACCAGATGAAAATCCACTTGCTGATGGGCCACAGCTTTGAAAATAAGCCTACCTCATGAAGAGTTCCGAAATAAAATTTTTAAAAAGGCTCAGTTAACACATTTTTTTCACAGTAAAAATGAAATGTAAACTTGACGGATTGTTTCTGAGTAAACTATGTTTTCAATTAGCACTTAATCTTTAAAGGCAGTGGGAAATGTGCTCCACACATGTATTCAAATCATAGTGCAATAAAGCTCATAAAAGCTATAACATATTGGAAAGAAGACAGCATGGAAAGGAAATGGAAAAGTAAAGGAGGCAGAATGAACCTTTCTCCTTAATAAATCTGTTTTGCATTCTGTATTTGAATCTAGCATAAGTAACCAGGCAACTGTACTGACATTTATCTAATGTTGTCCTGGGCTTAGAGTTCTAATAGTGACACCAACACCCACAGTGCTAGAGTTATAGCTCTCTTAGACAAAATTTTTCTTGTTTTAGCTTTGTGTGAGTGTGACGCAAAAATTCAAGTCTTATTGACTTACTCAAACTCTGACTCCTTTCTTGCTCCTTTTCCTTTATTACTTCCTTCTGCTGCTGTTGCTCTTCCACTTTCGTCTATTAATCATTCATAATTTGGTCAATGTTGACACAGTTTTTTCCTTGCTGCTTCCAAGAAAGAGAAATGGAACGTCCATGTCAACATGGACAAAAAAACATGACAAGTTTTTCTTTTTCATGATTTTTAAAAAATGTTTTCAAATTGGGTTTTATTCATTCCCTGGTTTTCCATTTAACAGGCCTTATTGTCTGATAGAAGTGGATCCTATTTTCCAGAAGAGGACTCACTTTTGAGAGAGAATATAGTCAGTATCTAAACCACATTTTCCTGCTGGAAGAAAAATAATGCTGGAAAGAATCTAAAAAGATCATCTAGACTATTCCCATCCTTTAAAGCAGGATGAATCCTATCCACGTTATTCCTGGCAGGTGTTTATCTAAGTTCTTTTAGATCTCTCGTGGTGGGACAAGTGCAAGCTGCCCATCACCACTTGTCGCTCTGGCCCTGCTGCCTCGAGGAAAGTGCTCCAGAGTCTGCGTGTGCAGAGAAAGACCACGCTTCATACAAAAGAAACCAAGATGCACGTGGACGAGAAAGGCCTACAAGTAGCTGAAGTAGCCATGACTTGGCTTGCTAGGGCTGCTGGTATACTGATGAGTTGTATGTATATTTTCTTTTGTTTATTGGTCTGCTTTTGTTCCTCACCTCAAAAAAATTACACGATTCTACATTCTCATTCTTTTGAGTGCTCAAGAGGGACAGAGTGGTATAGTAAAAGATGACCAGGGACACCAAGGTAGTATGAATGTGTGCTTGTGCTGAGGGTCTGAACCGTAGTTTGTTTATTTTAGAAACAACAGATTGGGTGGGACTACTACTGCTGCTGCTGTCGGAAGGGTGTTACGCTCAACGCTCCAAGTAGGCGTGCCTGTTTATGTATTAACTTTCTTAGTTAATCAAACAGTGTGATGAAAAGATTGTTAGAAAGGGGTAGAAACATCCATCCTGAGGGAAAACATTAACTCAGTAGCTGAACTACTGCTGCTGACTTCAGCAGGGCCAGTTTCACCATGGTGTCTACAGCTTTGGTACCGTGTCGAGGATACCTGCCCCAAAATTATTAAACCTGTTTCTTCTTTCTTGGTCTTACAAAATATTAATTAAAAATATTAAATAATGTATTTTAAGAAGATTACCTTACAAAAAGTTGAGCAATTCCAGTAAGATGCTCTGAGCAATCTAAGTTCCTTTTGTCATTGGAGCTGAGGCCTTTCCCAATTTTAGAGGGTAAGTAAAATCAAATGCTCTTTGACTCTTCAGGACAAAACCAGTATGATTAGAAATGGAGATTTTCTGGCAAATGTAAATTTAATGTATGACATATATCAAACATTCACTAAACATCTGCTAAGGTTTTTTTACATGGGAAACAATATCCTGTGTAAATGGATCTCTTCAGTCCTACTTTATAGTGTGTGTAAAGTCACAGGCACTTTGTTTCACATGGATGTAGTAATGAATATGGTTTTGGGGGGAGGGGGGAATTCTTTAGTTCAGTGGCCCTTTCCCTAAGTGTTTCCCTCCTGAGACGGGAAATTCTCCTTGGACCCATCTCCACTTTTGGCTTGCACAGTGCCTCATCTGCTCAAGATATTCCCCTCTGCAGACCACCCAGGGTGGTTCCCCCAAAGCTCCCTGGCAGCCAGCAGGCTGAGGCCGAGAGCAACTGCTGAAAAAGTCTCATGTTTGAGCTAACAGACAAATTCCAGTGCGTTCGGTTACCGTGGGGTTTATCTTATGTGGCAACTTGGTCTGTAGAGCTCGATCAGTAACTAGCTTTACTTGGAACGTTACGTATATTTTCTCCCCTAAGATTAATTTTAACATACATGCACTGTGAGTAGCCTGGTGGTTCTGAAGTCCCTCCTGGAGTGCTGCTGCTGCTTTAGCCATTCTCAATTCAAATCTGTAGGCCAACTCTCCTAACTGGCACGTAGTGCGTACAGTTTTTTTCAGCATTTTTATTTTGCTAGGAAATAAGATGTAACTTGGGAGCAATGTGATATGTAAGACTGCACCCTGAACTTCTTACTCTTGTTATGATTGGTAAGAATTTTGCTACAGACTTAAATGCTGTATTCCCCAGGCCTGTCTCAAGTAAATGACTCTGTCAGCTTTGGATATTCCACAGAATTAACTATAAGGCTGAAGATCAATGCTTTTAAAAAAAAAAAGTGTAATGATAGGGAAAAGAAAACAATTGGCCAGTGATGGATAAAATAAATACATAAGATTTTAATCATTCCCTAAGTTAACACAAAATACACTCTAAACAACCGTATTTTGTTTCTTAAAGACATGATACGTTATACTAGGACATGATGACAAGTTACCAAAGGCTCATTTTGTGCTTGGGGCTGCACTGAGCATATTAAAGCACAGTTCAGTGGTCTGTTATCTGTGACAATAAGATGAAAAAGTTCTGCATAGTCTTAGACACAGATTTTTAACTAAAGGAGTGCTAGTGAAAAGAGTATAAAACAAACACTGTTGTATTCTTTTAAAAGTGTGGATAAAGCTTTGAGGTGGTGATTAAGTAACCCTGAGCCTCAATACAGCTTATAACAAGCCTATTCCTAAAAGAAATTAGGGTTCAAAATGAACTTTCAGCCAAATTCCCTCTTTACAGTCCCATTGATTTCACTGATTCCCTGGGTCAGAAAAATGATGGGAGTTGTGAATCTGCTTGTTGCATAGGACTTCAACTCTGCTTTTGCATGGACCTTCAGTCAATGAAAAAGTACAAAGTAAACTATCTTAGGGTCCCAAGGTAAATTAATTTAATATTAAAAAAAAAAAAAAATGGAGGCCTATCATTAGTTGGGGCCTATTTGAATTACAGATTAGCATTTACCCTTGCCATTTAAGTGGGTAGCATGCTGTGACCCTTTTATATTTTCACTTAATCAGTTTAAGTTCTTAGGTGGACAAAAACTAGCTTGACAATGAATTTGTAAGAAATAATAAAATAATGATGCTGTTTTTCCTGTTCTAGTTAAAGAACAAGTATAATTTACAGAAGGACTTCATGCAAGACTTTCCCTAATTATTCTTGATTTTTTTGCTTAGTCTAATGTTGAGTTTAATTTAATTGAGGCATTCTGAAGGAAAGGCTGCCAGTGCTAATAACCTTACTGAGCTTATTGGGTTTGGAATTGCCCACAGCAAAAGCAGATTTACGGTGACTGACATAATCCAAGATCCCACACTAGCAGTTTAAAAGCAAAGTGTCATCCTATTTCCCCAAATTAAAGCTAACTGAAACAACATTACAAAGTTTGAATGTAACCAAGAAAGATGTACTTCCTCCCTCTTCTCTATAAGGACTTAACTTCATTTATTAAACCTTCCTACCCAAAAGTTGATGGGAAAATTCTCCTGCAAATGAGCAGTAACACTATTGATGTAGCATTGTTTAACTTTCTAGCTGATACTAGTTTTTTGGTGGATTTCTCAGCAGGAAGATTAGGATTTTGAGGTGATGCAGTTTGGAATCTAGTCCATTTAAAAGTAGTATCATGTTCCTCTGTTTATATTCTTGCCAATTTGTGTAGTTTCCTATTACATTTTCTTATTTTAAATAACGCAATTTTCTGTCCTTTTACTATGTGAAAGACCTGTATAAAACAAAAAACCTGATTCCTTATGCAGTAAAGGGTCTTAAAAGTGCAAAGTGAACACACTTCAAAGGAAAAGAACTATTTTTCTCTCATATATTATTTCCGTCATGTTCATTTTAATGGTTAATTCTAAGAAATAAGGGTAAAACATTTTATGTGGACTATATTCTTGTGAGTTAAAAATGTGGCATGTCACTTTGCTGCCTTTTTTTTTTTTTTTAAGCTAAGTGTGTGATTGAAGAACTTGTACAAGGTGGAAATTTCAAACAGCACTTACCACGGATTTAACTGCCTACATAAAATTTGATAGCAACTCTCAGATTGACTTAAGCTGACTTTGGTGAAATCGCACTGCTTTTGAAAATCTTGCTCGTTTTTGAACAGATACTTTTTGAATTCAAGTACAGCTTCTTATCAATTTCCGTGATTCCACTGATTTCCTATTGCTGCTAAAAGACTGGTCCAGCATCTTATTTGTAGTAGATAGCTTGATCATTTGTATGAAGGCATTTTTTGTCAACTCGGTACAAATTAATTTAAAACAGGAGCACTGTCATATGTAACAGTGTGAAAGGTCATTAAGCTCTATTGAAGGGAGACCCTCATGGATATTGGAATTTTAATTACTCATATGTATACATGCTCTGAAGCATCCTAAGCTAATAATTGGTTTTTTTTTTTCTAGTCCGACTTGGAGATTTTGAAAGGTGTAAGCGTGAATTATATTTTAATATATTTCTGAGTCCTCACAATTACCTAGTAGTATTCCCTAGCTTCATCTGTCACTCAAAGTGCTGTCTGAATTTTGAGTAACTTTGAAGCTCACATGTGATTTTTAGGTCAGATAACATACAGTCCCTGCTTATTGGCTAAAACCCAGGAATGGATATCAACAGACTGGATATTAGGGAGTATTTAAGTATTTTTTTTTTTTCAGAGTACTGTATCTTGACATTTCTACGATTGTCCTAGCTGTGAGGACAGCTGTCGTTTCATGAAGACTTTTTAGAGCATATCATAAAGGAGCACACACTGCTTTTTTGTGAAGATTTTGCTCTTGTTTTGTTGTTTCCCTTCATTTGATATAGAGCCTTCAAACTTGAAAACGTCTGGTTGCTCTAGTGTGAAGCATGAAGCATTAGAAAGTGATCTTTTAATCACGTCGTATCACTTTTTCATCTCCTGGGAGTCAGAAATCAGCCACAAATTGGTAGCTGAGATGTCCCAATTTCAAAGAATCTCCTGCTAGTAGAAAGTGACTGGTTTTGTGTCCTGTGTTTCCAGAGCTATTGCGCTCCTGAGATGGACTAGAGAAAGAGGAGAGTATGCAGTCCTACCACTCCTGCAGTGGCTCTGTCTACTAAATTCAGGTTCGTTACATACTGTAAGCTTCGTGTATAACAATGAGTAGATTGAAGGTGCATTAGAAGGGAATCGACTCCAGGAGTCGGGGCCCTGGATTCTCCTCCCGAGGAATTTTCATCTTGTGTAAGTTTTCCTTGGCACAGAAAAGAAATGAGCTCCAAAAAAGTCTGTATCTGGCTTTACTTCTACTGAATGTATGACCTTAGGCTAGTGTGCTAAATTCCACATTCCTCTGTTCTTACAGAATCCTAAAAACGATGGAAAAAGTGAAAAAAGGTTGGAGAGAAGTTGCTGCATAAATATACAATATTATTCTATGCAATGTTGTTTCTCCCCTGTTGAGAGGAGGAGGGGGAGGTGACACTGAGCATACTTGGAATTATTTATCTGCCCACTCTTAATTGCTTAGTCTGACTCTGTTTACAGTGGTACTAACTAAAGAATTTCTCTCACTCGTATCCAATGTGATGCTATCAAATAGCTTAGGCCTAGAAGTGAATTTGTTTAACTGAAAAACGATAGACTTAATGACTAGTTACGATGCTTGTAACAAAACTGAAAACCTCTTTAAATGCACATCCATGGTGAAAGGAAGTATTTATAAGGAGGCATAAGGGGATTGACTTGTTAAGCAATTTACATCCTTTTCTGTTCTCTGTTGTTTTTCTGTTTTGGTTGTCTGGCATAATTTGTTGGTGAGACCAAGGCAGAAATAGATTTGAAGGGCAACATTTAGATATTGCTGTAGGAATCTCTCCAAAGGAGAAACTAGACTTGAAATGGCAGAAGGTATCTCTGAAAATCTCTCTGACTCCTCAGACAAAATTCCCATTGGAAATGGTAAAAGGGGTCCTTCTGATTTTTTTTCTCAATGAGCTATCAGGAGATAATTCAATACTGTTCTTCTTCTGGTGTTTTTCTCAGAGGCTATAAGAGATAATGATGGTAAGACTCATTCTTTCTGTGAATACACTAGGAATTTACCAACCTGTTGCAGACCTAAGACTTAGGGAAATAAGCGTGAGAACTTGTTATCTAATTTTGAGGACAAAGTTAGCAACTATAAAGGCAAGTTTTACCAGTGTGTGGCCATTTCTATGATTCTGTGGTAGAGTCTGAATTCCCTGTGGTTTCATTGTAGCTTTCCCCAGGCTGCATGGAGGACTTTCAGCTGTGAGTTCTCTGAGCAGTTGTCAGCTTTATTATAAGAAATTTCACATAAATCCCCTCCAGTTAGTTCAGAAACACCTACATGTTTGTCGCAATGGTTTTTCATCAATGAGCACAGGAGACTTTTCAAAACGCTGTCCATATTCTCAGACTTTCTCCTCTTAAAGTATTAATATTAATATTTCTGTAGTTAATACTGTAAGTGACAGGTTACCTCCAATTGTGGGAAACCTTGTGTAGTGTGCTTTTTAAAATGTGTTATTTTTCTTTTCTAATGTATATAGTGATTTTGCGTTGTGTAATTTCATGTGATGATTTAGCAGTGGCAGGGTGCTGGGTTATGGCTGGAAGCTTTCTTGTTTGCTGCTCCCTCATAACTAATGTGCGTGCAGAACAGTGCAAATGGCAAAGGTCAGATCTGGTTCTAAACTAGATACATCATCTAAAGCACCTGATGTTTCTAGCCAGCATCAGGTAACATCAGGTTTCCAAGGGAGATTTCCTGGGGTTCTGCTGAAGTTAGACATCTAAAATATATGACTTTTGAGACTAGCAAACCAGTGCAAGTATTCATGAACCTGTCAAAACAGAATTTCACCTATGACTGGGCAGGTTAACGAATGTTAACTTTTGTTTTTCCAGTTCTGAGTTTCTCAACTGATACTTACTAATGATTATCCTTGCTTTTCAAAATAAAATTGCAGCGGCTTGCACAGCTTCAATATTTCTATTTCTCATAGCTACCACTTTCGAGCAACAGAGGGATATTATGCTCCTGCAGTGAAACCCTGTATGGTTTTAAGACTGCTGTGTCAAGACTTCTTGGTGCAAGAGAGCAGGGAATTTTGATTTTGTTCTCTTTCAGCATACTCTTACGTTAATCTCTGGTTTTGCTACTAGAGTAGGTATAATGTAGCATTGCAGTGCTATACCATTTTCTGGGTTACCTTTCCTCTTCTGGGCATGCTGCTCTTTTGAAGAGGCAGAAGAAAACTTCACAGGCTTTAGGATGCTGCATCACTGAGAAGTGCTAAATCATGCTGTGATAACCAGAGTGGGCTAGCATTGCCAACCTGCACAAATCCAGGCGAAGAGTTTTACTTCTCATCCCGTTCACTTCAAATGGGATTGTTCTCAAGCTGAAATGACTAAAGATGGAAAACCTTCCAACACATGGATCTGCGTTTCCCTGCAGCAAGTATAGGCAACCCCATTCTTAGCAAATGAGAGGATTAGTCATGGAGCTCCACAGACCATAAACACTGTGGGAGGAAAAAAATCTAGCATCCTACTCCCAGTTGCAAGTGATCCACAAAAGAGAGATTTACTTAGTGCCCAGGCTAGAATGCTGATTAAGGCACATTGTTAAGGGCTAAATACTAGGCTGGGGCTTAGGTAGGTTTCCACTTGCCAAGGAACAGAGGTGGAGAGTCTCGGAGAAAAGCAGGTAATTGGATAGTTTGGACTGTCATTCTGGTGTTAGAAGCGTAGAGCATCTTCCAGAGATTTGCAATAGTCTCCCCAACTGGTAGGACAGTAAACATAGAGCACACTAAGCATTTGAGGAAAGATTATTCAGAAAAGAACTCATTTGAGAACGATTATTCCCCTTTGGGGGGAAAGGCAGTTATTTACAGGTTCCTGAAACAGGCTGCCTTGGTAGCTGTGTGGCCCCTCTCAAGGACTGGAGTCGTGTTTGGTAGTGCCGCTACAGCGAGGTGGGGGACAGTTATCAAGGGAGAGGAGGAAATCCTCCTCCCGGCAAGCTGGAAGGGATCAAGTTCCTAATAAGGGAATCGGCTCCAAATGGGGCTATACCCTCCATTCCCAGGAAGCGTGGGCTGCCTGTGTTAAAAGCAGAGCTTTCTCTTCCTGACAGCTTCTGACGGAACTGTGCATAGCTTTCTTAATAAACGGTCCTGACACAGCACATGCACTGCACAGCAGCAGGAAAATATCCTGCAAGAGTACTCGTAAAAAGAAAAGTTCAAGGAAGAGTGAAGCCATCTCTGATTCGGTTATTTACCATCAATCAGACTGTTGCTTGGCAGGGAGTGGATGATTAGGAGCCTGAACGAGCTGAAAAGGGGCAGGAAGAGAAGTGGAGGCAGCATTCTTCCTATTTAAAGCTGCATCCCCTGAAAGGAGTGTTTGCAGACTGCGCTGGAGCTGGTGCTGAAAAAAAGGACTCGCAGACTTTGTCCTGGAACTGATGCTGAACGGCAGAAAGACTCCCCAGCTGGCTCCATGGTGCTAAAATAACCTTACGTTTCTGCACTTTTTGCTGCCCAGGAGGATACATGTCTAATATCTAGGCATGATGGCAATCTGGGTACAAACGAGAACTTTTTTCATCCTTGCTGCTTTATTAGGGCGATTTGTAGCCATAAAAGCGCAAGAAGAGGAAGAATATGACGGCGGTGAGTTTCTCTCTCTCTCCCTCCTAAAAAAAAAAATATTACAATAATCCCCTCTGTTTCTGTGCAGTGTGCTTACTGTGC
Organism: Calonectris borealis; assembly: GCF_964195595.1. Taxonomy (NCBI): domain Eukaryota; kingdom Metazoa; phylum Chordata; class Aves; order Procellariiformes; family Procellariidae; genus Calonectris; species Calonectris borealis. Next base: position 35,694,325 of record NC_134317.1, read on the forward strand.
GATTTGGATACTAAGCGGAATGGAAAACCTCTGGGGTGCAAGAGTGACAAGACTTTTGCTCTTATGCCCTGAGGAGGGGCGGCGGGGTTCCCGCGCCGGGCCAGCGGAGCGGGAGGCTTTGTAAGCCGGGGTTTTGCGGTGCCGCTGCGGGCGCGGCGCGGGAGGAACCCTCAAACGGCGAGTGCTGCCGCGGGGCGCTGGGGCTGAGCCCCGCTGCCCGCGGGGCCGGGCACTCGGCAACAAAAGAAAGTGCTTGGGACGGGGCAGAAGGCAGGCTGCGGGGCTGGAGAGCAGCCGGGCAAGCCGAGCCGGGAGAAGTAAACACAGAAGCCTCGCAGGGCGGAGTCGTTTGTGCTGAACTACATCTGCTTTCTCACATTCTTTGTTTTAGAGAAATACAGAAACGTGGATTTCCCTTTTTCTCCCCCCCCCCGCCCCCCGTTTCTTTTCCTCCTCCTTTCTTCCCTTCTCCGTCTCCTTCCCCCCCGACTCTTGCTGGAGGGGCTGCCTGATCCCCCGGGGCAGCCCGCCTTCCCCCCGCCCCGCTCTCCCACCCGGGGCTCGCTGAACGGAGCAGCGGCGGTTTGCAGCGAGCCCTCCGCAGGCAGGGGGGCTGCCGAGCTGCGTACCTGACCCGTGTAACCTGAACTTTCCTAGCCTGCTTTATATCCGTTTTTATTTAATATCATTTCAATGCCTGCAAGAAAGAGATGGATGGCCAGGAGAACGCGTAGTGACTGTACTCTTTCATCAGTTTGGATGGATGTCGTGCTGTATGTTGGTTTCCTGAAATGTGAGCAGGCTGGTTGTGGGACAGTCTGTAGCTATTGTACTCCTGGACGCACTTAGGCTTCTCATGTGTAACACTGGCTTCTTTTCCAAATAATGCCCAACAAAGGGACTAGTACGTTACCCTGCAATACAATTTGCAATTATTCTATCGCGTATTTTCAAGAGTTTAATTTTTCTTATAACTGACCTTCTCTGGTCATACGCTGCATTGCACAAGTGAGGAGGAGTCAAAGCCTGATGAATAAAACAGTGCAATAGTTCCGAAACTTTTGTTCTACAAAGTAAAATGAGACTCGCCTGACTACACACAGCTGTGTAGGAAGTCCCATAGAGGGGGCACTCTGTATAATCTTGAGAGTATAATTCATATACTTGCCATAAAGGGAGGCATATATTATACATTTTTCAGATACATATAACAACAAAGAAAGCACTGGTGAAAATATTGACTTCACGTTTTGGTATCTATTTAGTAAAAATGATACCTTTTTTTGCCTGTTTAAAAAAAAAAGTGACTTTTATGTGAGATTTCTGTGGGGTTAAATTATTACGTGTCATTTACTAGTTTGTTGCTATTATGGAAATTATGGGATGAGCCAGCACTGTAGCAACACCTTCTGGGATGTACTTCCCATATGCTGATGGCTGAGGAAACTCAGAGGTTCGTGGTAAGTCAGAGAGCAAAACACATTGTAACAAATTAGTGACACCTTTTGCGCTTACTTCATTTATTCATCTTCCTGTTTGAGAATGTAATAGCTTTTGTGTACCATATACATGAGGAAGCTGCTTCTTCAATGTTCATTATACTAAAAATAAAAAACCCCAAAACTATTTAAGTGTGTTGTGAGGGATGTTGCACAGTGAGGAAGAAGGGGGATACGTCCTACATATTGGTCTGGTTTAATTGCATCAACAAGGGGGTTTCAGGTTTTTTTTAGTTCCTGACTGAAGCCCACAAAATGCTGCAGAACAGGGAGGGTTTTACCCTTAGTTTGTCTTGGGTTTGGTACTTGTGCAGAGGTCTAAGATCAGTGTACATTGTATTGTACTGCAGGTGATTTTGTCTATACAGCTGCTTCACTTCTCCTCATTCAGTTGGTCAAATGTGTCACCTGAATATAGGTGTATGGTAAACAAATATTGGAGGTATCTGGGGAAGCAAGGAAGGCACTTCAGGAAGCTTAGATTAGAAAAAAAACTATCAGACTTTCAGAAAGTGTGTAAAACTCTTTTACCAGTCATTTTTCATGCCAATCCTAAAAAAAATGAGAAGGATTAAATACTGGTTGTTAACCTCAACCACAGCTTTTGCAGCAGTATGTTACAGAATTTATCATGATGAGTCATATTGATAGATAAGTTGAATATAATAAAGCAGGTAAAATGGTTTAAAAAAAATTAATAAAAGAACTGTAATACTTCCTTAAACCAAACATACTGCTTAACAATTTTTTTTTTTGGCACTTACCACTGCTGTGCTTTTAAGTAATGCCAGTTTCTATATTCATTTTTTTCTCTTGGAGCCATTGCAGATTGATCTGTTTTGCTCAAGAACACTTGGCTGGTAGTGCTATATAGTACACACACTTAAAATGCACGTAAAAACATGAAAAACAGAGACTTTCAAACCTAGTGCGGCAAAATTGGTCATTTTGAGACTGGCTGTTTTAAACGTGCCTATTTAAAAGTTATTTAGGAATAAAGTCAAATCCTAGAAAGACTGAAAGATCCTGGTTTTAATTTCTGTGTAGGGGCCCAGACTAGTTCAGAAATGCAGTAGGGCCAAAAAGTACCCCAGAAGATGGCTGAAATTATGTGCTCTTTAAGCACTGAATTCTTGGAAGCCCTGAACCTTTGGTGTAGGGATTTCCACACACCGTATAATGTTTCCTCTTTCCTTGGGACTCAGGATAGAGGAAACTACTAGCAGAAGCAGTGCATGCTTCTAGGATCCTTTCCCATACACTTGTGAGTGTAAATGTGATTACTTTCTTCAAAAAAGTTATTTAAGAACACTAGAAATACACCTTCAGTGGAAAATCTCTCAGTAAACTTGAATCAGAGCTGAAATTGTGGGAATCGCCTCCTTCAAGAGGATTTGTCGGCGCAAGTTCCACGTGGGCATGAGAGTGATGGTCTATTGCCACCCTCTCCCATATTTCTCACTGCAATCCTAAACTTGCCTTTAGGTTCTCATCAGTCTCTGCAACACACCCTTGTCTGTGAATTTTGTGGTGATTTATGCTTCCCTGTCCCACTGTTGTGGTGTCAGCCCTACTTCAGCTGAGATCAATGTGAGCCCTGGTATTGATTTAAAAGTATCTATCTATTTGCCTTGTTCCACAGTGTGAGCATGCAAACCCAAACAACAGTTGTGCCATTTGAATTCATGATCCTCTTCGACTTCTTTGAATTCTTGAGGTCTTTCACTTTGTCTGGAAACCATGCAAAGGAGTGAGGAGAACGGACTGGCCTTAATGGAGACAGAAACAGCTGAGCTGGTTGAATGGGGGCTATTAAATATGTCCATTATCCCCTCACTGGTATTAGAGACACTATCTTTAGGGAGAAAAGAGGTCACTACATTGCACAGTCTTCTCACTGGGACAGGTGTTGGGAATATGATGGCAAGGGAAAGTCCACTCTAGCTAGGAGGAGGTAAGAGAGTTATTGAGCATTCATGCCAGATACTTCTTTGGTTTTTATGGGTCTTTCATCTCTGTAGAGAGTCCTCAAAGCTTCTAAGGAGAATGATATGAAAAGGAAAAAAAAATCTCTGTCTTGCTAATTCTCACAATTTCAGCGAGGATCTTATGGTACTTGATTCTTTTTTTTTTTTTTCCCCAAAGTTCCAGATCCCAAGACCATTCACTTATATGTGTACCTCTACTTTCTAAATGAAAAGCGTGCACGTGTGTGACTGTGCGCGTAGGTATCTATGTTTATGGGTCTAATCATAGCAAATAACTCAAAAATAGAAGTGATTATAGCTCTAAACAAGCAGAAAATGAGAATCCATTATTTAAAAAAAAAAAAAAAAGTCACAGTTCTTTGGGGACTGACTCATGACTTGTGAATATTTGTGGTTGGCTCCCCTGCCTGTAAAAGTGTGGGAAGGAGACTCTACACAGAAATTTCCACAAGAAGAGTCCTCAGGAAGATTCCTCCTGCTCAGGCTGAGTAAACTTTTGCTCAAAATATGGAATACATAAAATTGAGGGTCACATTAAGTGATTCGCATTAGCTTGGTTTTTTTAGAAAATACTTTGTGGTTGAAGAATAATTGCATGCTGTGGTTGTTAGTGCAGACATTTTTTTGCCACGATGTTTACAAATATAGATTATTGCCATAGAAACCAAATGGTCATTTCATGCTCTCATTCACGTTTTGGCACGCTCACACTTCATTTCTTGGTGAAGTCCTTTCATCTTTGCAATTTGTTTCAATATGATAACATTCTATTGGGTTGATTTGTTCATATAAAACATTGCAGAATTGGTCCTGTTTAACAATAATGTATATTAACATAAAAATAAGCCTTTTTCAATTTGCAAGCTCTTTAGAAGTTTTCAGAAAAAATAAATGTCCACCAAACCCCTCAATTTATTATAAATTTACCTAGGAAGAGCCTGCTTAGGAACAGCACCTGGTGTTTAAGTAGTATTTACTATTTCGATTAACTGGAAGTTATATGATTTTTCTGTGGTTAGAATTAGAACTGGTCAACTCATCACATTACTTGGTTTTTGGTGTTTTGTGAGAAAAGAAACACAGGGATTTCTTGTGTCTACGTGTGGGGAAGCAGAAACTCTGAAGGCAGACCTTCATGCAACACTCTAATCCTTTAAAAAAAACTGAGCAGATGTTCATGGCCTGTGTGCAACTATTTTTCCATATACAGAGAAAGCCAACAAACTCAGTGCCAAAAAATAATAACATAATAATAAAAAATAGTCAAAATTCCAACTGGAGGCATGTGATCTATCCTTATATGTACACCGATTGTTTCACTCATGTTTGTCTTTGTGACCCTGCACATTTTTGTGTGTAAGGTTGTGATGATATACATTTTTTTCTCAAAAATTCTTCTTAGAAAGGATAAATCAAAGTGCCAATCCAGAGAATTCTCAGCTGGGTCAGTGAAGAGAGACTGGGCTTGCACTTCAACGTATTTTATAGGCAAAAGAACCTATTCTTAATCTAATGCACAGGGCAAAACCAAGTATCCTTTAGTGTGAAATGAATAAATTAATCAGATTAACTTGGAATTTCAGTTTTTGACAAAGGCTTCTTGGAGTTTGAACTTTCAGAGCACGAGGAAAGATTGTTGCACTCGCTGCCTGAAATCTCAAACTGCGACAGACCCACCTTGTTAAACTGCCCTCCGACAGCCCTGGTGAGGCTGCCATGTGCAGAGGCCAGGTATAATTCGAACTGGAATGTCTGATGCATTAATTCAAAGCATAATGAGAAGGGAATGAGGAAAATGTGTTTCTTTCAGTAGTATAAAGTATGTGTTCTTCAGTTACTTAAGAAATCAGGTACTTTCAAGCTGGAGAAAAATGGCTTGTAAGTCATGTAACACTTTGAAGATGAGAGGTACCTCAGAGGTGACATTGTGTACTGTTTACATCTTTAATGTAATCAATACATTATGTGTGTACAAATTATACCTTTTTTCCACAGTTTTTGTCACAGATTATGTTCTATGATTTATGCTTTTCCTGACTTAAATTTGGAGAAATTTGAAGAGTTAGTGCTGTTGCTGAACTACCAGAAAGGATAAAACAGTGACGCTGTCCATAGGAAGTGACACAACAATTTGTTCATATAAATTCTTGTTTTATAGGTTGATTTACGGTTATGAAAACAATAGCGTGCAGGAAGCTTTGGATGCTGATAAGCCCTCGGTGCTGTGGTAATTAAAATATCCAAACCGTTACTTACAATTATCTTTTCTGAGTAAGCAACATACATTTTTCATAGCCTGCTGTGCTGTCTTTTATTCTTGTAGTGAGAAACGATTCCATTATTCCACTATCCCACCCGCGTTTGCTGCGGAAAGGTCATGTGTTATATAAGCACGAAGACTAAGAATGATTGTCAGAGGGCCAGCGGTGGGATGCTCTCTGCACAGGGAACCTCTATTCATGCAGACCCTTGGGATTCCGTTTTTATTAGCTGCGGAAGATAGGTCTTGTCTCTGGAGAGCTGGTCTAAGGTTGTTCCTTGGCCATGCTGCTGCCAGCTGAAACTTGATTGGAGTTTTGGCGAATTTGTGTTTTTCTGCAGCTTTGTGTAAATAGTACAGTTGGGAGAATGATATAATAGAGTTGTTTTTATACTGAAGAACTTCCACGGTGTTTTGTGTCTTAACGAAATTTCATGTATAGCCTTTGGACTATGTGACGGTAGCATGGGAGGACTAAAGAATTAATTTGAATCTCTGTGCCCCTGTTCTTTGGATAATGTGGCTGAATAGAAACACAAGCAGCTACTCTGATACTGCTGGCAGGAATTCAGAGTTTTGGACATGAACTCATTTAGAGTAGGAACAGAAGAGTAAACTGTCTCACTGAAGCCTGTTCCCTGCTGTGCAGTAGATGTCTGGCTGAGGAGGTCCATACAATATCTTCTCCAAATACTCTTTGGTCATGAAATGTTTGCCAGCATCCTTCAGTAAGCTGACCATCTGAAGTGAAGGATTAAAGGCACACTGACAGTGTAATGCAGGAAGAGATTAAGGGAGATAAAAGGTATCATCATGAGTCTGCCCTGGCCCCATTGCTCCAAGATTAATACTGCATGTTAAAATGGTAACGAAAATACAGGCTAAAAGCTAGGAAGAAACTGTTCCTTGTTTGTGGAGAACTCCTGTCACCTGTCCCTGGATGGCTGTATTACTACAGGTAACCTCAGAGGTTAGGCTGAGAGTTTTGTTTAAAGCAGTCCTCTCTCCCAGAGATCATAGGAGACCTTGATTGATTTTTTTTTTTTTTTTTTTTTAAAAAAATCACTTACCAGTCTGAGGTTTCATGTCTCTTGTCTTGTTGAATATCCCAACAGGGCAAGAGAAAAATATTAAAGGGAAAAATTAGAGCAGAAACAGTCAACAGAAGCTGTACTTGCTTGATTGCCTGTTTTCCACTCAGCTTTTCTTAAATATTGTCTTTACAGGGTTCTAACAAATCTTTTGATGTAATGAAAATGTGATGTAATACCATAGTGATTGCTATCCTATGATAATTATTTTTGCCTCATTTTCTGTCTATCTTAAAGTGATTCTTTCCCTCAGCTGCAGTGCCTTAAGTTTTCCAAGTACTGAACCTCACATGTTGGGTGGCTGGGTAACAGCATCCATGGGGCATTGTTGAGCTAAATAATTGAAATCTCACTGGCAAGAGGAGCTTCTTTTAGACTAGGATATGTGATTGGGTTTATTAGGCATAGGGACAATTTAGCCATCTTTAAGCCATCAGTGCTATTTTAGGGAAATCAAGTTACCCTGAATTATCAACATTCAGTTACCTGAATTATGAATTTTAATTATTGTTGACAAATAATGTAGTGAATAAACATGTATTCCTTTTTTAATAAAGTATGATTTATCTTTGGCTTTCTCTTTTACATTAATGATGAGCCTCCTGGTAGGAAAGATACCAATGAGTAGCTGGGTCATCTCACTCTTCCTCTAAGACTCGTGGAGGTTTCCTGAAATTCCTCTTCCCATCAGAAAATGAGAATATACTTTAATGTCACTTAGCTTCACGTGTGTCCTAGCCCCAATGGTAGCGATGCTTTGCACAAGAAGTTAAGGTGAAGAAAGGAGAGCATTCTCTGCGGTAGCTGTGACCAGACCCATAGAAACCTGCCGACTAAGTGAACTAAAATAGAGATTAACCACTGAGGGCTCCAGCTAGCAAAGCGTGTTGTGGGTCTGGCTTAATGTTGCCTAGCAGCGTGACTGCTGATACTGATCTGGCTGAAGGTGTCTTTAACTGTCAGGTATTATTTCTACAAGGAAAGATCATTTATTACGGTTCTGGAAAATTCATCATTTATTCAGCAGGAAGTTTGAAAATCTATTAGACTTCAGGTCTTTGGAGATATGAACAGATCCTTCCAAAATATTTTAGCGGTCAGACTTGCAGATGGTACTGTAGCATCTCTGTGTCCCCTAAGGGAGAACTTTAGCCTCATTCACTGTGTGTACTGTTGAATTATAACTTATACGGCTGTTGTTAGAGGGGAAGACATTGCAGAGTTCCCCCACCGATAATTTTAAAAGGCTATTGCTTGATGGGTTTATGCTGTATTGACGTAAAAGCATTTGACTGCTAGTGGAGCATTTGGTTCACTGTCTTATGAAGTCTTAAAGTTGGTATTGGCTTGAATGTTGCTGTTGGAGTGGTGGGAAAATTAAATAAATGTACGTGATTAAAAGTAATGTATCTTTATTGTGGATGAAATCTCGTGGTTTCACAGACGGCCTTCTGTACTCTAGATCAGGAAAGAAACAGGATGTTAATGAATTTCACAGATGATAATGAGGAATGAAATACTTGCCATCTGTACAAAAATATGGGTAAGATATACAAAGAGGAGAATTATCTTAGAAAAGTGTAGGCTGGAGTGATGGTAACAACAAGAGTTTGCTCTGTGATCGGAGGGGGCTAAAACTAAGGATGCTATTCTTTGTCACATAGTAGGACTTGGTAAAGAAAAAATATAGTTCTCATGATCCATTAGGCAGAAAAGCATGAGGAAAAGGACAAGAGGCTTTTGTTCATCCTTCAGTGATCCAGTCCAGTGTCAGCCTAATGGGTAATTTATGGAAGAAAATGATGGTAAAATGGAAATTTAGGGAACCCAGACTTGAATAGGACAGATATTCTGAGGACTGAATCCCTTTTGTTCAAGGTTTTTTGCCACGTGCACACCTGCCAGACAGAACAATCCTGTGTGTGTCTGAAGCTCTGAGAAAGGAAGACGAAAGGAAGCAAAAGAGGCAGGAGCTTCCAGAGAAGCGTCGGGTGTGAGGAGGGGTTCGTACCCCTCGAGGAGCCCTTGGCTCTCTGTCACCGAGGCATTATTGCCCTACCGTGACTTCAGGCCGTGGAAGAGGAGCGGAAATAGTTTGCATTTTCCACTCCTTCGGAGGCATAGACAGAAAGTAGTATCTCTTTTCCTCTGTATTAATTTTCCATTGAACGAGTGGCTTCTTTTATTACCAAAAAAACCCAAACCCAACGCACCCATGCATGCATTGAAAATCTATTGGTTTCTAAAAGAAAAGGTAATCTGCTTCATGATGCAGTTAAATAACCACCAGTGCTGAAGGTGTATTTTCTTTAACTCATGCAGAACATGGAAGAGCTTTTCACCTGCTATGTATCAGCCTTGACAGTGTTTCTTTAGGCATGTGAGGCATTAAAACAATGTTTTTGACAATGGGCTTACAAGACAGAATTGTTGCATTATGCATACTTTGTATCTTATGACATACGGCATCTGATTTGTTAGCCAACCTATATTTTATAAAACTGAACCTTTAAAACCAGCTTGAATTGTCTGAGTAGTGAAGGGGAATGCACGTAGCAACAACTTCTGAAGACATGGTTAAGACTTTCATAGACCCAGTATTCAAACTATAGCACTTTGATGTCATCATTACAGGCAGATCATACAAAAGACTGCCAGTTTTACATCTGAAATCTCATTTTGTCCATTAAAGGTTTCCTCCCCCTCCCCCTCAGGAAATCTTAGTGAAAAAATAATATATATCAAGTTGCATGTACTAGAAAAAGAACAATTCTGAATGTATTGTATTGCTCCATATTTATTTTAAATCTGTAATTTAGAACTCTCTCAAATCAGGAATGGTTTGGGCTGTAAACCTACCAGTGTACATGCTTAAATTTTTAAAAGAAATTCAAATTTGGAAGTTACTGTATGTTAAATTTTAGAATTAGTTTAATATATAGTGTGTTAAATATATGTAGTGCATATATATATAAAAAAAGTATATATAAATATATATATGTATATATAAAGTGTGATGTCTAAATACATCAGACATTCCCACTGTATGGGAGCTACGTTGCAAGGCAGATGCATCTTGCTGGTGAAAGTAATGGAGGATGATTTCCAGATGTTTAAATGCTTGCTTTGGCAAGAGTCAGAAAATACAGGAACATGCATTGGCAACAAAGGAAGGGAAGAACCTGATGTAAGAGGCATCAAGCCTGGCAACAAGCAAAGCAGAACATGGAAAATGGAGCGATGTGGGGGAGGAAGAGCCAACATGACAGTTTGGCTGCTGTGACAGCACTGAATATTGCAATTATACTAATGAATGGCACAGTGCTGGAAGGCTACTTCAAAAATTAGGACTGAGGTTAGACAAATTGTCCTTTACCTGTTTTTAATTTTTTTTTTTCTGGTTGAAATGTTTGCTGTAGTGATAGAAAATTTTATCTAAACCTGGATACTGAGATTGAGTAGCTTGGGCCTGCTTTGATTTTATGTTGTTACTGTAAAGTGCAGGACCTTCCTATGAATTTGTGCAGTGCTGAGCACAAAGCATCCTTGATCTCAAATGAAGCCTTAGGGTACTAATGTAATATACATACTGAGTCATCGTGCTAATAATATATTTCTTGAATTGCATGGATTTTCATGTTGAATAGTTGACTAGTTTCAGAAGTGGAATCTGGCTCCTCAGCAAAGAAATCTCTACATAATGCATCACATAAACTGCTGCTTGCTGTAAGGTTTCAGTAACCACACCTCTCTGTAGGGTTGGCCATCCTTTTAGTGTACAGACCAAAACTTTGCAGTTTTACCACATTGTATCAAAATGTTCACACTTCTTGGGGTTTTTTTAGTTTTTTTGGGGGGCAGGGTGGGATGATGGGAAGAGAAGAGTTAAATCTTGGTGTCTTCAGGCTGTGCATGTTTGCCCTTATGAAGAATGCCAGGGCCAACCAGTGTGAATTGCACTGCTCTCATTGTTATTAGTGATATTATTCTAATGGTTTTAAAATTGAGGATATGGAGCACTTAGTTCTTTGGGTTTTGTTTTTTGGTTTTTGTTTTTTGTTTTTTTCCTTTTTCCAGCTGTTCTCTGTTTCTTTGAGCCTTCCCTAGTTTCCTAGGAAACCTCTGCAGGACGGAATTTGTCTATTTTACAGGCACTGTGCAAAATAGGCAGTTTATTTTGTTTGTATTTGAATGTAATGAACACAGAAAGTAAATATTTCGTGATTTAAATCTCCCATTCAGGAGAGTACTTTAGATCCTAACTTGAAGCACGTGAATAGCCTTATTCCTTGTAATGAGATGGCTGGTACCTAGTTACATTTGCCTGACTACCTTAATGAATGAAGACTTTAATTATTTCAGTTTTTCATTTGAAAGAGGGCAACAAACATCAGGATCTATTCATCTGCGGTAAGAATTAATTAGGAAAAATGATGTAGCAGTGAGATACTTGTAATAAGAGAACAGTTATCTTGGAAATCTTTTATCAATTATACTGAATAAAATTAAGTGCACATAGAGATTATTTTCATAGGAGCAGTGTTTTTTAAATCTGTTATCACTGGAGTATCAGAGGTATGCAAACTTCTTGTAATCAACCACCATGCTGAGTTTTGCTCTCTTTCTGCCCAAATTCCCATGATTTTGACTGACGGTTGCTTCCAGTCATGGGTAAACATCAACCCACAAACTCAGCCCAGTTTCTGGTTTCAGGAGGAACCAGGAGAATCTCAGTGGCTTTGGTTTGAGTTTGCTCTGTCCTCAAATCTGATGCAGAAAAGGTCATTGCAGGATCTTTGTGCCGAAGAACAAGCAAATTAAGGCTTTCGGGATTCTAAAAATGATCCGTGTGCTTAGACAAACTCCTGGTAAATTTTATGCGAAGCTACAAAATGTTCAGTAAAGGCTTAACTATGGGGTAGAATTAAGCATCCTTAAACTGGATAGTGACTTAACATTTGGTGCGTGTAACATCCTAATCTGTGGCTCTGCCTGGAAGAATGCTTCAGGAGCCCTGGGCTGGAGGGCTGGTGCTCGGAGGGAACGTGACTGCGCCTGGACAGGGGAGGCTCCGACAGTCCTGTTTTCTAACAGGACACAGCTGTGGCTTGCTCTAAGTCCCATAAATGTCAGTGGGTGTTGACTCAATGCCATGAGAAGAAACTTTCTGGTGTGATAGTTCCCTGCTTTTCTTTACTGGGACAGGAATCACAACTGAGCAGTTCATGACACACAATTCCAAAATGCCACACAAGAGAGCAAGATCCTGCTGCTTTTCTTCATGCCTGCATCAAACGTCCCTGCTTTCAAAGCCTCAGTTGCTTCATTGGGACTGCTTGGCGAGTAGAGTTCTTTTGAGAAAAGGAGTAAGACATTCTGCTTTGTGCTGCTTTTTTTTTTTTTTTTTTTTTAAGCCTGCTTATCCCATAGGGTAAATGTTTAAACTTCTGAAAAACATGAGTCTGAAAAACATGAGTCTGAAAATATAGCTGAAAATACATCACTGCTTTTGAGACAAAGCTGGTCTGTGGGCTGAAAGATGACGAGTTGAAATGAAAGCATGTGCTGTTGGATAGTATGTAATCCAGATTTACTAGCCACCAGCTGATACTCAAATTAGCTGGGAAAGTCTTCAGATCCAGGAGTGTATAGCTTCATCAAATAGTTACTTAAGGGCTTTGCTCTTGGAGAGAGCTGTGAGACACTGTGCAGCAGTTATTATAATGAATTACAATATAAGTATAAGCTGTCTTAAGCCCATGTGTAAAGTCCATTTTCCAGTTTGTCCTTTTGTTTCCACCCTCACAGAAGAAAAAAAGGTATGGTTTGAATGAATCCCTGTTGTCTCCCAGTATAATCAAATAAAACTGGATCCGATTAGGATTAATGCATCTTCTGACTTTTAACCATAGATTTGGGGCTGGTTGAGCAAAAGGGTACACTTTTACTACAACTAGTTTCTTGTGATTGTTTGTTAGAACTACCAGCTTATATTTCTGGTCACAAAAAAAGTAGAAATCAGAATGATTTTTTTTTTTTCCTGAATTGGATTTTATTTCTTTATAAGATGGCTAAATTCACTCTCCATCTTATTCTTGCATGTGTGTATGCACGCGCTCTCTCTTTCTTTTTCTTTTTTTTTAATCTCCTCTCTTGTGGAGGCTGAAAGGCTGAAAGACTCAAATTCCTCCTTGAAGTTTGCAAGACTTAGAATTTTCTAAGTCATTTGTTTATACAACGTAATGCAGTTCACAATGAAATGTAAATACCAGGACACTGATGCTCCTACGTTTGTAGATAGAATTGACTTGTAACTGTTTAAAAAAAAATGGCAGAGCTAACTTTAGGACATCTTGTCATAGTCAGGCAAGACAAACAGCTAATTATTATGAGCCCTTGTGATATCTAACAAACTGTGAAGTTTGAGGCTAGAACTTGCTTAGGCTTCGTTCTTTTAGTACTTGTCTCAGTAGGTAGAAGGTGAGTTTTTTTCCAGGGGCGGCGGTGGTGTAGGTTTTGTTGGGGTTTGGGGTTTTTTTGTTTTTTCTTTTCTTCCCGCTAGAGATATCTAGTATAAGATGAGGATTTGGCAAATGATTTCGGAGCTAAGGCAGGCAAAGCTTTTCTTGCCCGTTTGTGTGTCCCGCAAAAGCAATGCTTCTAGTACTGCTAGCCTTGCTCTGAAAAGACAACAACAAACGGTATAACACAACTGTGGTTAAGGCACGTTTAATAAAAGAAATTGCATATGGTTCTGGCTGACAATAGCCTCTGTCACACTGAAAAACCTACCTAATATCTTCAGTTTGCCTAGGAACAGCAAAGTCAATTTTTCAGGAATAGATATTAAAAAGAAAAAGCAACTGCTGTGTAACGTGTAGGTCATTACAGGTGGTATACAATTATAGAAATTATATTAGTATTTTTTGTGCAATTCAGCACAATCTCTGCAGGCATCTGAAATGTTTCTTTCAAGTCTTAATGGCCTAAACACATCCCCTGTTCATAAGGGTGATGTTGGCATGTGCCATTCTTCATGCTCTGCTATTTTTGTAGCCTAGTAGTAGTTTTGGGGCTGGGAGAACTTGCAGATTTAGCCATTAACCCTACTGATAGATGTACTACCAAAGAACACAAAGTATTTCCTCAAAATGCCTTTTTCTTCTGTTCTAGCTTATGCTAGTTTTCTTGGTTTTTTTTCTTTTTTTAATTTTTCTTCCTGTCCTCTGGGAGCCTGCTACCAGACAGCTCTGGGTTTGGAAATGGAATTGTCTTCACACAAAGTGCCTGAAGAGCAGTGTTTTTCTTTGAGTCCAACTAAATGCATAATGAGTTTTCCAGCACCTGTGTGAGTTTTCTAGCACTCACTGCTGTATTATGAAGAGTCTGACATGCTTGCCAAAATCGGGTTTTCGTAGCCTATGAAATTTCTGGTGGGCCATACGCAATTAAAGCTCAAGTCCTATGTTGCACCGGCGCTTTAGAGGGTGCTTACTCAGAGAAACTTTCTGCAGAAAGAAATGTCACCAGTGTGTACACTAACGTGTACTGTTTGGTCTGGGCGTGAACATCCCTTACCTAGTAAAAAGGAAAGATTTGGTGAAGCCTTGAACAGACTGGTATATATGTTACTGAGGCTGCATAAGAATATTAAGAACAGAACAGAGAGTAGAAAAAAACTTAAACATATTACAACTCCCTTTGATCCAAACTGACTTTGCTTTTTTGATCAAGGAATATTCTGAGTCGTTGTGCATTTGACTTCTCTATTTTTGTAGCATGTGAGTAGTCCAGCAATTACCTGGAATTAATCAGTTGTTGGTTGTGTAGGAAAGTTTTCCACTCAGTCTGAGGTGTTACCTATGTTCATAAGAAATTAATATTAAAAAAGATAATACCAAGACTTCAAGTGCTTGAGGTCTGATTCAAAGGGAATAAGTTTATAAAGCAAGTTTTGGAGCCTATGTGAAGCATAGTCTAGCTCCTGTTCAATGCACCTCTGAGTCAGTACTGCAAGCTCTTCTGATCTGTGCGACTTGGCACTAAAATTTCAAGGCAGCAATAACGTTTTTGTTCTTCAAGCACTGATAGAGATTTAAAACAGGAAATAGAAAGTTGAAGAGAAATTTTTCTCATCTATTAAAGTGCTGCATTAATAATTTTTAAATTGATTATGTATTATGTGGACTTTGAACGGATTTTATTTCTGGATTATTTTGAAAGTATCATACTGCTATATCATAGTAAAATGGCATCCTCTTCCAAAACAGTCTACATCCCAATGTGTTATGCCTAAGTTCTTCATGCGTTACGGATGTTGCGCTGCTCATAGGTAGGGGAATGGAAACATAGAGTAATGAGACCCCTATTTCCAGCTGCCTGGTGATATGGATATGCCCTTCGGATACTGACGGGGAACACTCAGTAGAGAAGGCCCTCCCTACAGATTCATTCACACAGTGACCACCTTCTGGATAAGGGTGTTTCACAGTGAGGAACGTTCAAGTGTATGGCTCAGTTGCAGGAGGACATCTTGCAAAAAGACTGTTACACATTTTCGTATGCCGTTCTATTTGGAAGAAGATGCTTCTGTTACCAGAGAGATGATTTACATGGATGCTATTCTGTTCTGTCATTGTTTATTACCAGATGTGCATCTGGGACTTAATTTATTGCCCTTGAGATATTCTGAAGAGTAATTATGTTCTGAATGAAGCAATCGCAGGCTTTGTACCTTACCAGTTGTCTCTTCTGCCTCGGTGCCTGATCACTGGGCTCCTCAGAGTGTATTCTTTTTGGAGAGAGCTTGCCAGTAATGAATGAGGCCTGTTTTCCATATTGACCTCAAACTGTACATAATTACCTAAATCCAGCCAACCATAACAATGAGGTGCGCATAGAAAATACATTTCATAGGGAGATCTTACAGAGCTTACAATGCAGTTAAGTTGAAATTACATAGCTATTTATGGGAAATGTATGGTTAGTTATGCCCTCTGCTGTGCCTTCCCTCAAAGCTACGCCATGAAAGAAACACATCTGTATCAGCACTGCTGTGAGGTTGGCTGTTTCCATATTATGGCTAGAAACAATATTATTGAACAATAGGAATGGCTTTATGTCGCTCTTTAATATGTTTACAATAATGTTCATTTCCCAATTATAGGAAATTTTAGCACAAATTTATTCTTTGATATTTTTAGTTCAGTCAAACAAGAAACTCATCGCTCTGTATTTATAAACAACAACTGCCCGCTCCAGGCTCAGTCGTGAGCCTGTTACTCAGCCCTCAGTTAAGGGCAGGGCATTAGGAGACTACAGAAGGTGCAGTTTCACTCCAAAGTATGAGTAGTATGATGGAAGGAACTTCACTCTGGCAATGTGACCTTTACTTAGGGCAGTGGAGCAGGATTTGGACTTGCATTTGACTGGACAGCCCCGCTGCCAAGCTGCCCGCTTCTTAGGGTGAGAAGCATGTTTTGGACAGGGAATTCACTTTTATTTGACTAAGACACTGAATTTCTTCATTTCACATGCCAGTTTTCCTTGCTCCGAGCGAGATGAACAGCAACCATTGTATTCCTCTCCTTCCTTGTACCCCACATGGCCTCAGCTCCGTCTCTGGTGGTCACCTTCCAGCGCTGGTTCAAACTGGGAATTCCCGAATTCTTAATTTCTCATTCGCTCCAAAATTCTTTTCATTGTAGGTGAATTATTTTGAGGGTAAAAAGAGAGAACTGGTTTATTTGGCACTGGTGAGGCCGCACCTTGAATACTGTGTTCAGTTTTGGGCCCCTCACTACAAGAAGGACATGGAGGTGCTGGAGCGTGTCCAGAGAAGGGCAACGAAGCTGGTGAAGGGCCTGGAGCACAAGTCTGATGAGGAGCGGCTGAGGGAACTGGGACTGTTCAGTCTGGAGAAGAGGAGGCTGAGGGGAGACCTCATTGCGCTCTACAACTCCCTGAAAGGAGGTTGTAGCGAGATGGGTGTTCTCTTCTCCCAAGTAACAAACGACAGGACGAGAGGAAATGGCCTCAAGTTGCGCCAAGGGAGGTTTAGATTGGACATTAGGAAAATTTTCTTTACTGAAAGAGTGGTCAGGCCTTGGAACAGGCTGCCCAGGGAAGTGGTTGAGTCACCATCCCTGGAAGTATTTGAAAGACGTGTAGATGAGGCGCTTAGGGACATGGTGTAGTGGGTATGGTGGTGTTGGGTTGACGGTTGGACTTGATGATCTTAGAGGTCTTTTCCAACCTTAATGATTCTATGATTCTATGATTTAATATATACCGATTCCCATTTGTGAAACAAACAATTAGAAAACCGATGATTGATCGACAGTCCTAATTATGATTGAGTTGATTTCTACACTGGAAAAGTTGAAAAAATGTGTCTATTTTTCTTGTTATCCTTGATTGTTTACTTTCATGCTAATCTAATTGATTAATTTCAAATGAATATTTCTAACAGTGGAATTTTATTCTTACAACTAAGCTGATTGTGAAGTGGAAACTTAACTACTTTTGATTCTTGTGCGACTCGGCACTGAACTAGCAACCTTAGATATTTTACATATAGTGGAAATACTTTTCATGCAGTAGGCATTGAAATAGCTTGAGACACCTGTGCAGATTTTTTGTATAACCGAGATGATAAACACTTTATTTGAACACAATATTAACAGGTTTATTTGCTCAAGAAAAATTTTGGCTGACAAAATGAGGACTGAAACATGGGTGGTTTTCTTTGGTTTTTTAGGTCTTTTTTTTGTTGTTTTTTTTTTTAATGCAGCTCTCAGGAGGTTCACATGTTTTATTTATTTTTCCTCTGATCTGCAGTATGTCACGTAAGTTCAGAGCTTGGGAATGGTCTTAAGAAAATTGTGTGGAAGTCAAAACCTCTTTCACCTGAAGAGGTTGTGCCTGGAGTTGGTGCTGAGACCCAGGAGCAGTTACTGACCCAAGGGTGACATCCAGGCTGCCGCTGTGTGTGACGAGCCTGCTCCGTTCTTTTAGGCTGGTATCTTTAAACGCTAAGTGGGTCTTTGTTATTTCCGAAATCAGCGCAGAACCAGTGAAATAAAGGCAAGCCACCGTTTATTTACTTCAGCTTTCATGAAGGAGGCCTATCCCAGGCTCTAGGCAACCTGCCATCAATTATCCACACAATTCATAACAATAAAAGCAAAAAAGCAGCAAACCATACCCACGTTTGCCAACTGCCTTAGCTGAGGGGAAATGAAATCATCCAGCCCCTCGCATTCCCTTAGGCCCTGCAACTCGGCCCTATCAAACATTTGTTCCAGAAACAAGCTATGTCTCTGTTGGAGTTAAAAATGTACATGTTAATATATTCCAACAGATCATGAAATTTCCTAGCTTAGAAAGCTGGCTGTGCCAAGCTCCTCTTCCATGGACTATAATTTCCTTTCTAAAGAGAGAAGAAGCATCTGGACCTACTCAGTTGCTGTGCAGTATTCCTCCTCCACGTCAGCAAGCTGGAGCTCCAGTGCAACTGGCCAGGGTCAGCTGTGGACTGCCTGGAATCTTCTTATTAAACAAGCCCAGAGTTTTGGATCTGGACCAAAGCCCCAGAACTGAACACGCTGGGACATTTGAAAAGTCTTGTTTCTAAACCAGAACTCGGCTGCAAAAGGTCATCGATGCAGGCTGCAGACGTTTCCCTGTGTACTCCGAGTCTCAAACCTCAAGTGCAAAACCTTCTCCTAGCATAGCTAGGATTAAAAACCCAATTAATACAGGGGTCTGCTTTCATTCATGTATGCAACGGATAAGGGAATAGGCTACGTTTAACTTTCTGAGATCAGGATTGAACTGGCAGTTTAGGATTAGCTCGGTTTACTTAGAAAAATTTGTTTAAAACTTCTGTCCTCAGCCACTGTGCCTTGGTAGAAATTTTCCATTAAATAAACTTCTGTCAAAGGCCATATTTGAATTGTGATAATATAAAATTATAATTGAAGTGGGATGATTGGTAGGTTATTAATTTAGGGGAGAGGATGGTGTGATATCCCATTTCAGTCCTGGTTCTGTCTCCCTAGTTCTTTCTAGACTACTATTCTTCTGACTTTGCTAAGAGAAAATACAGTAACATTATTCTTGGCACCAGATTAACCCGAGGATTGTTGGCTACTGACATGCTAGGGTAGATGGAGATATGAAAACAGGACTCTTGGTGCACGTTAATCAGGGAGATTGGAACAAGATGCTTCCAGTGGAGAGGAGCTGTCTCCTGACCTTACTGCCTTAAAAAAAAAACCCACCAAACCCAAAACCCCACACTAAAAACCCAAGACCCCCACATCTCTGCCCCCCCCCCCCCAAAAAAAAAAAAAACCCAACACCAAACTGGATTTTCTGATTTTCTAGATGTTGTGTTTGAAACCAACTCCCACACAGCACTTCTCTAAAAGGCTGAGTTGAGCGGTAGTGAAACTGGTCGCATCTGTAATGAATCCTTTGGGGTTGTTTTTCAACACCGAATAATTTTGCAGTATATTTCTCCTTTGATTGCAATGTCACACACGGGTAACTAATGCATGAAAAAATGCACCGTCAAGTCAGATCACTTGACTTACTGTCATGACATTCTGTTTGGAAGAGGCGGATCTTGGAACGGATCTTCATCTGGTGTAAATTACAGTGGTTCCATTACTTCAGTGAAATAACTTACGCAAGCCAAAGGTCTGCAACATTATCCAGAGACCAGGTGTGCCACATGTTTTTTTTCCCATTGTCTGTAAAATCATAATGTATGTATTAATGATGGGAGGGTTTCTAGTGTGATGCTGATCTGTTCGTTGTGGTGTGTGTAGCCTAATGCAAATCATAGTCAGCAATCGTGCAATGAAAATATTATCCTTACTAATGCTTACCTTGCATATAAAGCACATCCATAAATTTGGAAATATTCCCTAACCTCCAGGCTGTCATTTACAGATAGGAGAAACTCCCACAATGCACACACCTTTAAACTGGAAAAACGACAAATGAAAATGTAACAATTCGTTGTTTGCTACTTTTTGGGCCCTCATCCAACATAGCCCGAAATGCGTGAGTTAAGGCTTGGGTTAGGGCTCCGTTCAGTTGTTGGGATGTTGTTACCGAGCAGTTTCACAGTTCTTTATGTCCTAATTGGAGAATGTGAAAGAGACCTTTTCTCCCCTCCTGGGTGAGAAGCTGGGCGCAGTTTTGACCTCATACGAGTGGTCAGCTGATGCTGTTTCAGAGGTTGTTTAATGTTACGCATGAAAACGGCTGGGCTTGGAGCCCTATGAAGCTTGCATCAGAGATAAAGACTATGGGCAATGAAACAGGCAATGCATTAATTCTGTAGCAGATTACTTGGTATTTCCACTGACGCCACTGTAAACTTTCTGAGAGAGGACCAGATCTTTTTGCCTGATCCCTCAAGAGTTGAGTAAGTCCTCACTGGGGCTCCAACTGTTGCCATAAAATAGATTCTGATGATACTAATAAAGCTACTAATAATTCTACCTAAAAGTAGCCATAGGAGGCTGGGTTGTCTCCTCCTGACTGAAATGTTTTATTATTTAAATAAAGCATTGGGTTATCATCAAGCTTATGGTCCAGTAAAATGAATAAAATTAAGCAAATTATTTATGTCCACAGATAACCATGTCAGTCTTTCCTGTATTTTATGTCTGGCAGAAAAGCAGCTGATAAGATTAACATCCAGAGAAGTTAATTGTATTTATTTGAACTTCTTGAGATCATGTCGTCATTTGGAAGTATAGAAATTCCCTGATTGCTACGTGGCACTTCTTAATAGAGTAGGGTGGGGGAAACTATAAAGCACATATAAAGGAATCTGCGTATGCATATGTGGGACAAAAGTAAAAGAATGTTTATTGTGTTGATGAATGAATATTAGGGTGTATCATTTAAAAAGAAAAACAAGACATTTGTGAATGTTGGCATAGTGAGATGTTATTTCTTTTCTTTCTCAACTTTTATGGGAACATTTAGGAATAATTTATGCTTTAAAAATTCTTTCTCTTGTGGTCAAATTGCTGTATTTCCAAACAAGAGGCAGAAAATAGTATAAAATGAATATAACTTGTTTTGAAAAATTGAGCTTTTCATTTCAGCAAACTTTATTTACTAGAAAAAAAATGTACTTAGACATCAGGCTTTTTACCATTGGGAAATTTCTTAACTGATTTCCATGTCTAAGTATTCCTCAAAGTAATGAGATAAACAACCCCCAACTCTGCCACTCTGTAACTGCTGTCCCCCAAAGCCAGGAAGATCAGTGTCCTGGCTAGAGCACTACCATGGATGTTTCCAGTATTGCTGACTTGGCTCGAAATTCATGTAGATGGGAGAAAATGGCCACAGGGCAAAAGAATTGACAAATCATGAAACTGGAGCAGAGGAAGAGTCAAGTCCCGTAGTGGGAGGAGACATTTGTCGTTTTGCTGGTTCCTTGCTTTGCAGGATCATGGGCCAGCACTGAAATGGGAGGAGGGGTGGGAGGAAAAAAAAAAAAGAGAAAAAGAGAAGTATACCTTTATTTCAGCCTTGCTTTAAAAATCGACACGCATTTCTATTAAAGCTTAGGGGGTTTTTGTTTTAAGATCTTCAATTTCTGTGCTATTTAGTGTTCTCTAGAATTCACTCAAAACTAAGTAATGTGGTTGAATATAAGTTATTGTTTAATATTATCTATTAGTTAATAATACACCTTGTGTTCCAGGAGAAAAATAAGCAGGGAAATGTACATAAACCAAGTGAATTAATGGCATAACCTACTTTTGCAGTTAATGGATTATCATAATGAGATGAGAGGTGATTTTTTTCCTCTCTAAATAATTCTCTTCAGTTTTGGGTTGTGGTTTCCCCCCCCCCCCCCCCCGATAAGCATAACTGAAAAAGGCCAGAGTAGTTTCGGAAAATGGAAGTATGAAGTATGACACTGACATCAGCTTTCCAAAATTCCATTCTGACAAGCGTTTTCTTTAGTTACGTTAGATCTGGACACAAGTGCAATCAAAATATTTTTTAGCCAGTATGGAGAGGCAGGAAATGGTGTTAATCTTTGTGGTCTGTGATGTTTATTTTTATAGCTATGGATTAAAGCAGTCTTGTACAGTTGGTATGTTGAAGCTGAGAAGACATCTATTTGATAATAGCTTGGCATCACACCAATTTCCATAATTGCCTTTTTACATATTACGCTGCTGCTTTTTCTTTTCCAGTGATTCAGCTATCACACTATCAGTTACCTGAGGAGATGGGACTGTTGCACTGTGTTAATAAGTATCTCTATTGCGGGTGTAATGATGGCAAGTCCCTTTCAAAAAAAAAAAAAAAAAAAAAAAAGTTGAGTTTCACTTTCTGTATATATATAAATGAATTCAAAGTTAAAAAGTTTCATTTATGTGCTTATTTATTGCTATAGCTAATTAGGAAATTCTTTGACTCCGGTGCTAGAAGCATGAGAACTTGGAGTTCTAAACCTGAATGGAAGGAGCGTGGCTCTTCATTTGGAAATGTTTCTGAATTTAGATATGTTCTGAATTTAGATATGTTTGTCACTACGATGTAAAGAAAAAGACCGCAGGTTCTGACTTGTATTGCTGGAGAGTCAAGATAAATGCTTAATTTAAAAAAAAAAAAAAAAAAGTAGCTGTGCTTTCCCAATGTAAGTGATCTTCTTTGGTTGTGATCAAGGCAGTGTAAGTAACTGTGTTTGTAGCAGTTGATGCCCTTGCCGTGACTAAGCTGACAAAGCTTTAACGTGATGAAATCACATTTCTCTTAGAGATATGGAGGGGACTAACGATAAACAGACAAAAAGTTTATAGAGTAGAAGAAATAAGCAAAACTTAGTATGTAGTGTTTAAGAGTAAAATCTGTTCAAAAAGTGTGTATAGCAAGTTTAAAAACCACCTGTGGAGTATGTGTGTAAGTATGAAAATGGTCATTTCCACCTAGACTAAAACTAAGCAGCTTTGAGGCAACAAGAAGCCATTTTTTCAACTGAAACAAACACGCCAAAGGATGAAACGTCCTTGCGAAAGAACTGCTTTGAAGAAAAGACAAGGTACAAGAAACATGGGGACTGGACATCTTTATTTGGACTTGATAATGGTATTGCTAGTTCATGGCAAAAAATCAGACTGAAGTAGTACATTTGCTTAGCCCCTGTCTTCTGGCAGTCTCAGCTTTAGTTCGTTGAGCGTGACAAAATATGGCATGCAGTGTACTACAGAGACTTTTGGCTGTGGAGAGCATGGATTGGTTACTTTCTAGTAAAACTGCAAAAAACCCAAGATACTTGTGGAGTGTCTCAGAAAAGAACTGATGGATTTTTTTTGCAGTGGATGAAAAAGTAGGTGGTTGGATGCATTTGTTCAGTACTAGTGTTGTTAATGTTGCATGTGATGTAGCCATATTTGTAAGGAATAGATATCGCACTTAAAAATCTCTAAAATTCTTTAAAAATTATTAGCAATATGTACTCAGCAAATTTAACTTGCTGTCATTCATTCTTGCAGTATAATTAATCTTTTTATAGTCCATTTCATTTATTTTATAATTTTTAATTTTTTTAGTGAAAGTGACATGAAGTCAGATTTGTGCAAGATATAATCTGGAACTAAAACGGGTGATTATAAAATGGCCAGATGATGTAAATCTAGAAAGTAAACTTGGTCTTCTGGTAGTATTATTTGCAGTGCCCTTGTTTTGCTTTCTGCATCTTCAATGGAGTAGGGAAGACTTTTCTGAAGCATATAGGAGTGGAATCTAGTCAGCTTGCTATCTCGGATAGACTCACCTTACTTCAAAATCAGAGGAAAGTAAGCCCAGTTCCCTCAATTGTTTTTAAGATATGGCCAGAGAGGCAGATGAAATACAGTATCACCCTTGGCAAATTCTGGGAACAAATTTCTTTTCATGGAACAGAACTGCATGGCTTCTCATGATTAGGCAAGCAATGATTAGGCAAGCAATGTTGAAATATAGACTCATTATAGAATATCTCGAGTTGGAAGGGACCCATAAGGATTGTTGAGTCCAACTCCCATGTTAATATGTTAATGTTAACACCAAAATCAGTATTGCTATGGAGAAGCGAGTAAACTGAGCAAAGCAATAGATTTCAGTTTGATATTCAAAATGCTTTCCAATTTTATAAAAGCTATTAATATACACAAATTTGGTGTTAAATAGAATCTAGATTAAAAAAAAAAAAGTGATTTTATCTTTCCAATTTAGTGCAGATTAAGGTCAAATTTCTGAAAAGTGACTAGTTGGCCAGCTAAAAAAAAAAAAGGAAGGAATGTACTTGGTGAGTAGCTGTCCTCAAAGTATCTCAAGATGAATAGGCCTACTATTTCAGAGAGGTAAAGATTTCAGTGTTCTAAATTGGGAGACTTTTAGGCCTGAATTTGAAAGAAGCAATTTATTTGCCCTTTTTACTTCAGGTTGAGTGGTAGTTGTACATCATTTCATTAGAAAACAACAATACAAGAAATCTTTCCAGCTGAACAACCAGAAACAAGGGACAACTTTCAAATATTCCACATTCCTCAGCTGTAAAATAGGAACAAAGTAATATTATATAACCCTGGGTTTTTCCGAAACTTCGAAGCACTTAATATCCTTTGATGGAATTAATTATGTCTCTAAAATATTTTATGTAAATTAAATGCTATCTTAAAATATTGCTGTTTCATGGTACAATGGAAAAAGATCTCCTTAAATGATGACTCTCACAAATATTCTTGCAGAATATTAATCATAACTCTAAAAATATAGTATGCTCAAACTATATCTACACATTCGAAATACTTTAGAATATATGCATAATGTATGTATCATATAGAATTTATGTAATGCAAAGGTAAACATCCTAATCTCCTTAGGAAGAGATTGTACAGCAAACTTAGCACAGTCTGTCTTCTCTGAATTCATTCAATGAACAGAAAAAGAAATCAGCAGGAAAAAATACATTTCAAAAGAGGTATCTGAGTATTACCAGTATTAGTAATTTTTAGGCATGCTATCTGCAAATTGTGTCCCTGATTCCATTATGTGTGATGCTACATCAGAGGTTTTGAGTACTTCAGAGTTAGCTAACAAACTCTGCCCTTTCTCCTGAAGGCACTACGTATCAGCAAAATATTTCCAGCTTCATTAAAATGTGCAGCAAATGGTTTATATTAATTATGAAAACTAAATACCTGGTAAATGATTTTCATGTTCCTAATACAACAAAAGACAAAGCATGGCTTAAGGCTCTAAATAATTTTACAACTAGAAGATTACCTAATAATTCGATTTGAGTTCAGACATCAGGTTTTTGCAAAGCCAGACATGTGCAAGCTGAAACTGGAGTTGAGTCAAACCAAAACACGAGTTATTCTACAAATATGAAAAAACTCCCAGTGCTGTGCGTGGGTTATTCAAAAGTAGCATGAAGCTTGCAAACTGGTGCCAACTGTGATCCTGAATATAACAGCATGACCAAACCTGCCGGTGAAACCATGTGACAGCCTGTTGGATGCAGACAGGCGTTTGCACTCCTTAGAAAAGACATTTTCTGTAAGTCGGGACAGAACCCTAAATACGGTAAATAAATGAAGAGTCAATAAATACAGCCGCAAGTGAATTCCTGCTACCCTTACCTCAGTCGAAGTGGTTATGCAAACAGTATATGTTTATCTATTTATAATGCTTTTATCTCACTTTAATTGTTTTGACTTTTATGACTTTTCAGTAGATTTATAATAAATGGCAAATAAGTTGAATTCTCACCAGCTTATTATTTTATGGATGCAGAAAACAAATATGGCAAGCTGGGGCAATTAAATAACATCCGTATGTAAAATTAAATGGGGCCATTACGCACTTTAGATATGCTGGGGCTATGGACACTGAAATAAATTGCTGTATGGACTCAGTCTGAGCACTGAATCGGTTTTACCAGTCAGTACAACCTACTTATTTTTATTCCATCCAGCAAAATATGCAAGCGTATGGTTTACCTCAGGGTCATACTGACATGCGATGCTGGATCTGGGACATAACAGTTGTCTAAATGTAGGATCTAGGGCCATTTGAGAAACTGTAATATGTCCTGCTTTGCCTTCAGCTGCTAGTCCAGGAGATCATGGGTCTCCTGTGTCGCCTGTGCTGTGTCTGCTAGACTTAGAGGTCTTGCACTCTTTGGCATCTAAAATATCACTAGATGACCTGTATTTAAGCAACTGAATCAAGCCCAATATACTGATGAATGTGTGCCTGCACTAAGTTTTTCTTCTGCACTACGTATGTTTTTTGTGGCTGTCTTGCACTTGAAGTAATATTCAGACTTTATTTTTGTTGTATGCAACCCTGCAATTGTTTTTTGAAGGGTAATTCACAAACTCATTTAAGTCACTAATGCATTTAGGGCAATATTTTGAATCTTTTAAAATGCCAAGAAATTCCCTGACTGAAGCCTGTATTTCACCTGAAATTTTAATTTGAGTGTAAAGAGTTAATTAGAAAAATTAGACAACTAATAACAATGCTGCAACTACAGAATAAAAACAACACGCACATTAATACTTGCATATGCTAAATCAATATTGAGAGGATAATAGTGAACCTATAGAAGGTTGTATAACATGTCATGAGAAACGCCGCCCAGAGCAAGGCACCACGGTTTCAGAGAGTGAAGGTCGGTCGCTGAAGGAAGCCGGGGATGTAGCAGTTCAAAGGACCAAGTAAGAGGAGTCCAGGTTACAAGGTAGATGTCTAGAGCAGGAGAGCAAAAAGCCAGACCAGGAACAGGAATGAGGGCTCAGGAATCCAGAATTCAGCTGTACCAGGATGTATATCAAGCAGAAAGTAAAACCGATAGCCTTCCCTTATATAAATAGCGTATCTGACATGGCAGGATTTCGGTTTGAGCAGTGCAGCCCTGCCAGAACCTGACAGTAAACATGAGACCGGTGGCAGGCCAGGACTCATCACTGAGCTTTTTCTGTTCTCATCACCTAGAAAGGATTTTACAGCAAAATACCTGAGCTCCCTTTTATTTATAATTGAGTTGTTTTCTACAAGCTAGGAAGGTAAACTAAGTTCAAACTGCCCGATAAGGCAAAAAAGGAGTGTCCTCTTTGATGTTTTTGGATCAGTGAATATGATGCATGCTTGGTACACCTGAAGTTGAGTAAATGTGAATTTATTAGCTGTGGGATGCTTTTATGTTGTTTTGTGTGAGTACGTAGATGTTTTGTTGGACGAGGATGTAGGAGCAACGATAGGATTTGGAAAATGTTTACCTGCTTCTGATACCTATCATGCTGATGTTAGGCTTTTCTTGGAAACTGGGGAAATGCATATGCAATTAATTAAAGCTTGGTTACTAATAAAGCATTCTGAAATGGAAAACTAGGACTAAACAAAAAGAAGGAACAATCTGATGCTGATAATAGTAGATGCGGTTAATGTCATGAAACTGAAATACAGTTAATGCTGTGTCGCTCATGAAGATCTCATTTAATTTATGAAAAGTTAGCTGTTACAAATCTAAAACATGACTGTACAGGACACGTGTTGCCAAAGATGACTGCTATTAAGCCCATATTTTATATGCAGAAGACCATAACCTCTCAGAAACAATAGATTAAATGCAGCCAAAATGTGGGAGGATGTTTTCAGTTTAAGTGCAGGGGAGATGAGCAGACTGGCTTATAAACCCACGTGTGCAGTTATTGCATCGACCGCTCATTCCTCTGCGAAATCTGCGTTTGAGCATACAGCAGAGAGCTTCCCTCAGCTCCGGGGTTCATACGTATCCAGTCCTGCTCGAACGACTGAGTCTGCATGCCCAAAGGGATACGTGTGCAACTTTACAGAGGAAAAATATACAAGCCCGTATGAGAAACTGTTCTGCAAGGCCTGTGTGCACATGTGGGGCTGGTTAGCTGCATGCTGAAAATGACATAGTGCTCAGATCTGTGAGGGTTCAGCTCTACCAGGTGTGTTTGAAGTAGGAAGCTGTAATAGCTTGTGATGCCTCCACTTGCTTTTTATTGGTCTTGTTTTAAAGATTTAGAGGGACATTTAAGATTTACTAGGTACTCTGTGCGAAATGCTTGCAGGAAGGCCATGGCAGCTGTCATTTCTGCAGAGATTGTGAAACCCTGTCACTGAAGTAGAGTCATCCTGTTCTCGCTAGACTCGGATGAAACGGCATTGCAGCAGTTTCATCGCACCTTTCAGCAAGTGAAACTCAATGGGAGCTCGCTGGAGTCTTGGTGATCCGACTTCTCCTCCCTGCGAGCTGTGGAGGGGGCCTGGATCTACTGAGTGACAAACATACATTGAATTTCAGTCCCACTCATTCCCTAAAATATTCCTTCACCATCCCCTAAAATTCTCTATTGTCCTTTCAGAAAGGAAAGAATCACCTCAAGCCCTGCCACTCTCTCCCTCTCTATCTAGGCTACCAGGTTTCAAAGTAGTCCTACCCTATTCCTGTTCCTTACCTGATATAATCCAGCCACATCACACCTTTTTCGGATGTCAGTCTCATACTCTGTGTGGCTCAGACCTTGCGGGAGGTGTGATCCAGCCACCACGGCCTTGAAAGCTGCAGGACTTAAAACAAAGTAAGGAAGATTCAAGATAGGTAGAGTAAAAAAGCTTCTCACTCAGGGAAGGCTCAGTTGAAGGTAAGGAGGAGAACAGAGTTTTAAAACTTTTACCCCATGCTTTGTTCTTCTGCTCCATGGGGCTACGACTGTGATGGCAGCAGGCCAGTGTATTTGGTCTGCCTTATGGCTTGTTAGCCACGCAGTCAGTTAACCGCAGCGTTAGTGCCCAAGTTCTGGGTACTGCGTGTCTTTTACTACAGTAATAAGGTATGGAATATGTTGGTTACAATTTGCCTCGGGCATTTTTTTTCTTGAATAAAAAGTGTCAATGACTTGAGCTGCAGTGGTGGGAATGTAAGAAAGGTCTCTTTTCCAGAGGTCAAGACAACAAACCGAAGCAGAGTCTTCCTGAATGTTAGGAAATGAAATACAGAGTTAAGGACACCCTTCTAGCAAGGGACTATAATTCAAGAACACCTTGACAGATTATTTCAACTTTAGCAGGACTTTTCTATAAATAAGCCTGAAAGTTTTAAAATTGAGATGACTTTTTTCTAGAGTTCAGATTTGGGTGGAACCCCGTTGGGTTTATGGTAAAAGGCAAATGTATGCTTGTCTATGAACAATTGCACTCTTACCTTTCCTTAATTTCTAGATTTTTAGATCGATACTCTTCTCTGATTCAGTCTTTGGCATAAAATGAAGTTCTACAACAGGAAGTCCATGAATAAAACCATGTATAAGGGTAGCGAGGCTATTTTGATAGATATCCTTTGTCTATTTAGTTTCAGCTGCTTAAAACTGCAGTGCTTAGGAGGTGTATTGATAATTAAATAATTAAGCACTAATTAACTAATAAACACCAAAGGTGCTTTTGGATTATTATCAGCCACCAAAATGAGGGTTTGTGTATTCTAAATGAATCTATGAACTGTTTCAATAATATGAGATGAGATCAATTTGGAAACTGATTTTGTGCCAAAGTGAACAAAAAGATAGCTTTGTCCTCAGTGCCAAGGTGATGTGTTTTCACCGCTAGATAATTGATATGCATTTACTCATGTCAATGTAGGAAACCAGCCTGGATTTTACTGTAAAGTAACTGCGTGAGATAGTGTTACTACAGTGATGGTTGATCTTGTTTCCACTGGGATTTTACAGTGCGTTTTCTAATACCAGTTTTCCCACTGTAAACAAACAAAAAACCCCACCAAAACAAGAACTAAAAATAACTGTCCTGCTGCCAATCAAAGAAACCAAATTTGTATTTATATATATATTTATTTTTTTTTTAGTAAGAATTATCTCTTAATCTATATTTATTCATTTACAACCAACCACAATTATATCAGGTAAGGAACAGGAATAGGATAGGACTAGTTTGAAACCTGGTAGCCTAGATAGAGAGGGAGAGAGTGGCAGGACTTGAGGTGATTCTTTCCTTTCTGAAAGGACAATAGAGAATTTTAGGGGATGGTGAAGGAATATTTTAGGCAATGAGTGGGACTGAAATTCAAGAGAGAGAAGAACATGCTGAAATTTGGTAAGAAAGGGTATGCAGTCCTGAATACACGCTTCTAAAGGAATTACTGGAACAGAAATATATCAGTATTTCCAATCCGAACCCTTATGAAATCATGAGTCATGTTAAAAAAAATTAAAATAATAAGCTTAGTCTTTTAGTTTTTTAGTTGCCTTCTGCATTTGTTTAGGTTTTTAGGCTCTCCCCAACCTTTTTTTTTATTATTTTAAACAGTTAGAGTTTCTATTTTAAAGCATTCTTCCATAAGCTTGGGGCTAGAATTATCTCTTTCTTTTCATGACAGCTTAAATCCTCATAAATTATATGACCCAGAATCTATAGTTTTAAGAAAAATACCATGCATCTTCAGACTCATCATGAAATCATGGGAATAGATAGGGTAACGCGTCCTTTATACATTTTTCCTTGGTACTGAAAGATGCGGTTATGTTTGGATCATAGGTAAGGTTGAAATAGGATGTATTATACATTGTATTAGTATTCTATTTAATAATGGAATAATAAGTACGCTTAATAATATCCTTTGGATGGAATTTTGTTATTATAGTTACGATAAATGTGTGCTACTCATGAATAGCAGGAGAAATAGATGATTTCCTAAGTCATGGTGAAAGCCATGAATGTTAGACTAGTCAATGTATAGTCATTTATTAACTCTATATAAATTAAACTTTAAGTAAAATTTTAAAACTTTTGCCTTTTATTTGTAAGTTACACAATTTATTGTTTTGAATTACACAGGATATATATTTACTCAAAACAGGAAAAATTTAGAACATATAACGTGTGTATTTGATATTCCTGGAAAGGCCCAACCAGACTAAAACTGGATACAACGTGGTGTAATACATTTTCTAAATGTTCTTAGAAATTTCCAAATCTGTTCAGTTACTGTTTTTGTAAGAAAAGATGGTACTGACCTGACTTCAGAGGTAAATGACAGCTAAGAAATGATGTTCAAGAGTTTTAAAATAACCGGTCTGAAACACTCTCCGAAAAAGGTATTTGGTACTGCAGTATACCTTTATTTTACTCTGTGTGTGTGCGAGAAAGAGAGGAAGAGAGATGGTCTAATGGATATTTGCCTAAATAAACTCTAGGAAACTATTGTCAAATCTGTGGCTTCTATTTCAGAAGTGAGCTTGTACGCTGTTCCTAACTATGCCCATAGATCAGATCAAAGACCTCTTCCTACAAGCTGTTTCTCGCTTCTGCGCCCAGACCACGTTAGCTAAAACAATTTGGCTGCCTTCTCCTTTCTGGTAACGTGGTGATTTCTGAAAGCTGCCGTCAGGGCTTGGAACTGTCAGGGCTGGTTGGCGGTACAGAGATGAGGAATATGAGACAAGCCTTCCTTCTATGTAAAGCTAGTGCAGATAGGAAGGGATCGAACAGTAAGCATTGGAACCATGATTTCTAACAGTATTTTACAAAATATGCCATCCTTTATATATGAACTAAGTCCATAGTTGAATAGGGGATTAATACTGATTTGCCCCAATGAGCTTAGAAGTTTTCAGCTGTGGCTGGTCGTGCTGGGCTTCTTGGACACTCTTCTGGTTCACTGATGTTTTCACAGGAAAAACTTTGTAATGGTCTCTAAAACAGTGTAAAGACACAGTTATTTGAACTGTGTGAATCCATTTCCTTTTATTATCTTTGCTACCAATATATTGATTTGTCCTTTAATGCAAGCTAGGTGCAAATTTTAAGTTGTTTGTTCCTCGCTCCAAATATAATGTGTTTTGTTGTTATAAGCTGAAAGAAGGGGAGGGAACTGATGTGATTGTTAGCTGTGCTGTTTCATCTGCAGTGGGAAGAATTACTTGTACAGCAAAATGCTCTTCAGAAACATTCAGCCCGTTTGCAAAGTACCTTTTTTGGGGAATTTTGCCACCCATGACCCACTGACTTAAGTAAGGTTTGTGACTAGTAACTCGTATGATTCTGTGTCAATAAGTGCCATATGTGTCAATAAACTTGCGAGCGTTTTACATATGGTCTATAGTGACACTGGAAGACTCAACGTGTGAAGATCAAGTCCTACACAGTTTTAAAAATTGAAAACCTGAAGTAGTTGGAATTTAACAGGCAGCAAACCGGGGGGCATTGCTTTACTGAAAAGAAAATGCTCCACATGTGTCTGCTTTTCATTTTCCACACATGCTGCGTGGTGAGCATGCAGACACCACATTTAGGAAACACTGGGGTATATTGATTAAAGCTCCTTCCCGCAGAACCAAATGGGGGGCTGTTTATACCCCAGCATGGCTTTCTGCAGATATTTGTCATTTCTGTGCATTTTTTTTGCTTTATAAATTTTAATTTGCTTTATAAATTAGGTGTCAGTTAATGCCCCTATGAAAATAGTGTCCTCTCACTACCTGTTTGGTAGTGCTTGCTAGCCATAAACTCTGCTCCCCGTAAACTCTACTTTGGTGATATATTTAAGATTAAAAGAACAGTGCCAAGCAAGCAGCTGAAGTATTGCTGAGCTGAATGATGCCTCACTGCTGGATTATGCTTTTCTCTTGTGATGAACGGCACCTTTTTAGGTGCCATAGCCTAGATCAGGACCTTTTCTTTATTTTGAGTAAGTCAGGGTAATAACATGAAATAGAAAGAAAGAAAATGAAGAAGCAGTGATTTGTTGAGTGTAAATGGGAAGGAAAATAAACTCTGGCCAAGGACTGAAAATGAATCTCATCAAGCTTTGTGCTGGGCTTTCAGAGTGATTTTTATTCCACATTTTTTGGATTTAATCTGCCTTGGGATTTGGGAGGTATTTTTAAAGAAATGGAATAGTGTTCTGAACTCTGGAAGACTGAAGATATTTCCGTATGAAATAGCCTTACTGGCTATGTCTCAGGTTCCCATATGTATTAAAACACTGGAAAATGTGCTTTTGTTCTTTTGTACTATGGTGGGATGTAATCAATTATAAAGACATGTGAAATGTAGATTTTATTTTTGTTTTTTTCCCATGCTTGGGTTAGTAACTCTCACTGTCAGCAATTTTGCCTTACCGATCTCTCATTCTATTTATCTAGTTCTCTGGGTACAAAACATGGGAACTGCAGGGGAGCAGGGGTGCAGTGACTGCAGGAAAGGAAACTCAGAGATTTGCTAAGAGCAGCTGATCCCTGGGATAATGGTTTTTCAGCATTTTTTAATATGTGGGCCCTTAAAAATGTTGGGGGTGCAGAGTACTGTAGAGCAATATAAATCTACTAACAACATACTTGCTTTTCCTCCAGCTTTCCTTAAACCGAGGGGCTGAGGTGCATGTCCTAACTACATCCCAGTTCCACGTTGGGAGCAAAAGGCCAATTTTCACAATGCTGACTTGCCCCTTTCCTTTTGGGCCCTGGTTTTTATCAGGAAGAAACATTGTGGAATAGCTTAGAAGGGGGCTCTGATGCCCTCTGGTCAGGGCTGAGGTCTGGGGGATCAGTACGCCAGGTCGCCGGGGCACACTGCTGCATCTGCCTTTTATGCACTTCATACGTAGCTGTAGTTATCTTCACAGGCCCTTTTTTTTTTTTTAACCCAGAGACCACAGGTTCAAAACCACTTTACTGGTCTGTGCTAGGGATGCTGCTTTGAGAGAATTGCCAGCATCTCTGCCAAATAAACTGGGAGAAAGCCTATAACCTATTCATCATTAAAAGAGATTAATACGCAGAGAAAGA
This sequence comes from Calonectris borealis, assembly GCF_964195595.1. Taxonomy (NCBI): domain Eukaryota; kingdom Metazoa; phylum Chordata; class Aves; order Procellariiformes; family Procellariidae; genus Calonectris; species Calonectris borealis. The sequence continues at coordinate 35,728,036 of NC_134317.1, forward strand.
CAAATATTGGAGGCGCCTGGCTGAAACGACGCTGAACTATTAAAATCTAAGTTTGGGCAGGGTGCTTAGTCTTCTATGTGGAATACATTTTTTTTCTAGTACTTCTTGCATCCTCACCAGCTGTTCATTGCTGAGCTGTTACGTAGGTGCCTGGTTAACTGCAGATAGCTCAAGGGAACACCGTATTTTGAGCGTTAGACCCTTATACCTCTTGCCTCATTGAGAAAGTAGAACCAAGTTTTTGCCCATGTTTCAGATGTATGGATGGATACCTCCTAGCATGAAGGTAATAGTTCAAAATATATCTGGTTCTTACAAGCTGAAGCTACCTGGCTGAGAAAATTGATATTGAGGCACAGTAGAAACGGAGACTTTGTAATATTTACCATTACTACTCATATAGAGGTATACTCTGTGATTACTGTGTAATGTAGTAATGTTACCATGAGCAGCTGCATATTACTTCTGTGCTCTGTACATTAACATTGATTACATGAAATCCATTTGGAAATATATTTAAGGAACTATGTAAATAATTTGGGTTTAAATATCTTCATATTGATTTATATGTAATTTATTGTATATATTTAATATGCATTGTGATTGATATGCAATTAATTTATTTGTTTATAGCTTGCAGTGCTATATAGATGATTTTGTGAATTCAAGTTTGGTAGACACATTTGTAATGGCTGTAAAGATTACAATGGAAAACTAATTGGAAAGGGATTTGCATGATTAAATTAAGAAATGTGTTTGAATTGAGTATTGCTAGAAATTGGTGGCCATGACAGCAACACCATCCAAACACAGGAAAAAAAATCTTTTCCAAGAATCCCCCCAACCTGCTTATTTTTCTCTTTCTTGGAGGGAAGTTTCCAGTCTGCTATACATTGATCACAATCTGTCCCAAATTTTTTTCCTTATACAGCAGTATCAAATATGTTTTATCCTTATGACATATGAACAGCTGGTTTCACACAGCTAAATGAATCGCTTCTGTCTGTAATGCCTCTTCGTATTGCTACATTTTGATAAATAAAAAATAGAGAGGACAGAAGAATGATTAACAATAATATTGTCTACTTCTAATACAAACATTTTGATGCCTACTCTCGAATGAGTTTGAAGTTTTTAAAATGTAAACCTACCATCCTAAGCTAGTACTGGCCTGCTATTTTGTTACAATGTCAATTTTTTTAACTGGTAAGAACATGTACTAAATGTCTGTTAAGTATGGTATGTTGAACCTGGTACATTTCCAGACTGGACTATTTGAAAGACAGAAAGAAATTCCATGCATATAAATCCATCAAAAATTCAGAATGAATGAAATCCCAGAGTGATTGTGTCTGTTTTCCATTTATTACATATACTATCCAGCACAGAGCAGGATATTATACAATAATGTAATGCATAATGCATAAGTCATAAACTAAAATTTTGTGGGGGATTTTAATTAATGGAAAGAAAAAGGGAAGCTAGTATTTCAGACTGGGGCTCACATTCCTTGAAGTCCTGAACATGTGAAGAAACTGAATCCTCACCTGAGGACAATTGGAACAGCAATGTTTGTCGTAATGTGGTGGTGAACTGCTACTCCAAGTGAGTAAGTTCCTAGAAGAGTTTTCACAGCTTTTGATATCCTGTCCATGTTTATATCTTTTGGTAAACAGTTAAATAATGTACTGTGTCAGTAATTTACATTTATCAGTGTTTGTCTTGCGAACAGAAGTTATTATTTCAGGTTATTAAAAAATTCTGTTTAGACTTGCATCCATATTTTCAGAATTTCTTTGTAAACGTGAGGTGATACTTGGTTTAGTTTAAAATAGGAAGAGAAGAAGAAACCTCATATTACTTCATGCTGTTTGCCATTAAAGACAGATGTCTGAAGTACTAAAATGACTTCTAAAAGGCAGTTGAGAGAAAACTTCCTAACAGGTAATAGATCTTGAGCAATGCGCTTGTTAAGTGCAAGTGTGTGTCTCATTCAGCTGCTTCAGGTTTCCAAACCGTTCAGCAATGGGCAGGAGTGCTGTAGGGTCAAGTCTTTGGTTCCCTGAAGAAGGATTGTCACCGTCCCCTGGGGACTGGCCAGAGTCCTAGGGATGAAATGACAGAATCTGTAGACTGGCTGTGATTAGCAGCTAGTGCCAGAAGATAGTAAATAGCAGCAGGACGTATTTCTACTCACCATGTGAGAGTTAACACTTAAAAGGCAGTGCTGCCAGTAAGTTGTAAATAGAAGAGTCTGGAAGATAAATTTCTGCAGCATCATTTTGATTTTTGCTATGTGTCTAAGAACTTTGAAGTTGTTCTGGCAAGTGATGATTTGGTTTGTTGTTGTTAGATATCTCTGCATGTGTTCACTGTGATTTCCAACAGACATGAAGATTGCAAATAAATAGAAATAAACCATTTAAAAATATGCTATGTGCTGTAGTCAGTGGAAATTTGAGGAATGCGTATAAATTTTAAGCACTCGCCACCTGTTTGCAGTACAAAAAAGCTGATAGATGCTGCATCCTTTTTGACCCTAAGTTATGGGTCACTTCTGAGGAAGGATTCCTCTAACATAGAAGTTGCTTATGTCTCAGGGTAAGTATTTTTCAAAGTGATATTTCAAGCTCCTTCATAGAAAAAAGGTAAGTGTTGCTTGCTGTAGTCAACTTCTTAAATTTTACTCTAAATATTTTGGTAACAGGGGGAGGGTTTTGCTAAATGTATTTATTACACTTTGTGATGAGGTAACTGAAGGAACCTAAACCCATAGGCAGAGCAAGGAAAATGGAGAATAAAAATGGTGTTAATAGTTCGGTTTCTTAGCCATCAGCTCCTGGCAATATGTCATTACAAGGAATTATCTTTTTTTTTAAAAGAGAAGAAGAGAAGATCCAAGACTGCGCAGTAGTAATGGTCCGCGGAGGCGTACTTTCATGTACGTTGGTATGAACAGCTGACATAGAGGCAGAAGATGGATCGTGTGCTAGAACTTTAGGTTGCAAAACTTAGATCAATAGTTTTCTTAGGTAGAGAGCTTTGATATTTGTTATACCATAATTCCTGCTCTGGGTGTTTTGAAGTGTTCACCATGAGAAGCTGCAGTATGAGTGGGTGGATCTGGCAGGAAACTACCACTTTTAGCCTAGAAAAATGAGCTCTTATGATATAAAAATAGATATACAATGTGGCACAGAAGCTCTTTTGTCTCTTGAGATTGGCAGGCTTTCTGTGAGGATGGAAATTCAAGTGAAAGTGCTTGTTGGAGGTATTGATCAGAGGTTTACTAGTCATTCAGTGAAGGAAAATGAAACAATAGCTGTACAGCGGCTTTTGAAGCAGTAGGGATTTGGGAGCCAAAAAATACATCTGCAATAATTGAATAGAAGACTAATCATGCTGTAAATTGAGCTAATCTTACCTTAAACAAACACAATTATGCTATTTTAAACAAAGCTTAGTTACTTCTCAGAAATACTTTGTTAGAGATTCAATTTTAGTTTTAAAGCTTTCAGAACAGATCTTCATGAAGTGTGAGAGGATCACTGAAGAATAATTAAGCCAGATTTTAGGGTTTGGTTTGGAAATGGACTTGTCTGTTATTTCAGCACGGGCAACAGTAGAGCAATTTAGAGGACAATATGTGGCTTTGTTTTGTATTGGAAAAGTCATTAGTTATTTGTGTCTTGTTCTTGTCAAGTTTCTTTTGGACTGCTTTGTGAGATCTGAAGTTTCTGATGGGTCTTAGTAACCACAGGACAATGTTTTGGTTTCTGGATTTTTTGAAAATAGATTTCTGTGTACCTCTGTGTTTCAGAGTTTCATTAACTCACGCTTTTGAAATGAAGATATCCTGCAAAGTATATGGTGACAGATGGTCTAAATGTAACTTTTCTTGAAAATGACCACTTTGCATATGAGGAAGTTTTTACATACCGAAGTGACAATAAGCATCTGTAGTAGGGGGAAAAAAAAAGTAATCAGTCTAATTTAGTCATTAAATACTAGTTAATTCATAAAGCTTAGCGAGCTGACTCTTCAAACTGCTCCATTGATGGAGGCATCCAGGCAGTTCGCAGAGTGACTGCCGGCTTCGGCAGCTCCGGGGTGCTCACTGTCCTGGGTGGTCCTGTAGAGCGGGGCTCAGTGTCCTGCCAGCTCTGCGCCATTCTGGCCTTGTAGGATCCGTGCTTGAACTGCCCCCAGGCTCAAGAGCTTATCATATGGACATAGGGAAGGTGTGTTTGAAGATGTTCATGGAGGAACTGCATCCGCCTGGCCAGGCAGAACCTTCTTTTACAGTCCTTCAAATACCCTCCTCTGCTGCTTTCCATTGACTCATCAGGAGATGAGAATTTATCAGCCAGGACTGCTTCGCTAGCCACTGTGAATTAGGTTTGAGTTAGGTATCCCGTAGTGTCCTGTGTGCTAAGAAATGCATAGAAATAACAAGTTCTGAAAATGCATAGGAGTATCATCGATGGCTTTTTTCAACGTCCTGTAGCGTCCCCAAACCCTACCTCAATTTCAAATCTTGGAGGGTGTGTTCCCACGCTCTATTGTGATTTAGTAAAGTTTTGTTTCCTTGTGCTATTATCTGAGGTGGAATCTCTGGTGCTGAATTAAGATAATTTCCCCCTTTGTGAAGACTGGAAAGCTCTCACATGTTGAAAGGATGTATTAAGGCTGATTCCCACACTATTTGAATGTCTGCTTAATATCAGACTGTGCTATATATATTGCGTTCAGGATGAAGCAGAGGTTTCGGAAGGCAAACATGGAATAAACCTTGCTTGGTTCTGTATATGGTAATAAATACATAGGGCATACACACTGAATGCAAAAAAATTGGGAGAGTCCTTGTGTATTTACCCCTTTTAAGCCTAAACAGTCGGTCTGTCTTGAAGGGGGAATTTCACCACTGTGAAGAAGGCAGTATGATTTTCATCTGCAAGCCATGGATTTCACCCCAGAACTTTTCTCCAGTATTTAAAGAATAATTCTTCGAAAGTATTTAAGTGAACTACTTATTCCATAGCACCAATACGGGTCCCTATAAAATTATATAGTTTGGAATAAAAGTAAATAAATCATGTTGTCCAAATGTAAATATGGATATATATAAAATAATAATTTCTGTAGCACCTTGTTAAGTTGTGAAAGGTTATTCACTGGATTCTTGTATTTGGATGTGAAAGCGGCTGTTAGACCATCTATTCTCTGGCCCTCTGTATGTCACACTTCATTCATTCGCACCACTTTACCCTTGAGCCCAGTATTCTGTGTTTGACCAAACTATGTTTTTATTGATTACATCATTATTAAAAAACTTAGTGTGCCTCATTCTTCTAGTTTCTCAAGAATTGTTAAGGTACCTTTTAGTTTTTTGATGGTTCCTCATCTATCTAATTGGAAAACGCAGTCTCTCAGGCACAGAGGTTCTTGTGGACGTTTGGTTCTCATCTGTGCTTCTTGATAACGTCAGTGGGGTCTAGTATGGCTCGTGGGGTCCAATGGCTTGTCTGCTTGCATGTTGTTGGGAGTCTTGGAACCTCAGCGTTTGCTTAGTATTTAGAGAGATGTATATTGAAATGTATCAACTCTGTTATCCACTGTTCCATTCCTAACATGACGTAATCTTTACTACTCTTTCATGCCTCAATAAAACCATTAAAGCTCAACAGTGATTTCTGTTAGTTAGAGGCTGAAAATTGTTACATTATATCAATATTCATATGTACTATAAATCTTGTCCTAGTGTTGTTTGGTGGTGGTTTTTTGTGTTTTTCTTGAAGCCTGGCTATGATGTGGTTATCACACAATACTGGCCAGGGTCTGGAGCCGACCCCACGACGGCGTCGCGGGCTGCAGTGCCTCTTACAGCGGATGACGGCTTCCAATGAGTTTCAGTGAGATTTGGTGGATGTCCTTCAGTGATACTTAGCCGGGTCTGGGAAAAGGGCTGTACCTGTAATGGAGGTCATTCTGGGGTTTTTTTAGTGTGTGTGGGTTTTTTGTTTGTTTGTTTTTTTCTTTCATGTACACAGATCAGCTCTATTACGAATAACTCCCCTTGCCTGTGTAAGAGTCCTGGAACTGCTGCGATGAGGCAGAAATGCGCAGGTCTCGCACAAGAGATCTACCTCCAGTGATCTTCCTCGTCTCCTGGTTTCTGTCATTTTTGTAACTTGGTTCTTCACTCTAATTGCATCTAATGAAGATAAGTTCCAATGGATCAGACAAGTCCTCAGGCAGATTTGTAGAAGAGTTCCACATCTCAAGTAAATTATATTAAATTGTAGATGCAATATACAAAAGTATTTACTTAAGTTTAATAAGCAAACCGACTAAGAAATTAGAGGATTGAAATTATTTTTGAGACAAAAAATTTAATATGTTCAGAATCCAATCAGTAAACTTAGTTTTAATTACATATTTAATATTGTTTCATTAAAAATGAGCAGTGCGTGGCCTACTAACATAATAATTAAGAAAAGATTAGGTTAACACCATTAACTGAAATATCATTTGAATTGGATCTTGAAATGTATTTACAAAATGCTGTATGTTGTGGAGAACGGTGGTTTCTACGGCTATTTCTAATAGTCTGCAGAGCTGATATACAGCAAACCAAAGCTTTTAATCTCTGTGGGAGGTTGTATAGTAGCATGAATAAATGCCAGTGTCTAAGAATGATTTTTACAGTATAATAATTTCAGTTTGATCGTTTACAATGATCTCCACAAAATATCTTTTTTCATATTTAGAGATTGTGTAGTTTCCTAATGGAAAAATAGAAACTAATGAGTGGATCTGGGTTTTGTATTCAAAATTGGAGAATATTAAGATTTTTAACTAGTTTCAATGGCCAGATACTCAGCAGCTACGCAAGATTATTTTTTAGAGATTATTTTTTAGAATTGACTTTTCTTATTTATTTACTATTACTCTTTTATTAATGCCATAACTGTATCTCACTCAGCAGTCACCTTTCTGATTTGTTGGAAAGATTCTATAAAGTACAACAAGCAATCTCTGAGCTATGTGCTTTTGTAAGTTGTTATATTTGAATTGTAGACTGTATTGAGTGTAAACTACGCTGCTCTGCTTAATATCAAGAGTGTAAGGGGCCCTGAAGCAACAAGGCTGTTTATATTCTTCAAGTGTTGATATCCAAGGAATGCCTCAAAGTGAGGTTTGCTTCCGAACACAATTTATTTATAACTTTCTGTTTGTTAAAATGGGTGCAGCCAAACATGCAGAGCCGTGCTATGTGGGTCAGCCTTCAAACTATGTAACTTATATTGTTCTTCTAATACATTGAAAGGATATTTTGGGTCCCCAAACCTTGTTGATACAGGCCTACAGAATCACTGTCTTCTGAAATATGACTAGATAATTAAAAAAAATGAAGGTATACTTTGTAGTGCCCAAGGAATAGTCTCTGTTTTGGCATAATATGTTTTTAGCACTAAGTCAGACTTACTCCTGATGTTGACGAAAGGCACATTTTCACCTCATATATTTGCTCCTGGTAGAAGAAAATTAAATGAGAAGAACTGCAAAATATACTCCATAGTAGTTTTAAATTACTGGATTTCTAAATTGATGAGTATCGTATTGAAATCAAATCATAGTGATTTCTATGTAATATAGCAGTTTACAGCTGTGCACAGTGGGGCGCATCTCATCTTGGAAGTAAACTTTTCCCCATTTGTCCTGCAGTATATCAACAGGGAAGATTCACCCTGTGCCCCAAAGTAAACACAAATTTATATCAGTTTCTTGTGTTCACCCTGACTAGCACAGAATTGTACAGGAGGCTACACCCCTGCCAAAATGCCACAGAGCTCAATGCTCAGCTTGATAACTAGTTCACTCAAAACCCAAGTAACCGTCTTCAAGTTTCTAAAAATTGCCTCTTTGGGGAATTTCCCAAACACTTAATTGATCTAATTTTATATATATATAAAATTTATGTAATACCTAATTTAATATTTTTATATTTATATTTTTATATATGTAAAAAAAGCTATTACCTAGCTTTAGGTAGGTGTAACCTTTGTTGCACTTTGTACATTCTCATGTTTTATATATGTGAGTAACTGCAGTAGCTCACAGCATCTGATACAAATTTAATTCTGTCACGTTGACAGTGTTTAATTAATTATTCATTTTCAGTGCCTTCCACAACAGTAAAAAACCAAACCACCCCACCAACCACAAATAAACCCTGTCAAAAAGTATCCTGTCAAGCAGTGAGCAAATTCCTTGTCTAGAAAGGATTTGTGGTCCAAATATAGGAGGAAATTCGAATACCCCAAAGCTTCTAGCACAAGAAGAACAGAGAGCTAGTCAAGGTGAATTGTGTAAGCATACAAAGGAGAGCCTGATCCAAATTTAATGAAGTTAAAAAATGTTTTTGTGATTGTTAAATTACAAGGGTCTAAACTATAACGTTAAATTCTGGGTTGGATCCAGAACTGAGTGGTAAGAGAAGCATTGTTATATTTACTTTCTACTTAGGTCTTAAAAAGTCATTAATTTTCAATAGATAGAGTTAGCGTACATGCATTAAATTATCTTAGATAATCATCAGTACTAGATCAAAACAGTTAAATGCTTTCTGAAATGTATCTGAATGGTGTTTGTTAATTTGGGGTTTGTTTCAGCAGTAATGAAATCTGTCGACTCATTGATTGGACAAAGTTTGGGGTTTTGGGGTTTTTTTTTTTGCGTGTGGTTTTTTGTGGTTTTTTTTTTTTAGGACCTAATCTTTTCCATCTATCACAAATAGCTATTTTATCTGTGTCATTGTCAGTTTCTAACAGGTCTTATCCTTGGTTTACAACTATTCATAAAAATATATATTGTATATGCATATTTGTACATATATGACACAGTATTTGTACATATATGACCGTATATGATAGAGATGATGTGCATTATGATTCTGCATCAGTGAAGGCACTGCAGTTGTACCATGAACATCCACAGAAGCAGACTGAGATATGACCTTGCATAGTGAGTCGTTTCTGGTGGGAATCAGTGAACTGCTGGGATACTCTCACTTTCTCTGTCAATCTGCCCCCACAAACACCTCCCTTCTCTCTTTTTCAATGTTAGCTCAAGAATGACTTTTTCCCCAATTTTTCCAGGTTACTCCTGGGATTGTATCTTGTTAGTTGATGTAGAAATGTTGCCTGCCAGCTTGAAAACTGCTGGAAACAGGGAGGCCCTTTATGGAAATGCTGACATAACTTTATCTATAGCATAGCAGTGTAAACCATCTGTTTCCAATAAGGTGGTTATTATCTTTTCATGTCAAACTTATCACTACGAAAATATTTTGCTCCCTTCTTCAATGTCTGTAACATACAGGAGTGCGGTTACGGACATGATAAGAATGAGCTTTAGGAAGGATAGTTTTCCCTTTTGATACCATGCAGCTAACATATCAATTTATGCATATTTTATTGTCAGAGGCAAAAAGTTATATTCCTTTTTATATTCTCCCAGTTCATCAGTTTTGGTAGTTCTTCAGGGATACAACACAGAGGACCACACTTAGACATGCGTCTCATTCTGCAGCTCTTAAAATTGCTACATATCCACTTGTTTAAAAAATGGTGCAGCAGATGACAGCGCTGAAGAGCGATTGTGAAGAGTGGGAGAGTCTGTCAGTGATGATGTTGATCCATTAACTTCAGTGCAGCTGTACCCGTTCACACAAACTGAGGGTGAGGTTCTGAATATTCAGTCTGTGAAAATTTGTTTGTTTTCCTCTTTTGCTCATTTAATGCAATTCTGTCAGTTGTCTTTGTCACGTTTAATAGTCAGATTCATGACAATAGGTAGATGTTAGGAGACTGCAAGCCTTGAAGGATTTTGCCTTAAACTTCGAATAAGGCCCTGGTGAATAAAGGTAGAGAAGAATTAATTCATACCGTGTGTCCAACTCAGTGCTGAAGGCCTGCTGAAGGTATGTGAAAAGTCTTGCGGGTGGTCTAGGAGTATAAAATAAATTTGTTTTATTACATGCATCTAGTATATGTTGCAACATTACTGAAAATCTGAACTCTCACATGAATTTTTGCAAAGAGCCAGGCAGCAAAGCACTCTACCAAGGAGACATGCATTGGTGTGTTAGCGGTTCACTTTTAGATCACTGTTTTCTTTAAGGCAGAAGTTACGTTACACTTGAAGACAGAGAGTTGCCCTTGAGTACTGGCTGTTCACTGGGAGCCTGGGTGCAGCACACATGCGTGACCGTTCTGCCTGGCGTGGGATGCAGAGCTTGGTCTCACTGCGCTTACGATACAGTCTGGCTCGTTGTCCATATCTTGCCTCTGCGGATGTGCAGATCAGTTGTGTGGCTCGTGCATTGTAGGTCCACTGATTTTTTCAGAGCTGTGACCCTTTGAATCAGCTGAGAATGCAACACCGTATTTCCAGCCTTTTTCTTCAAGTGTAAGAAATATGAGTACCTTTGGCGATACTCTCGATGACTGTAATATTCTGAAGGAGCTAAAAGATTAGAGTTCGTTCAAAAGCTATTTTAAGTCTGAAGTATAACATCCCTAATTGATTAACTGGATTTCAATAGGCGGGTAGACCAAAACATTAATTAATGCAATTAATTTGCACATAGATGTTCCAGTCTTGCTTTACACAGAAATGTGAGTAATAACTCAGGCAATAAAACCACCTCTTAAAGGACTTGAACTTAAATATCTTACAGGCTTTGAAGAACCAAGATAATGATCTCACTTCTGTCCTTTTGATCATAATGAGCATCGGACTTTACTGTTGTTACCAAGAGCGTGTTCCAACATATTTAGTACTTTGCTGAACTGGATCCCTATTTCTAAACTGATGGTAAAAAAATGGCAAATGGTTGACTATTCCTAAATCGTTGAGTGGCAATGATTTTTTTTCTAATAGGATGAGATGTTGTGGATTATTTCTTGCTATGGAGTTACTGATGCTTACAAAATTTTATTGAGCAGTTCTTGAATGGGAAATTTTAATGTTGAGGTATCTTCTTGATGTTAACACTCAAAGATATGTAAAGTGGTGAAGTAAAGGAAAGATATGTTTTTTTCCTAGGGAAAGAGTTTCAGAGGAGGAATTTTCGGTTTGGAGAAAGAAGATGAAGTGGAAGGGTTTTGTGGTTCAGAAAATGAAATTACGTAGGAAGTTTAAAAAGATAGGAAATGAAGGTGCTCTTTGAGGAAAAGTAAGAACTTTAAAGGCTCAGGTGAGCTTGTGATAAGCTGGAGTTTATCTGAACCAAGCAAAACATTATTTGAGTTTCTCCAAGGAGTCACTTGAAAAATATTGGAGAGAGCTGGTGAATGGACTTGTATCATGTTTGTATGCCAAGCTGCTTCTTCAATCACAGAATATTGTTTAAATGCAAAACCTGCGATAATTCCCTATTCAAGTAGAGCCCACAGGGCCCTAAAGAGGACCTTTAGGTCCTTTATGAAAAGTCCTAAACTGTAAGGTTGAAAGAAGTAATTGGGCTGTTCTTATTTGTTGCTTGTATTGCATTCTTAAATACTATATTCTTAAATACTGTGTGAAAGATGTGATTGGTGATGCATTTCATGTACCACAAATAATCACTTCTAATGATCTACTGCATTAGGGAGAAAAAAACTGTACTAAAAGGTGTTTATAAGGAGCTGAGGTGATGTGATGCATCATGAAATCCGAGTGCCTCTAAATGTAACACAATAATGCTTTGCATGGGATTAAAGCCCACTGACATTAATGGGTGTCTTTTGATTGATGCCAGTGGCTCTGTCCCCAAAGGCTTATCATTTAATAGCACTGAAGACTAAATAATAATAAAAAAAAGCAGTGTTTTTTTTTCAGCTGGGTATGTACTACTATCATCTAATTTTGGAGATAGGTAAACTAAGACACATATTTTCACTGTTCAACTGAGTCAAAGGAGGTGTGCAGGATTCCTGGCTTCCAGTTGGTGATTTCCACTTCAAAGACCAAACCAGGTTTGGTCACATAAAAGCCCAATCGTAAGTCAGGGTTCCCTATGTTGTTTATACAGATTTCTGAGTGCAATGAAAGACTGAGTATTTACAGAAGCAATGGGGCATAGTCACACTAGAGTGCCCACATACCCTGAATTGTTCCCTAAAAGTTATCTCGAGTCTAATATCTAAGTTGCACCCTTTAAGCATAGATGCCTCTCTCAACCCCACACAGATTTTCATTCTTTTACAAAAAGGAAAATAAACAACGTTTCTGTATTTTATGCATTTACACCTGATTGCAGCTCCTAACTCTGCTGTGAGAGTTAACTGCTGCAAAAAGATGTCAGTATTTGTAGAGCTTTGCTTTGGAAAAAAATGTTCTTGTAACTTGGATGCTGCCTTCTTGGGCTTTTAAAGGCTTATATCAAAGAAACAATAGTAGGATAAAATTAAAAAGATCTGAAAAATGATAAAGTAGTTTTGAAAGGAGGAACTGAGGGAAATAGAAAGTAGATTTAAGTTCAAAGCAAACAATAGCTGGAGGTGATGGCTGGTTTGTTTTAAACTACGCATCCCTACTTGAATTTTAATTCATTCAAAACCTTTTTAGTATGGACTATTTGCCTGACAAAAGTTCATAATGCTTCATCCCTGAAGTATGGAAGGATATCCAGTGAATAAGAGCAGGAGAGCCTGCAGGAAAGCCTTTCATTTCCTCTGTCCCAGAAACCATAATCCTGCAGGAGAGCAAAATAATGGATGGCATGTATCTTTTTAAAGAATATTTATCAACATGATGCATCTAAATGACAGGGTGGATAGAATTTCTTCTTTGCTGACTTTTTTTTTTCTACATTCAATGTCTTTTTTAATGCTCATTTTTAATATGTATATGGACCAAGAAGTGGGACAATACTAAAGCCAAGCTAAAAATGAAATTGAAATATAAACTTTATTCAAATGCAGAATGCAGCAACAGAGAGTCTCCAGATAGGCAAAGATATCTCTAATTCTTCTTTCACACTGGATTTTTCTTACAATGCCTTATTAACATGAATGCCTTATTAACATTAACAAGGTTAATGTTATCATTTCCCACTGTTGCAAAAAGACAAAATAAGAAACTGGGTTTTGTTTAAACTTCCTTCTTAAATTTAATGAAGTTATGCAACACTGAAAATGGAGTAAGGATATTCTTCCCCTGGCCTAGCTCTATTCTTCTAGTAGGAATTAAATTAAAGTATGTTGATCTGCAAATGTGAGAGTCTACTTGAAGACATCTTGGGAGTTGCCCTATGCAACCACCAGCCTGTGCCAGAGAGGAAGCCGCTTATAAATATCTGGGTTTTCCCCAGCCAGTCAGGATGAATTGAGGCAACTTTGAAGAAGTCTCATGACTCAGTAATGATGAAAAAGATAGAATCAGGTCAGGTCAATGAAAACATTTTTCCTCAGTATGTTTTTTACAAGGCTTTTTTGGTATAAAGATCTCTCTAGCAAACCCCAATGTTTTCTTGACTGAAAAAGGTAATTTCAAACATCCTGAAAATGAAAGGAAGAGTTTTCAAGTGGATGTATCTAATAAAAGCACCTTCCTTGGTATTTTAGTAATTCAATGCTTCCCAACCAAAAAAAAATTGTAGAAACATTCCTGATGAGTCCTAATTGTCTTTTATATTCAGTCTCAAGGATTTTCTCATTCCTAACCTTTATTGAAATGAACTGAACTCTGCTCACTTGTTACTTACTGACATTGTTATTTTTAGGCACCAAAAGAAGGAAACTGCTCATTGCTCCTACATCTATAAGTAATAAATAAGTTTAACTTGTGTAGAAGTTAAACTCTCTCTTGGGCATGAAACACACCTAAATCACTGTCTCTTCCTCCTGCATGCACACATGATTGACTTTACATTATACTTAAAACTAGGCTGCTCCTTTATAACCTTCATCCCTGATGCTGTGCAGAAAACAGCGAGGATGCCCTGAGGGCTGTTCCATGTCATCTTGAAACCAGAAGTTGCTGACTGAGCTGTCTGAAGTGTGGTAAAGGTAATGGTAGCAGAAAAGAAACAGAGGCTTTGTCCCTGGAATTTTTGCAGACTTTCTTGCTTACCATTCTTCTTCTTTAATTTCTCAGAGGCCCAGAGTTTCAGCAAATGAATAGCTTTGCTGTACAAACAGCATATTATGAGTATAGCTTTCCAGCAATACCTTCCTACTCCACCCAAACACTGGGTAGTTTTCGCTTCAGTTTGAAATGCTGAGCCTGCTGGAATGCAAGGATTTTTAATTATGGAATTGAATTTTCTTACTAATTACAAATCTTTATTTTTAGTTGAAAAAGAGGGTGATATTAGCCAGCAAGGATGCATTTAGGGGATTACATGAGTCTACTTTGCAAACCGCAATGTAGAAAGGCTTTATGGAAAAGGCAATGTGTAATGATAGGTTTCTATTGAACTTTGATGTGTATAGCTTCAAAGAATGAGGATGTTTGGGCAGCAGCAAGTGTGTTTCTCTTAGATGTAATAAGAAAAGACATCCTTATGCATTTTGTCTGACTTCAGAGGAGCTAAATCCTACAAAACAAGGAAGGCAAAACAGTTCTTTTGCAGTGCATGGTTATTTTATCAGTTAGACTTTGAGTATTATAGCATATGTGAAACTAGAACAGTGTAACTTGTAAGAGTTTGGATGGATGGGTGCAGAGAAGAGAAGGTCAGACTGCAGTTAGGGGCTATATATTTAATGAATTTTCCATTTGCCATTGAATTGGTAAAATCTGATTGTCTTCTACAATGAGATAATTGGCTTGGTGAACAAAGGAAGAGCAGTGGATGCTGTTTACCTTTAATTTAGCAAGACTTTTGATGCCATCTCCCATAGCATCCCTAGGCAAATTAGGGAAGTATTCAGTCCGATATTCAGTATGGGACTGAATGGGTGGACAACAAAGTGAATGAAAACCTGGTGGGGCTATCGAATTCAAAGAGCAATGGTTGGCAGTTCAAAGTCCAGCTAGTGGCTAGATAATGGTGACATTCCTCAAGGGTCAGTGCTGGGACCAACAAGAAATGGTTATTTCGGAACCTGGCTGACACAGTGCAATCGTACGCTGCACGGCTTGTTGTTTGGGCAATTGGTTTCTGGCTGGCTGGACAATCAAGATGGCTTCTTGTGAATCGCCGACAGATTTACTACAGGAATCCAAATGTACTGTGAGTGGAAACCGTGTCTCGCAGATACTGGCAAAGGAAGCAGCTGAGAGAATTTTCTTCACAGCCAAAATGCATTATTTTTTACTGATGCGCAGCAGTCCAAGACTGGATTTTGGAAAGACCAAAATCAAACATTCACGGATTCCAGAACACTGAGCCAAAGTAGACAGTAGGAGAATATTACATTTTCATTGTAATCTTGCTATTTTAGCCTTAAGTTTAAATACATTAGGCACAGTTCCTTATGCCCCAGTAAGATTTGCTTTGATTTGTAGTAGCAGCAGGTTGGGCAGAATTCCCACCGTCGGGGTGTGTTTGCTTCCAGAATGAAGCCTCTTACATTTTAGGAAATGTGCTAATTGCAGTTTTAATTCTGTTTTAATTTTAAAGACAGTGCCTGTATTGCCGAACTTGTGAGCGTTCAGCAGAGCTGAGCCCTGGCCCTGTTCTGCCTCGGCTGACTGAAATGCTCCTGCAGCACGTTCTCTTTGCAAGCTCCCCACCAGAAGAATCTGCTGTTTCTGTGGGACCAGCCCATCTTCATGCAAATGAAAGTGATTCCGCTTAAAAATGTCATCCCAGAGTCAAGAATGTGCTCCAACACTTTGCTTAGAAAAACAAATGATCTCTGTTGCCTTAAGCCTCTTTTGAAATAATAAAACATAATAATTGGCCATAAGCACTCTTTTTTAGGCTTTTTCTGCCCTGAGTCAGGAAGAAAACCGTGGTACAGGTGGTTATAGCAGAACTGACTTCACTGTAACTACCTTGAACGACAAAGTCCAAGCAGGGCATTTGTGGTCGTGTGGGCTCCAGCAGAGACCAGGCACCCCGCTTCAGACTTCAGCTTTTGACTGATTTGCTCCAACTGCTGAAACCTGTGACAGTGTTTTCTCCGGCATGCCCTGAATGCCTCCCCATGACAATCCATGCGCAGCCTTAGACATTTGGAAGTAATTTTATTTCCTGTTTGAGGCTTGATTGCTGTCATCTGAGAGTATTTGTATAAGCACTGCTGGCAGATCAGGCTCTTCAAACTCCCTCCTTCACCCTATTCTCCTACAGGCACCAAGCAACGTGTCCAGCCATCCTACTTGTGAACTCAAAGTAAAAACGCAGGTAACCAAAGTAAAAACAAGTTTACATCCAACCTCATTCGTGGGATAACTCTAGTGAGTTAGTTTAACTAAGTGCTTTTGAAGTACGCAGATCCAAGACTATGGAGGAACCAAGAGGAAAGGACCAGCCTGACCACTCTTTCAGCGAAGTGTCGCTGCTGCACAGTTCTCTGCCCTGTCCGTAGCATAAGATGGGGTATTTAGAAGGGTTGAGTCTTGTTCAGTAGCTCAGGAACAGGGAGGTTAATATGCAGATACAACATCATCAGACGCTCTTAGGGAATTAACAGTATAATAAACATATAGTGCTGTGGGACCAGCAAAAGAAATCCTTTTCACTGGAAGGGATCCCAGTATATTCTGTCTTTGTATCCAGCACGTGTTGAATCTTGTAATAAAAACATTGTTCTTGATTGTTTTGTGTTGGAAATTAACTTTATCCATAAAAAGGCAAGCAAAACTCCTATTTGCACTGATGGAGACATAAATATACGAACCTGTGAATTGGGGAAATATGGCCTACCAAACCAAATGTAGCTTAGTATTGTTTCCATCCAGCTAAGGAAATAGTGGAGAAGCAGTTGTAGACTTTGGAGGTTAATTTAAAATTAATTCAGAGGAGTCTAACGGTATCCTAAGCATAGTTTTTCCTTTTCAGTTTTCCCTATTCAGCCAAATTTGGAATCACAGTGCTGAATGGAAAACAGAATTATTTATTTTGGCACAATTTTCTGGAAGAGACAAAACTCAGTTGCCAGATCACACTCAGAGAGCCCTTTACCTGGAAGATTACCTCTTCTCCCGAGTCAGGGTGTATTGTTTTGCTGTTGCTTTCTGCCTCTGGGCTGTTGTTTAGGGCTTGGAGGTTGGATTTTCTCAGTTGATGAATCTCAGAGGGTGAACTCCCTCCCCTTAGTGCCAGCCAGAAGTGACTGGCCAGCCACAAAGTGTATGTCTTCAGTAAGGCTTTGGTTAACTGCTATAGCAATTTCAACAGATAATTAAGTCTCTGCTTGGAGCTGACTTGCACCTTGATACTTAGGAGTATTTATTCATACTTAATGTTATTTGTGGACTCTGCAGGAAAAACAGTTGAGTCTGTAGTTTTCCAGTCCTAAAATACATGTTTTAAAATTATCTACATCATTTAGAACACCCTGGGACTTTTCTACTTCTGAAACAAGGCACAAAGGGTTGCAACTCCTTGTCTAGAGAGTTGACCCCCTCAATCACATTGAAAACTTATTTGGAATTAACATCATTCAACGTCTTTTAACCTGTGGAATGCTTTTAAAAGCACTTATTTATTGTCAACTTTGCAAATTATCCTCTAGGATATTTTTAAGCAGGAAGCAGGATGGATTTAAAAAACCCACCTCTTTTCCTAAGAAACAGTTCTGATGAAATCTGGTTTCCTACAGGTTTGTGTTTTGGGAATGCGCATAGGCACACAGTTTAAAGGTATAATGAAAGGGATTTGTCATGATCCACTTGTTTTACAAGGGAGCCTTGGTGGGGCACTAACTTGGAACTCCCTTCTCCTCCTAACTGTGTATGTTCACAAAATTTGCAGGAGCACAATTATCTTAATGACCTGGTCTCTCATCTCTCACAAGGTCTCTATCAAACTTGGCTGAAATCCAGCCACTGGAATCAAATGGGCTTGGGGACACAGATGTCACAGTGCAGCCAGTAGGATCACATAAGTCTAATTTCCTTAGGATATTTCCATACGGGAAATGCAAAATGAAATGTTCATCCGGACCTTCAGCTGGCATAAAACAACACAGAGCCACAGACTTTGAGAAAGTCATCTTATTTTAGACCAATGGATGTCTGTGCTAGTTATTCTTTTAGACAGTCCTGTGGTGAATAAATCCTCTGCATGATACTCTTGATGAATCTGTGCGTGTCATTCATTGCTTATTCTCTTGGCTGTGCAGGGAGACTTAAACTGAATTTGAAGCCACTGAGAGAACATTCATCTTCTGTAACCCTTAGTGAACTAACAATGTGTTACAGACCTTGTTAGTGGTCAGTGTTTCCAAGAGAATGCCGAGTTACTTGGATTTAAGTGCATTGTTGTACTGTAGCTGTTATCTAAAGTTCACTGAGATGTATGATTTATCCTGAATGGAAATGTCTGAAGGCAAATTTGATTTCATTTTGACAATCAAATATTTCATATTAAGTGAATTGTGAATCAGTTCAGTCTTTTATTGGTAAGGCATTCCAGGTTCATCCTTATGTATGTAACTGTAAACTGTGTCTTGTTAATCGTTATTAACAAGAATTGTTTCTGTGCAACAAATGCAAAATAGGTTTTGTATTTATCAGTACTCCTGAAAAGTATCTGATTTTCAAAATAATTAGTGTTTACATTATAATTTGCATGGCACAGTAATTTAGATAATACTTTATTATCACTCAAAAAAAAAGTTATCAAAGGATAAACAAAACAGGCAGTCTGATTCTCATTGGAGTAAACGAGAGTTTTTTTCCATTGATTTAATGGGAACTGGCTCAAGCCCTATATTATTGTTGCAACAGGCTGACAATCAAAGATTATTAACACCAAGCTCCTCTTGTCCCTCTCTTGGCAGTCTGTACACACGCACAACAGTACATCTGCAAAACGGTTAGCACGTATCATCTTTCACTTTGATTTACTTCTGCACCTCTGCTTTGTGAGTCAGCAGGATTAAATTTTGTAATTCATAACCTGAAACTCAGCTTTTCATGTTGTAGATATTTTTTTAAACTTAAAAAACCCTGTATCTATGTAATCTTATATTTCCTTACACTTTTCACAAACTAGCATCAGGATGACAAAGAGAAGAAGAGAAGCTACCTGCACAAGCTGTTTTGTTTCCAACCCTTTTTCGTTAAATAACCATACCTTTTCTGTTCCAGTCTTTTTATGTTAAGCAATGTAAAAGCATTGGAGTTTGATTACAGTATGCATCAAGAAGTCCCTCTTAGCAGAAGAAAGCATAAAACTGGCAGTCTGTGCTTTCAATACCAGTCATCATCTTTTCTGCCTTTGTTAGACTATGTTCTCCTCTGCTGTAGGTCTACTAGCCTTTAGGCTCCTTTAGTTATCGCATTGGTAGGTCTAGTAAAAATGCAGTGAAATGGAGCTGCTTTGCTGTCAAATCCGTTTCTTTCCCTTACCATTTCATATATGAACCAAAGTTGGTAATGTCTGCAGAAAACCTATATATCTACAAGATTTGCTTGGGCCATTTTTTTCCCAAGTAGGGCATTGAGAGATCTATTCCCTTCCATCATATACCTGCCATCTCTTCAACTGAGGTAGTGGTGGTTGACTGCTTACATATTAGGTTGTCTATAAGCAGAGACGGGTAACAGGAGAGTATAGTTTGGGGCTTTGGGGACGTTTCTGTAAGGAAAAGTAAGACCTTAGGATGACAGGTTTTGCAAGCCTCCCTGTTTGTACATGTGGAGTAGTCTTTCTTTTCTCCCCCTTCTTACCCTTTTCTTTTAAAATATTTTTGCTCAAGACACTGTGTTACCACTCTCCCCCCCCCCCGCCCCGCATCCCCCCAGCTTAATTTTCTCTTTTTATGGTGTCATTTTCCTTCTTTCTTTCTTTTTGTTCTACCTGGTTCCATGCCTAGACCTTACTTTCCTTGTTCACATGCAAGATGTGAACAAGAAATCAATGAAAGCAATAAGGGTACAATAATGTGGAGTAACTTTAAACAGCAACCAAGCAGCAGTGAATTTCCAGGTGTTGCTTTCAAAATGATGTATATCTGGTGGTGCAAGATTGAAATGGTTTCATATGCTGTCTTTTAAAACACTTGTCCTGTTGTTGGCTTGTTGAGAAGTGGAATTAACCTTGAGAAACATTTACTTGAAAGGAAAACAAGCTCAGCATAAAATGCCCAAAGCAGGGTGTGCCTCCCAAGCCTTTACTGTGCGTAAACTTCTTTGACACTTGCTCGCGATGACTGATGGGCTTTGACAGCCATCTAGTGGCTGGGATCGGGGTTTCCCCCCCCCCCCCCCAAGTAATTAGTGCAGTTTCAGTGTTGTCACAAAACTGGGCCTGGGTATGTCAGCGCATGGTATGATTTTTACTTCCAAACTGTTGATGCGTAGTCTCCGAGTATGATGATTTAGTACATTAGCTATAACTGACTGTTTGACTTCTGATGAAATAGTTCCTTACAGCAAAACTGATACTCCACCAGATCAATATATAGCAGAAAAATAATTGCGTTGTACTTGCTGTGCTTTTAGTTGAAATCCTCTTTCATTAAGGTCCTTTGTGCAAGCTCATGAGTGAATGAGCCCTTAAATATATCATAGGGTATTTCTTCTACCTTGCCTTTTATATTTGCAGCCTGCTTTGCAACTCATTTTCACCGACTTCAATGGATTTGCAACCCTGTAGATTCTCTAGTTGGGTCCAATGCCGATTAGAGTTGTACTTTTTGTTGGTAAGAAAGGAATGGGTTAATGGGCTTAGCAGATCCTTTTGCCACATTAATAATTTCCAAAGCTGCTTCTCAAGCCATTCAGCACCTTGTGTTACAACTGCAGAGGTAGAAAGAACATGCGACATAAAGAGTTTGTGACTTGGTCTCTGTAATTAAAAAAAACCTGCAGATTTCCAAACCAGGAAGGAAATGGTGGAACAATTTCCCTTGCCGCCTTTCCCGCTCTGGGTGTAGATGGATAACATGCCTGCAGTTCAGGCCCGAGAGTAAAATGTCAAAATGCGCTTGTGGGATGAGTTGGCTTTGAAGTAGCTGCTTTTTTCTGAAGTAGCTGCTCTTTTTTGAAATAGCTGCTCTTTTCAGATTACTCTCTCAGAGTAGTGCAGTCACAGCAGAAAGGAAAACTAGAAGCACCAAACATAAGCAAAAGATTTAAAATTGAAAATATGGTTTCTGGCAGTATTGTGGGGTGGGTTTTTTTGTTTGGGGTTTTTTTTATTATCAGCATATCTGCGATCTGATAGGAAAGCAGACTTCTTAGTACACTTCCAGAAGTTGGTGTGTGCTTTTTTCCGCTGCCTTTGTCTGCCTCTTTCCCCGCGGCCGAGCGGGACACAGGCAGAAGCTAGTCACCATCTGGCTCAGCTCTGATTTGCCAAAGCAGTTGCTATGTGGTTTATTTGAAGTTATGACAGAATGCTGACTTTGGGCTCAGTAACTTAGAAATTTCATTTATGCAAACTGCTGCTCTTCTGAACAGCACGACGAGTTCTGCGGGTGATACATTAAGGAAGACATAGACCATATGCCAGACATCTGGGGGGAAAAGGCTAAATATGTCAGACAGCACGTTATGTCATGCACACAAGGGAGAAGCGAGAAGAGTGCTTTCCAAAATACGCTCTGCAGTTTGGAAAATGATTCTCACAGTGTCATAAATGGACTGTAGAGCACACTTGGTTGATGTCTTTACTTCACACCGAAAACATTTTCTCCTGAGCTTCTGCAGCACCCCTTCGAGTCATTTTGTCAGTGGGTGTCATAAACCGATTGAAGAGAGGAGTTGACCTGGTATAAATTTGGATTTCGGTTTCTGTTACAAAGCTGCAGAAGTTAGTGATGGCAGGCAACAGTTAATGACACATCTGCTCTGTTTCTCCAAGCTTTGACATTGATGGAGTAACTGGACTTGAGTTAAGGCATGAAGCTGAAATCCCAAGTCTGTTCGTATTTATCACTTTGTGATTTTCTGTTTACATCTGGTTTAAATTAGGACAGAAATGCATAGAACAGTGAAACTGTCCTTGTGCTTAGAGATGTTAATTTTTACGCTAATAACGGGTTTTCTTAAAAAAAAATGGTCGTGATCTTTGACTAGTGGGATGTGTCCTATATATCTCTCTCTCTCTGAAAAATTGCCCCCATTCCCAGTCTTGTATCAGTTAGAAATTAGGGCTGTTTGGGAGTTTTCAGATAATGGTTTTAGCTGGATTGTCCAGTTTCAAAGACATTTTTGATAGGAAGGTTTCTGGTCAGATGGAGGTCCCACCCAGGTAAGATTAATCTTCTCTGCAGCATCAGAGAGGTAGGAGAATAATTTTGGACTGTGTGTGACAGCTTTGCTGTGTATGACTCGGAGGAGGGCATCTTGGCACTGGGGTTCTTGGTTTGCAGGTTTGTGACCCATTGTCTAGAGACAGCCTGGGGACAGTTCATTGCTTTTGTGGGCGCTTGTGTTCTTTAGAGGATGAAATATTCATTGGGCCAAAGTGAAAAAAATCTTTTTTTTTTTGCTGATAGGGCACTCTGTAAAATGTTGGATACCCGAAGAAAAGTTTCCACTTTACTTGATTTTTGAATTCTTTATCAGGCATATTTTATTTTTAGGGGGAGATACCGAGATATACTCACCTCGTGATTAAAAAAAAAATCCAAATACTTGGAGTATTTGCCTACAGAGTAGAAAGAAAACAAAAGCATAGGCTTAAGTATGGGTAGAACAGTACCTAAACAGATGGTTATGTCCCTCTAAATGCTGCCATCAGTCAAATGGGGAAATTTTTGAAATTTCTAAGTTATGAATTCAACCCAGGGAAGTTGTTCTGCCTTGGTGACAGTAGATTGGTTGGAGAGGAGAGAGCAAAAACTATACTGAAAGGATTTCTAAATAATTAGTAAGAAATTAATTTTAAATCGGAATTCAAGGAGAAGAAAGAAAAGTAATAGTATTGTGAAAGAAAGTAAACCTTCTGTAAATGGAGTGGATTAGGTTAAAAATGACGTATGCAACTTAGCTAAAATAGAATGACCTCCATACAAATGTGTAAATATGTACATAGATAGGACATATGCATATAGTTGGTCAATGCTATTCCTATATAAATGGCCACATAGGGTAGTCTTTCATATACAGTTAAAATATTTAAGAGGTATTTTGTATGTAGTTAATATATATATATCCATAGCCATAATTTATGTGTGTGCTGGGGTAATCATGTAGGGCCATGACCAGCTGGATTGTGAGCAAAATGAGCGGTGTGAGGAGCCTCTCTGCACTCAGCTGGAGACCTGCTGCAAGAACCCTTGCACTGGAGATGGCTGTTGCCACTGGACAGTGGCTGACTGTCCTGTTTGGAAGATTTGGTTCTCCGTGTTGGTATTACCTTACACCAAGACCCCAATAAATGAGTTTTTCTTTTCAACAAACACTGCCATGTCTCTTCAACACTGCCGTAAGTCTGGCTGTGTAAGGTACCTGCAGCAGGGAGCAGGCAGCGTATGCCGTTTCGTACAGAAGTCCCGCAGGTTCTTCTCCCCAGTCGTCTCTAACGCCCTGCGCACAACAGTTCCAAAGAGCAGGCACACGGCAGCAGTTCCTCAATGCAGAGTTAGTACCCCACTGAGCAGAACGACATCCATGTGAGGCAATGTTCATTTGATACTGTGGTGGGTTTGTGCACTCCATGATGAGACTATTTGACTTCTTTCTGATCAGGAAATAAGGTGGTAAAATAAGAAAGACAATTTAAGATGACTGATATTTAGAAGTCCTTAATATAAACTTCAGCTATGCTGGTGGACTGTTTTCTTCATGTACATGATGCTGCTTCTCATCTCCAGTTGTGCTCTTTTCCTTGTCCAGACCACTCGTCCTTCGATTTCACGGTTGGAAAATGTGTTGTATATTCTTTCTCCTATCCAGGAGAAGATGTTGAAGAAATAGCCTGCACTCAGAATGGCCAGATGTACCTGAACAGGGATATTTGGAAGCCCTCACCATGCCAAATTTGCGTCTGTGACAACGGAGCTATTCTTTGCGATGAAATTCAGTGTCAAGATGTGCTGGAGTGTGAGAACCCGCAGGTGCCCCCAGGAGAGTGCTGTCCTGTGTGTCCCCATACAACACGCGATTTTGACACCACCATTGGTAAGATTGCTTTCCAGGTCGCTTTTTTAAAAGGAGAGACAGCCCAAAGAAATAGGAACCTCATGACACTGAAATTTCTAATAGTACTTCCATGGTGAAAGTTTAAATCTGAAGAGAGTAGATACTTGGCAGTTATCTTCCATCTTGGGTTGCACCTGAGCTGGCTCTGGAAACAGTTTTCTTCTGACTATGAACTGATATAGGCCCAAATGGCTTTATAACTAAAAGGTTGATCTGAATTCCACCTTGATAGTTCAAAGAGGTTGAATTCTGGCTTCTTTTTGTGGTTCATCTGGAACTGAAAGATAAATATATTAAGATAAATATATATAATAAACATATTAAGATAGAGAGAGATATAACTATATATAACAAAATAAGTCATGCTTTAATAAAACTCTCAATTCGAGGCCCCTGCAATAGATGAATAAATGTAAACATTATATGTAAACAGTAAAATGTAAACAGTATAAAGTGTTTCCCCAAAGTGGAAACATGGCCGCGTGATCCTTTTGTGAGACATAAGAAAAAAAATTAGCACGAAGTATTATTAACTCCCTGTTTGCATCCTTTCTGTGATATGCCTTCAAGATTACGTCTTTTCCAGTCCATTTCTTCCGCCTGGAGAGACTTGGATGAAGCAACCCCCCCTCAACTTTCCTAAAAGAAAATCTCTTAACTTGCAATAAATGCTCATTAATACGGTGTATTGCATTATTTGAACTACATTCTATATATAATAATTAAAGCAATTTCTTCAGGATATATAACTGCTGTTGATTAGCTTAATATAGAACAAAGTAATGATAAAGAGCATGTAGTAGACTTGTGTAATTGAGCAATGGAGCAAGATGTGGCAAGCATTAATAAATAGATGGTGCATCCTGCTGTGTTGTGGGAGGCATTAGGCCAACGCCAACAAGGTACACCCAACAAATATAAAAGCAGTATGGATACATTCCAGAATTCTGTACTGTTATTCAAGATATTAATAAAACATTCCTCTGAAGGATTTTTGTGTGTATGAGTGTGGCTATATGGCTCTGAATTCAGGCACATGATATTGCAGGTGCTTTTCAAACAAGAAATGGTCAAAAATCCCTCAGTCAGCTCTATCTTTTGAAATATATAATATGTTGTGGATCCATCAACATTGCTTGTACTGAAGTCGGTAATAAAACTTCCTTTGATTTCACTGTCAATCATTAGGCCAGCTTCTGACATTTCCCCACAAGATATTCTGCTTTCCTTAAGTGCTTTTTCTTATTCTGTGCAATGCTGGAGAAGGCTGAGAATCAGGGGACATCGTTGCAAACCATTCTGTTTCCTCACACCTAAACAAGGGAGTATATGTGTCCCTGGGAACTTCCCCAGCTCCCTGTATGTGATTCACCATCTTCTGTGCGTCCAGGATCGGGGATGGCTCTAGCTGTAACACCTTCACTCAACTCTTACCGTGTTCTGTCTCTCAGAGTAAAAAAAAATAATTTCCTCTCTTTTCTTCTTTTGTCCTTTTTAATAGGTAGAGGAAGAAAGGTAAGATTTCCTTTACAATTTTTTAAAAATGTATTACAACTGTTAAAAGAACCTTTTGCATCTCCTTGGAGCACTTCACAGAAATTAAATATAAGCTCTGTTAAAAACACTTAATTCTTTCCTCTTGGTCTTCCTTAGTGGCTAGGGAGATTGCAGTCTACATGGAAAAAATGCTGGGATGCAGGCAAAAATCCTGTCTTAATATAGAGAATCCCTTGACTGAAAATCCCTGCTGCCTATACAAAAGGAATTCCAGTTTGAGTAGTTCGGTTGTTTCGTCTCTAGCAGTGCCACAAAATGAGGAAAGGGACCACTAGGTCATTAGAAGCCAAACTATTAAAACTTTCAGCTCGTTTTCCGCTGAGACTTAGCTGCCCAGTGTGCAGTAGGTAGCACAACCCCTCTAACCGTTCCTGCTGGAGTTGTTAAAACTTTGTGCAGGAGGCACGTCTGGATTGTGGTGCAAGGCGTCACTGCACCCTGCCGAGCTGTCCCTGTGTTAGCTTTGACCTCATTCCCTATCAATCACGAGGTAGCTGTTGCCCGTAGGCTGGAGCAGCCAGTGAGGTATGACACACTGAGGTACGAGACGCGGCTGGCACATCGGCTTTGCAGCCTGTCTTGTGTACGGCTGTACCCCAGGTCAGGTGTATTTACAGGAGGTGACACCTGTGACTGCTAGGCAAACTTACCCCGAAAGTACTCTGTCTTCTAGCTGGTACCCCACAGCATTGACGTGATGAGCTCCAATGTAAAGTTACACTTACAAATTCAAGTTTTAAACAATGTTTTACAGTGCTCTTTGATCTAGTGTTTTAGTAAGAATTTTGGGTTTCTTACATTTGCTGTTGTATTTCATTATTTTGTACACTTGACCATGAATAACTGGGGTTTTGTATAAATCACTGGAGGATTGCACAAATACAAAAATACGCCTCAGCTGTATTTAAATGTATGAAACCATGCTGAAAACAGTTTTTTGGCATCCTTTCTACTTTCACTGTGGTAAAAATTCAGGCCACCCAAGGCAGCTTGCATAACATCACGGCCATGTTCGAGTCAACGCTAAGTAAAACACTGGCAACCATTACCCAAGTACTTGTGAAGGTCCTTTACCGCAGGAGGTGGGTCTGCCGGAGCCTGAGTGTTCAACGGGAACGCTTGGTCCGGGCCCTGATGAAGAACGAGGGCGATGTGTTCTTGCACAGAGCCACACTTCTGTGGGCAGCATCTCTCGTAGTATGCAATTAAACAAAAAGAAGATCTAGTCTTACAAAAGAAATTGAAATACGTTCTGGTAAATGTGCTTCTAAGATAGTAAGCAGCTACAAGAAATAATAGAAATACTTTTTAGACGATCAAGAATATATACTCACTAAAACTGAGTAGCTCTCTATGCAGAGGTAGTTTATGGAAATAAATGGACTGTAACCAGCTTATTATTACTTGATAAACAAGGCAGGAAATTTTTTATCTTTACAAAGTCCTCCTTTTTTCCTTAATAAAACGGTTACGACCAACAGGTCTAAACCCAGTTATTTTATGTAACATGTAATCATTGTCAATACATTCAGCTCAAAGAAAAGTCAATTGGCAAATGCTGTGTCCTTCACTCTGAAGCTATGTGATACCGTTTTGTATTCTGTCCCTATGCCGCAGATGGGCATGCAGGTTTTTTATGTCCATAAATTTAAGAATATGAATTTTAATTTAATACCTTGAAGAAATGGAGTCTGAATGCTGCTCTGGGCTATGTATTTCATATGAATCAAATAATCCAATAACAGAACTATAACATGTTTTCTAGTACTTAAATATCATGGTGATTTTTTAGTTTGACTCTTCTTTCAGCCAGTATGTTATGCAGTTACAGAAAGTCTGTTAATTTATAGCCTTCATTTAATCAGTGTCCATAGTAATTAAAAATAGTACGGATTAGCTATTGTAGGTACTTTAATTTAGTCTCAGTTGTATCCTTAGAGAAGTCTTAGCATTTGTCACAGTCACAGGGATGGTATTGGTGAAACTGGTACTGTTAATTGCACTTTCACTTGTTTTCTGCCATCTGATGTTTTTGCATCTTTTTCCTACAGGGACAAAAAGGAGAACCTGGAATAGTGCCACCTGTAAGTCCATTTTTTTCTTCATTTATCAGCACCCCCTAGAACATTTTAATGCTTTAAAGCAGAATTGCAGTAATTAAGGAAATACAAAAAAAATGTACAGCCTAGGAATGAAAGGAATGGAATTAATTATGCTATTTCACATATCTAACATTAGAAATTCCTGTCAATTGCAGTTTGGGAAAAAATCTTATTGAGTTAAATCTGTCATAATCTTTATTTTTATATTTAGAATTTTGTGGAGCTATATTGGTAAATTAGTATTTGGAAAGTGTAGAGACACTTGAGAAAACTGGTGAAATAGATTGTCACTTTCTATCTTTATTATTCCTTTCTAGCATGAAGACAAATTAAAAGAATCGATAAGTTGAGCCTAAATCATTGTAATTCACTTGCTTATTTCATCTTTTTTAGAATAACAATGATACTTCCAAGATTTCACTCATATTGCTTATAAAAAGACTCCAAACTGGAAAGAGATAACCAGTGGAAATGTTTTTTCCCCCCCCACAACAAGCCTTACAACTTGCCTGGTGCTTTAATTTTCTCATTCGCTATTTACTTTTCACTAACTAATTTTCTGTAGGGTACTCATGACAAATATAGCCATAATGTTGTGTGGTAAATTTAATTCATATTGCCTTCTTTAGGTTTCAGGAATACGAGGCCGGCCGGGACCAGCCGTGAGTATTTTTTGATCTTCTGTTTCTCTGATGATAGCATTTTCCACTTTCTGCCATTTCTGTTTTGTATCGTGAGGATGATATGAAGGAGGACTCTTCCGTGCCTGAGGCGGGTATTGCCTGCAAAGCTGCTGGATTTGAGGAGGCAACAAGGTTATGGGATTTTTTACTAGTCTCAGGTCTAGCCCATGCTTGAAGGGAATGGATGCGTGCTTGTAGTACATGCACGTCTGAGGAGCTTTGTGCGAGGTTGATGCTGGGGAATGCTTTTCTAGCTGGGATCTAGCAGGAGTCGAAGGAGATGCAGTATGCTCCCCGGCTGTGGCTAAGCAGAGCGCGGTTCTGGGCTAGCAGGAAGGGTGTCTCAAACCTGTACATCTCTGCAGTAAGAGCCTCCAGCATTCAGAAAACCTTTGCTAAATTAACCTGTGGAGCACATGAGAGGTGAAACCGTTTTGTAGATCTCTGCAGCCTGATTCTACTCCCTTCAGACAACGTACAATTGAGAAGAAATATTGAATACTTGGTGACTGTAGCTGTTCTCTTTATGATCATGTGAACAAAAAACCCCACAAACTAATTTTCAAATAAGCATTGCATTTCATATTTTCAGAGTTTTATTAATAGTTAGCTAGTTTAAAAGGTACTTAATATTTCTAATCTTTCTTTTAGGGACCTCCAGGCTCACAAGGACCACGAGGAGAACGAGGCCCAAAGGGAAGACCTGTAAGTTATTAAATATCTCAGAAATCAAGTACTGGACTAACCTCAAAAGGTTAGATGGCTTTAAACAGTCTCCATGTCTTTTAGAGTTACCAGAACTTTCCTCATATTTTCCAAGAATCAGGTAACAAACAGAAAAACATTTCTATCTCACCATTCCCTGGGTAGATTGAAACCTGAATGTTTTGAGATAATTGACAGAGGTTTAGCAGTATTTCCACTAAAAGCCATACTTTCTCAACAGTTACCCAAAGTAGTGTCTGAGAGTACGGCTTTCTCCAGAATTTAAAAAAAAAAAAAAAGCCAACAGAACAACAAAACCGGAACATCATGTTCGCCTGTTTAAGAACTCCCTGACTTTTTGCTGGTTACTAACTGTGCACCAGAAGCAGTGTGAGCTGTGGGGCTCAGAGTATTTCAGGAAAGGCAAAGCTCAGGAAGTTAGCAGGAGTTAATATGTGACTACATATGTTGGTATGCTGGTGAATAATATAATCAAGATTGCTCAGTGGAAATGAAGACTGCATAAGGGAATTTCGGTGTCTGCATGTGGAGAACCACAGAAAGGCCAAAAGGGAGTGCTGAAAATACCAAAGATGACACGTTCCTGTTGAAAAAGCTAGGTCAAGGAGCCGAAGCTGCTAAAAGCAGATTTTAAAGAGTTGTATCATTGTAATTTCTGTGTGGATATTTTCCTATCCCTCAAGAGAGCAAGCCAATACTGAGTTTAGGCATAGGCCTAAAACTGACTCCTTTCTGCTGTTCCTCCAGTGAGTGCCTGTTGTCCATAGATGGTAACGACACTTCTAAAGCAGCGTGTAGCCACTCTGAGATGGGTGCCAGGCCACTGCTGCTCTCTAGATCACCATTAGACGTTTGTCTGATGAATGAGTATCAAGATGCTTAAAAGAATTCTGGAAGTAACTGTGAAATCTTGTGGTGCGCAGAGGAATCTTGACTGTTTATAGAGACGTCTGAAGTGCTTTCCTCATCTGCAGTATTATCAATGAGATGCTAAATAATTTCTGATTCTGTGCCATGCATCCCTTATATGTCTCTTCAGAGTGGTGGCTAGAAGCACCTAAAATACCAAAAGGCTGTAAATAGTTTTGAGTTCCTTTGACACAGGTTATTATACTGCTTTCAAGGAATATCAAGGGATTAGGAACCAGTCAGCTCCTTTGAAAATGTTACGTCGAAGGTTCTGGTGAGCTGTGTGTATGTCAGAGCTACGTAGGTCTGAGACCAAAGAGCACTGCTTTGGTTACAGAGTGACTGCTAGCGCAGGGGTTTTTATTTATACTTGCGGAAAAACAAAAGTTAGCTCACACCTGCCGTTTATATTATGAAAACCTCTCTGCACTGTTTGCAGTTCGTTCAAAATACCTCATGGAGCAGGTAACCTTGTACAGACACCCTTTATAAAATTAGTCTGGGTAAATACATTACTGACTGCTGCTATTACAAAACCACTAAGCACATTTCCAAGTCTTTTGTTTGTGTCTTTGGATTTTTTTATTTGTTCTTTCTATGGGCTCCTACTGACCCTACTGAGAAGGAACTCAACCTTGCTATGGATCTCTGCCTTTTACAAAAGCAGGACCCTGGGATGTAAAGTGAATTCAGGAGTATTAGCATATTTTTTACTTCAGATTCTTTGTTAGTGTAACAATGAGAGAGAAACAGCTAGGGAATAGTATGTTTGCATTTGCAAAATGCATTTAGGGAGGGGGAGTTTTGGAGCATGATACAATTTCAGGTGTTTACAAATAATCTTTTGAAGACAGAAAAGAAGCTGGAGCATCCTCAGAACCATTGATATGTTTTGTTTCAATATGGATTTACACTCGATTTATACACCATGATCTGCTTTTCCTTTTATTCCACGCCAGGCGAAACCTGTCACAGTTTCCCGCACAGCAGCAGCCACGGGCCAGAATGAGTCGGTTGCCTGTTTAAACGGTGCCACCTCGTGGCCTCTCTCTGAATTTTTTTCCTTTTTTTTTAAACCTTACTGACCTTGAGCTGGTGAAAGAAAATGAAAAAGCTTTTTTTCATATACATATAAATAGATAAAGAATATAAAATAAATAGAAGTATAATCAAGATTTTATTTAAAAAAACCCCAACATTGGTTTGGTGACTAAAAAGTAGACCCTGTTCTAAAAAGAAACGAAAAAAAAGACCTTTTTCTATGTCAGATTTTGTTAAGGTGTCTCGGTTTGGATATTGGAAATCAGTAGTCGTTGTATTAATGCTTGCTTAATTCTTTATAGGCAACTGTTTTTTTCTCTAATGCTTAGCTTTGTTTTCTTTTTATTTTGAGAACAAACAAAAGACGATAACTCATTCTTTTCCTGTGTTGGACAGTATACATTTTTAGGTTTGGCAGTGTGTACTTCTGTTTATAATAGAAATATTAAACAATAAATTCTTCTGCTAGAACCTTCTGCTTCCATCCAACACGCACAAACCTTCTCATTTGTTTCAGAGTAGCATCTATTCACAACTCATTCTGCAAGTAGGGGGGGGTGTGTATGTGTATGTCTGATAAGGAAAAGATTTTCCCCTGATTGCTAGGCTTATAGGAATTTCAGACCATAAAGATAGATGGAGAATTAAGAGAACGAGCTCATTCACTGGGATTTTCCAGGAATCCTATTGTCAATTCTATCCCAGTGTAGCCCTTTCCCAAGGGAATGCTTTTTCTTTAACGTGCGAACCGTACTAGTTCAAACCATACCAGTTCAGACATAAATTCCACTGAAATGTGTCGCAG
This sequence comes from Calonectris borealis, assembly GCF_964195595.1. Lineage (NCBI taxonomy): Eukaryota > Metazoa > Chordata > Aves > Procellariiformes > Procellariidae > Calonectris > Calonectris borealis. Next base: position 35,760,120 of record NC_134317.1, read on the forward strand.
ACGGCAAGGAAACACAGTCCTCATCTCATGGAAATACAAGTAATCTGTCTGATTATAATTGTGTTTGTAAAGATGACTCACTGAGCCAGGCTTCCAAAGTTTTATGTTTAAGTATCCTTAAAGTAGAAGAGCTCATTATACAGTATAAAATTTTTCCTCGCCATAGTCAAGCATTTTTCTCCTAATGAAGGAAGCAGTAGTGACAAGCACTTTAAAGTCTGTGTTTATGGTTGAAGTGTATCTTTATTGGCCCTGTTGCTATTGATTTTGTTCCACTAATGTTTTATTAGCTGCTGCTTTATTTAATTTTAGTTCTGACACACGATGAGATGAATGCAGTTTCATCTTGCAATCAGAAGTGGGTGATCAAAATGGGAGCAACGGGATGGCCTCCCAGACTATTCTGCAAATACTAGCATGAGATAACATCAACGCCAGGGAGTTACTCTGCATTTTTGGCAGTGTAACTCTGTTGAGAATTCAGCAATAGCATGAGCTGTCTAAACCATTCTTTTACAGGAGGCTGTAAAAATCCAGCCTTATGTTGGAGTTTCCTAAGCATGTGTATGTATGTACACTAGTCTGAGTTACCTGTGTTTTAGAAGTAAATTCTTGATATTCTATATTGTGTGCAAAGCCAAATAGATTTTCAGCAATAGTATACTCTAGTATGGAATGATAGGAAACCTGAGTTTCTAAAAGAGCTTGTGAGAGAAATTACTGCAGTTTACTTGTGTGTTGGATTCGTGACTAATTTTAGCCAGTGATTCCGATCTGAAGGTAGGAACAGGTCTTGAGGGATGTTGTTTGTTTGAAGATCTTTCTGTAGAAATACAGATTTATCACAAATGAGACAGTTGTTTGCCAGTTGCAATGATTTTAATGAATACCTTTGCCCACTGTTGGCATTTCTGATTTCGTTTCTAGGGTCCTCGGGGTCCTCAAGGGATTGACGGTGAACCTGGTATCCCTGGCCAGCCTGGTGACCCTGGTCCTCCAGGGCATCCTACCCACCCAGGACCAGATGGACTAAGCAGGGTAAGTTTTACACTTGCTTTAGTAGAAAGTAAAGTGAGTGTTGGGCCAGATCCTCATGATCCAAAGAGTAACTCCTCTTTGCTTCAGTGAACATGGAATGCTGTGCCCACAGTTCTTGTCTCTCAGTCATGAGGGACAGCAGCTAGCGGCAGTGCAAGTTCTGCCAAAAATTGGGGCAAGTTGAACATGAGAAACCTCGGAAAGGACACACCTTTCACAATGGGTTTTAGCGTGTAGGAAAGCCAAGGTGCCCAAATCTAAAACCCTCAGCAGGGTTCTGTTACTTCCACCTGATTTAAACCCAAGGGATCTGGGCAATAGTACAGGGAAACTGGTGTACCAAATTAGGAATACAGAAAACAAAAAAATAAGATGAATTATCAATAACAGAATAACTAATGAGAGAAATTAAAATGTGGTTAATTATACTTCTTGCTGGAATTGTTCAGACCAACACTGAGAAGATTAAATAAGGGATTGTTTGTGAAAAGCAGTGCTAACCAGCCATAGATACAGGCAGGGTGTCCTGCAAGACTTCCTCCCCCCGCCCCAATTCTATGGAATTCTAATTATGATTGATAATTAAATACATATTTGAATTTCTCAAGTATATTCAGTTACACATTTATTGCCGTTTGGAAGATATCTGTTTTCATTTCTCACTCAGGAACGTTGTTCCTGCAACGTTACTGAAAACAATGGGGTTATATTGACAATAAGCTGAAATATTCAGCCAAAGGCTTGCAAGTTTGGGCAGCATTTCTTGACTTAACTACCTTTCCAAATAGTCCTGAATCCAGCAGATTCAGCCCAAGTAAGTATCTTCAGTGCAGAGGAATCCCTTAGAATCACAGAAGCACCAGGATGGGTGTTAGACCACCATCCTTCATAGATTTCCACAGAAAATATGAAAGAATAGGTGTGGCCAGAGATCTAAGACATTTTCGGTTTGTATTCCTGTCTCTGAAGTTAGGCAATCTCCAGCCTTGTGGAAAATGTGTTTGAGGACCAATCTGATGCAGAACAAACTGTAAATCTGAGACGACTTGAGTGCACATTTGTGCTGTTGCTCCTTCTCAGCCACTGTAAGCTCTGGCCTGCCACCAGTGAGGGTCTGCCTCTGAACGAAGCAAAATAAAACTGTTGATTTCAGCAGAAGAAGGAGGGCACTGAAGGTTCTCCCTGCTCTAACTCATTTGTCTCTGTGAATTGGCCTGAACAGCAGTGGCCTTCAACTTTGCTAGATAAGGGCAACATGCTTAAAAAATTCTAATTTGCAATCATAAAATCAGCTACATTTCCATTTACCTTAAGATATTTCTGAACTTGAAGCACAGTAAGTGAAAACAAAAGAAAGGCTTAGAAGACATGAAGGAATATTGCAGGTGAAGTTTAGGTGTGATTTAAATTTGAAAGTAGTGAAAGAAACCCAATTAATTTTATGGGAGGCTTTATTCTTTTTAGGTCATTTTCCCATTTGTTTAATATTAAAGTGGAGGTAGAGTCAGAATAGTGAGCAGACAATATGATGCATTCGACTGGTCTTTGAAGCCTTAAACCACCTCAAATTTACAGGAAAGACAACTTTTATTTTAATGATTAAAACAAGAATTTAGTTGTTAGCGCTGCAAAACCCATGTAAATAATGAAGATGCAGTTACATGGATTTTTGCCTTATGAACCATCAAAATGACTGACAGCTAAAATCCCATCTTTTTTTTTCAGCCATTTTCAGCTCAGATGGCAGGACTGGATGAGAAATCTGGACTTGGTAGTCAGATGGGAATGATGCCTGGTGCAGTGGTAAGACCAGATTAGCCCTGTATGTAGAACAGGGTGGAATTGGAGTGCATGTGCAAAATCTCAAAGGGGAATTCATCCTCTTCAACTTCCTATGCCTCTAGAACCTGGGCGTACAGTATGTTCTAGTGCAGTTTTGCACAGTACCTGGAAAAAATACTCTTCTGTTAAAGTGAAAGCTTTTTTCCCCCACCTCTAGCCTTCTTGTTGTCTTCCTTCCCTCCTTCTGAAATATGGCAGCTACTAACAGCAAGGTACAGGAAAAAAAACAGCTCCTGATTTTCTCGTATCTTGAGTCACTGCAGAGTAACTGAAAAGTGTCAGGTGTAACGCAAAGCAGAATAAACAAACATGTAACTTTGAAGGCTTCTTTTCACATTGTGACATCAAAGATAGTTATTTTTGGTAGTAATTTAAAAAATTATTTCTGAAACCAGCTGTTAACTGAAAGCTGGGCTTTATTATTTTAAGACAGACATTCTACTTCTCCACAGGGTCCAGTTATCATTGGCATCTCTCACTGTTTAGATATGCCCTTTACTTTTAGTGCACTGGGGACTTAATGGTAACGCTGAAATTTTTTACCATCTGTGAAAGCTGTTTCACCACCCTAAGCTGTCTCTGCTAGAACTCTTGGGGTTGTTTTTGGGTATTATCTCTTTTCACTACATGTATTTATCACATTGTGATATCGTGAAGATACTGTTACCCTCTTTGCTGTAATTTTTAACCTGCATTCTTAAGGAAACCATCCTTTGATTGCACTGTCCATGAGTTTGCCTGCTTAAATCTTATCCCTCCAAGTCCCCACCAGTAACCTTCAAACTCAGTTTCAATACATTTTGAAACGTTCTAAAGATAATCTGATGTTTTGCCTTCATATTAACTTTTGTGGTGATTTCTTCAAAGAACTTTCCTTTTTTTATGAATGTCTCTCTTCCGTGAATTTGCTGTGGGCACATACAATGATTTGTTCCACAAATCTGTCCTACTTACTTGGTTGCCCTCCATCCCTTTGCTTAATCCTTTCACTCAATTGTCTTGAGACTTTGCATCTCTTGTACTGCCTCTTCTTTTGTCATTCTCAAATATGATTTGTTTTAATATTAATATCTCTTTTAAGCTATTTTTTCTATATCTAGGTCTCTCTAAGGCCTTACACAAAGTCTATTAAAATCAGTTGGCACTCACTCACTGTCTTTGGATTGATTCATCATGTTCTGTAATATGCTTTTTTCCTTTCTTTGTAAACTGAGTAACTGACAGAACCATTGTTTTTTGTTTTGTTTTTAAAGGTGATCAGAATTTTTAAATGGCCTATTACTAACTCTTCTACATTTGCTTCATAAAAATTAGTAAAAATTAATGAATTTTGTGTAAAAGACATAAATCTCGAACCTCTGTCAAAATGCAAGTTATTGTCTGCTATAGATATTTTTGTATTGCTAGAAGCAAGAGAATTACTTTCAGACAAGATTATGTTTACTTCATGGTATAAGTTACAATTAAGCACGAGATTTTTCCTAAAAATCCCATGAAACTTTTTAAGGGGAAATCTGAATTTTCTGTAACAAACCACAACCGTTTGGAAGCTGTTTTAGTGGTTTGTATGATTCATGAAAATATGTCCTTCCGTTGCCGCTTGTTGCTGCTCACAGCTGAGAACAGCAGCATGAATTTATTTTGTCATTGATTCCATTATGAGATTAATCTGAGTAATGAGATTCCCTTCAAGGGAAGCCTATTCCCCCCAACTCCATTCTGTTACTACATTTTTTTCAGTGGAGGCAGGCAACCCGGTTATTCTGAGTGATGCCAGAGACTGCGAGGTTCCAGAAAGCAACCAACCCCATATTTTCAGCTGCTAATGAATTTACACTGTTGTAACTTTTTGAATTTGAAGATTTCCATTCTATGTACTTTTGTATTTCATAACATCAGTCTCCCGAGTAAAAGCCTTTCCGAGGGTTTGACCATAGAAACGTTATCTTGGAGGTCACTATCAAGCCATTTTGCTGTCTTTGTAGGATGAATGTTGCTTGCAGAAAGGTGTTTTTAAGTGTGTAACGAGTTATGTTTTTGATAGGGTCCAGTGGGTCCAAGAGGTCCTCAAGGTCTCCAAGGAAAACAAGTAAGTACTTCACCTCAGGGGATTTGAGATAATTGGCCAGAGGTGAAGGCAAAGCACATAGTAACTGGTGTGTGTGTGCACCTCTGAGGTAATGTCCATCTTCAGTGACGGAAGGATGAATGCATCTTCATGCAGAGATGAATCTAAACTTACTGCTCTCAAGAGCTCTGCTCCAGATGTACTCTATACTCAAAAATTAACTCAGAAAGAACAATTTATTAGATCTTTAACAAGGTTTTAGCCGAACGCACATTTTTTTAATGAGGGAACAGCAATGAAAACGGTGACTGTTCTGATTTCAGTATTGGCATGGTGTTAAGTTTCCAGTGGGGTTTGTATATGGCACAGGACTTGCCCAAAGCTTAAGGGACTTTAGTATCCAACTTTCACTCATTTTGCAATGTGAGCTGGTTCTGAATTAGAATCCAGACTGTCCCATGGGCTGTGATTTTCCTGATCACGGATTTTAATTTATATTCTTATATTTTTACTTTTTGGAATTTGTAACTGTATTCATCTTTGGTTAATTTTAGGGTGGTGCTGGTCCCACAGGCCCACCTGGTGAACCTGGGGATCCAGGACCTATGGTAAGACCAATAAATACAAACATTTCTACAATAAAATTGCAAGCAATGTATTATACCTCCTTACTTCAGAACAGATTTTTTTTTGTGTGTTCTCTCAGCTGAAGCTATTAAGTAACTTAAGTCAAGAGTCGTGGTGTTCAAAGCATGTTGTCCTGAATCAGTGAATTTGAATTGTTTTGAACATGCATAATAATGATTGTAGTATAAACAATCATTATTCCTTTTCCAGCACAGACCTGAGGATGGTTAAGCACTGGTTAAACCATACCTGGTAGTGTACCTTACACAAAGGATGATGAGAATATTTATTTTTCGGAGGCGATAAAATGATTCAAAAATAAAAGCAAGAGCCAGAGATTTGGAACAACAACTGTGACTTTTAATGTATTTTTTTTCTCCTAAAGAATCCATTCCATATTTTTATATAACATAAAGCAGGTTTCTTAGGGGCGGGATGGTTAGAAAGAACACTACAAAATTAAGCAAGTGTGCTTAGGCATAAAATCATCCTTTTTCTACATCTGTTTTTATAAAACCAGACTGAAATGGAGCAAATAGATATTTTAGTGATGGCTAAATTGACTTCTCAACAAATATATTTATTTCTTAGGGTCCAGTTGGTTCTCGTGGACCAGAGGGACCTCCAGGCAAACCTGGTGAAGATGTAAGTTTGTTACTCTCTGTATCTTGTTTTATTTTTAATAAAACAAATATTGGCATCTTTGAGACAGTGACTAACCAGCAGATGTGCCTGTACTTTTATCTATTTACTTTTCTTTGTAATCATACTCCTCATTAAGTGCAGTGTCATAACTATAAATCTTAGTAACCCTTTTCAAAACCCTCCTATCTTTTCCTTACATGTCGCCATCATACCTAAGATTTAAGCACTGGCTCTTTATTATTTCTTGCCTCAGCCAGTTCTTCAACTGAGGTGTCTTTCTTGAAATCAAATCTAATAATATACCACAGTTAGGAGGGGGCAGTTGGAGGCGTCTCCTCTCTTTGGGATCGCATGATGGGTTGGAAGAACTGTAATGATATCATTCACCTGGATCTGGACAATAAAGTTTTTTAACTTCTAAATAATTTATTGTTTTCATAACTGATTTTATAACTTTATCCATGCATGTACACATATATGTAAGAGGTATGTATTATACATGTGGCATAAGTGTATATGTACTGCACAACAATAGCCTAAGAAGTTACAGGTAGTCATATATTATTTGCTAGCAAAGCATGCTAAATCCATCTGAATTATCATTTATAACTTGGAAATAAGTTGAAAACTGCAGATGCTGGATATTTTAGTACAAAAATTACCATAGCTTGTGTAACAGCTGCTTTCTTATTAAACTGTACGAAGAGTTATAAGAATCTTTGGAAACAGTTAACTCTCAGTGCAGTGAAGCCAAATCTTGATACTGCTCTAAGAACTTCCTCCACTTCCAATGTATGTATGGGTTTCTTTAATTGCATTTGTGAAACACTTTACCTTCTCTCTGTCCGGAAACTGTTTTTCTGTAGCCTTTCATATTCCTGCAGCCCAGAGTCCTGGATGTATTTGAACGGATTGATGCATATAAAGGAATGTTTGGTTGTGATTCTGGAGGACTTTGAATAATCTTCAAAACATGCTTATTTGGTTCTACCATATTTTCTTTCCTATGGCATGACACAGAAAATAGTCACTGACCTAGAATGGAATTATACACGTTTTAAAACATTTGAAGAGAAGGAGAAGTAACAAGCTACAATGCGGGCAGTTTTAGATTGCTGTTCTGATGGAAAATTAAATTTGATTCTTTGCATGAGGATGACAAAAGGTTGCCTCATGAATTCGCAAGAAAACTACATTGCAGTGCCATCTTGTGATGCTGAGATGCATTTTGGACTCAGTCTTCAGTTCCCACAATTCTTTGTTAAAAACCTTTTTTAAGTTAATGTGTCTAATGCACATTGTTAGTCATGTGTGCAGTTGTTTTATATCACTGAAATTGTTACAGTAAAGAGAAGAGATATATAATACTTATGGGAATGTCCTCATTTGTTTGAATGGAAGAATGATAAGAGAAGTTGATTTTCACATTTGCTATTTTCATGTGTTCCTTTTTTTTTCTTTCCTTAGGGTGAACCTGGTAGACCAGGACAATCCGGTGAGACTGGATTTCCAGGATCTCCGGTAAGAGCATGATTATTTACATTTTAGCAAAATAATCATACTTATGTCATCACTATCTCTTTCAATGAGTGCAAAGCTCTGCCATTCAATTTCTGAAGTACTTGTGTTAGCTTACTCGTATGATCCAGATCAGTGTGAAGGCTCAGAACCAAACAGATCATTCGAAAGTCCTTCAGTTAATCCTGAGAGTCATTTCACGGGTGCACGTTTCAACTGCTTCATAGATGAAAGATGCATAAAACAGATGACAGTATGTACACGTTGTCCTCCATTTCCCAGTATTTCACACGGTCATTCGCAAACATGTGAGGAAGTGCTCAGAGACTATAAAATGATGTCAGGTTGGGGTGGCACTGTTCACCTTTATGACAGTCAGTCTGAGGGCAGGGGAAGAGGGGATTGTATCGTAGTCGTATATAATTTATTTTTATATATATTTTCAATATGCAAATGTGGTTAAAGGATTTCCAAATAACATGTACTTGTACTGCAGAGGATACTGGTCATGGTTTACTCTAGAAATAAAAGAAAACAGGTATATCTGATGATGTCATTTTATCATCTTATATACTTTTGGCCCATATTGAGAATTATATCTTCATTAGTCAAGTTTCTGTACCTGGAAGGGAGCTGTAGTGTGGCTGAAAAGGGGACAGATAAATCCCAGAACTGAAGCCACCTGATACACATCATCTCTTAAGATGCCTCCTTTTCTTTTTAAGTGTCCGGTTCTTGCCTGGCAATTTTGTTAGCAACAGGAGAGATACGATCTCTTGGAGAGAGAAATTATTTTTTTAACAAGGCAGTGTTGTTTCCTAAGCTTTCCTCCTAAGTTTTATGGATCAAAGACAATGTTTGGTAAGCTGCTTGAGGCAAATGTAGTCTGTGGAGTATTGTTCTGTTCAGATCAAGCTGTTTTACTCAATAAAAACATCTTTTGGAAGACTTTGTAATGAAGGAAAGAAATACTGCAACTGCACATACACACAAAAAACCTCATTAAGAGTGTGCTGCAATTGCATAGCACTGTAGAGAACCTCATTGAATACCCCGATAGTTTATCAGAGAAGCGTGCCATGTCTTGATCAATGACAAGGCCCATAGACTGCTACGGAGATACCCGATGGCTGTTTCCCCTTGTACATGATTTGCCTTCTTGCTGTGTGACTTGTCCCATGTGCGCGCTTCATCATTTGATCGCCCTGGTTGTATAAGCTGATATACGTATACCACTGAGCACAGGCCAAATAAATAGTTTTTATGGGCTACATTCAGTCTAAACAAGCATAATTTATACAATTTCAAATTTACATGCAAGATCTTGTATGACAACAACATCATCCTTCACTGAGAAACTCACTGAGTATAAATAATTTCAAGCAATCTAATGTATTAATTTCAGAAATTTCATACCTTTATAAAGTAATTTTCCCTTTAGGAGTCCTCAGACTCTGGAGTAATTTCCCACTGAACTTTATGATCAAACATTATCCATATAATTGACTATAGGAAGACAAAGACCTTTCTTACATTCCTTGATGCTAACAAGGAAACAGCTTGTCTGTATGTGAAGTTCTCCTCTCCAATGCTGAGATCTCAGATGTTCTTTTTCACTCCTCTGAATATCAGTGTTGCTTCATAATGCTTCATTTTCTGTAATGTACCTTCATGATTTTTTGCTATGCTGAAAGGTATGAACTGTAATTGTTTTGAGAACTTTGTTCAGAGGAAGAAATGATATGTTTAAACAGTTTGCTTGAATTGTTGTTATCTGAGAGTATGAAGGTGTTAATGTGATTTCCATTATGAATTCATGTGACCAATATTCTAACACGAGGAGGCATGTAGATCCCTTCCACTACTTAGGCTTTCCTGAAAGAGAAATCGGGAAACTTGTAGGAAACTAAGTGCAAGACAACTCTGGTTTAATTGTTAAATGTGTTTTAATAGCAGTTGTTTGTCATGCTACTTGACTGACATATTCTGAAAGAACTTGTACAGTTTGCAGTTTGGTCTCAGTTTCTATTTTATTTTGAACGATAGCTCTGAGTTTTGATCTCTGTTTAATTAAGATTTCTTCACATTAAGCTTCAAAACTTGATCTACCACTAGTCATTACTTCTATTTGAGGTTTGATCATACACCGACATAAACAATAAAGCTTTTAATATCAGTAAAAATGTAAATAAGCTGAGACTGTCTAACTTCATAGCACGTTATGCTGTATCATGTGTGACCCACTCAAATGCTGTATTATGTCACCACGACGAAGGAGTGTTCGGAGTATTAGTATTAATGCTGCTACCCTCTTCCCTGTTAGCAGCGTTATGGCTAGGTTTGTCTGCAGAAATAAGGATTTTATTTGTTTTTTCTTTTTCCTACTTAGGGGCCTCGAGGCTTTCCTGGTGCTCCTGGTCTCCCAGGTCTCAAGGGTCACAGGGTAAGAAACACGATTTTCCCTCTCCTTATAGATGATGGTTCCAGGCAGTTTCAGTATAAAGGTACTCAACTTCTTTTGTATTAGTGGTGAATTTGACTACACTTTAGTCCTGCCAATTGCAGCAGAATCGCTGGCATTTGAGAGAAAGAGGGCCTTGCAGAAAATCAACACTATTCCCCTTTAAGCTGACCTCTGTATTATATTCTCTAGTGCTTTCTTCACTGTATTTTCCAATGATCTGGGAATCTGGAAGGAGCTTGCATGAGCCCTGCCAAGCTTCAGGAGGCACAAACCTGACAGTTCTCTCACTTTGTTGGCACGTCTTGCATTAGGGTGGGGAACTTGAGAGGTGGATATGTTTGCAACATGGAGTGATTACAAATAACCAAGTTTTCCGGCCAGAATTTTACTTCTGGGAGGAATAAATAGGTTTCCTATGGCTCAGAGCCTTCTCCTTGTTGTTTTAGGATTTTTTTTAAATGTTCTTGTTTTAAAAAGGAAAGCAAATCCAAGGAAATGTAGCTTGTACAAATGGTTTCCATTTAGGAAATGTTTAAAAACTTTATTCCATCTGGTTTTTTTCTTCTTTTTTTTTTTTTTCCCTTTCTTGCTCTTGCCACCTCAAATCCATTCTTAACACTTTAGTATCAAGTTATTTTAACAATAATAGTAGGAATGCTCTGTGTGTGTACTTATATATAAATATAATTTCTCCATATTTTTATAACTCTTACAGGGATTGAAAGGACTTGATGGTCCAAAAGGTGAAATTGGAGCAGCTGGAGCAAAGGTATTTTCATGGCCCAAAGAACTAAATGCTTAAGCATGTTTTCTATAATGCCAAAATAATGAGAGAGAGTAGATCTTTTGAACGCAGCTTTGTACCCTCTCGTGCCAGTGCTACTTGTATGGAGTGGAGACGCTACGTGGAATTGTCCATTTTTACTGTGTTTTTGATCCGTATAAACTGCTATACAATGACATGTCTGGGCTTTATACAGGAAGAGAGTTCAATAGTGCCAGTCACCATTTCAGCTGGGGCTCAGTTTTAGGCCTGTAAGGTATCACTGGGTGAATTGACTGTGGTCTGTCTGTCTCACCTAGGTAATACTGAAGACAACAAAGTCTGTTAACAAAGAGCCCATGCACATCTTGCAATTTTCCACTTGGCCAGTTTGTGGTTCTTGTTGGCTTTATGTGACCAAGCTGAGAGAGGAAAAAAGTTTTCTGACATTTTTTGTATAATATACTAAACTAAACTAAACTAAACTAAACTAAAGCAATGCATAACGGAAACTGTCTCTCCTCTTTTGGATTACCATACTAGAGATTGGCTTGAAACATTGGAGAGGAGAGAGAATATATTTTATCAGACTGACTATTTTTCACCTAACAATTTTATTCTCTTTTTTTTTTGACCCTTGCTGGTACTGCAGCACCCTTACAACTTCAGCTCAAAGCAGTGGTAACAGAGGATAGCCAGCTGGAGACAATCCTTCAAGAGCATAGAACACTTTTTTTCAGGCTTTTCTGCATTGATCAGTGCTGATACTGAAACATTTTTGGCCCAGTATAGGCAGGAATCACAGGTGGCACAGAACTATTCCTTTAGATTAAGAACGTAGTAAAGGAAGTGAATCTTCCAAAATCTAAATTTAATTGTGAAATCAGTAGTTAAAGAGAGTTTGTGTAGGAAAAGATTTCTTTCCTGAGATTGCCTACCACTTTCTGTGGAGGCAAAGACTGCAGGAGACTTGTTGGAAACAGTGCAGCGGGGGTGCGGGCTGTTAGCTAGAACAGGCGGGAGTTAAATCTGCTTCACTGAGAATGTGTAAATACGGCATTTCCCATCAGCATGGGAAACAGCGCCCTCGATGCACAGGTGACTGTGCAAATCTGCCTCTCAGGCCTAACAGAAGCATGGACGACAGGGAGGAAACATGTAACTCCATTTTCCTCTAAGCCGTTTTCTCTAATTGTGGCATTTCATTTCCATTTTTAGGGAGAATCCGGACCAACAGGTGCCATGGGTGCAACGGGTCCTCTAGTGAGTGTCACGTGCATTGGATATTACAGAAGTGGCTTTGAGATTGTAAATGCTATTGCCAATAGGAATTTTAAGGTTTTGATATCTGTACTTGATGTCATGAAGCTGAACTTACTCTTAATTAAGGCTTTGTTTTCTATTACACAAACAGCAAATTTGGTCCACTATAAGCTGTTATCCTTCGCAATTCACAGCCATAGATAATAACGATAAATGAGAAAGCTGAACAGAAACCTGAATGTAGGTTTTGTGATTGTTTACCTGTTCCTGTAAGTGTAGGGTGACTAAATTTTTTTTTACATGTTGATGCTTCATGTGGAGTGATTTCAACATGAGAAAAACTGGTTTAGGTTGCTCTGAGGTAGAAATGGAATAATTTAGGTCAGAAATGCGCTAGCTAAGAAAACCATGGACAGAGGGTTTTGGAGGTTATGGTGAGGATAAGCATGCATGACATGGAAGTGAAATGGAGAAACTTTTTCTCAGAGTAGTTTTCATTCAGATGTGGTTTTGGACAACTGAATACTTGTGAGCAGTGTAACATGCCAAAAATCAACTCTCAGCAATGCTTCTGGAAGTAAAGCACCTTTCTGATATCCGATAATGACATCTCTCTGCGAAGCACTATCTTGTGTCATGCAGAATGTAGTATCCCTGAAGTGGAACCTAGTTTGTGAATGAGACGTAGTAAATGAGATTGCATTATTGACCCTGGTGAGTATGTACAGAACTTATTCTAATGTGTCTGAAAGTGGAAATACTGTTGGAACAGGAAAAGAGAAATTACACTCTGTTAAATTTCCACTGGGCAAGCCTGTGAGGCTGCAAGGATTTATGTAAGCTGCTACTTCTTTCCTGCTATAGGACAAGATAAGCTACACCTGCAGGAGGAAAAAAAAAAACTGGGTTCTGTAACTGTTGTTCGCATCTTCCGTCCTTATCGTGCCTGTAGAACCTAATCATGTTCTTGTTAAAAGCAAGTAAAGAAGACTGAGCATAAAATCGCTGAAGAGCGATGCGGTGCAAAACTTATTTGAAGCAAAGGAAAAGTCAAGTATGTTAAAAAAAGAAGGCTAAAAAGCAAAGAAAAAGAAAAAAAAAAAGAGGGGGTAGCATGTGTTCTCTCCACTATGGGGAGAAAAAAATCAAGTGAACTATGTTTTCCCCTTTTTATTATTCTGCCACGATAAGCTCCTAAATAACGCACTTTTTATTCGTTCTTCAAGGGACCTAGAGGAATGCCAGGAGAAAGAGGTCGAATTGGACCACAGGGTGCCCCTGTAAGTAGGATCTTCCTTTTCTCTCCTTGTAATTCTTCCCTTGTTTTACTTAAATTTAAATCCCTAAGCCTAAAAGTGTTTATTCATGTGACTGCTAGTCACTTCTGTGGTGAGTTCTGCTGCAGCTTGAGAAAGTTAGGGCTGAGCAGAGTTTTGTAGGGTGAGACCTTTACTATAAATTTCAAAAGTCAAAAACAGTTTTAAAAGGAGAATGCTAGCTATAGGGTAATTTCTCATACCAGAGCTGCCCACAAGGCCAAATACCCTCACAACGCTTTTTTCTGTGACACAAAAGTGTCGTCTTTGTTTCTGTGAAATTTCTCTTGAGAGGCTATTTGCACCAAAAATTACTGAACTAGAAATAATATGTATTGATTTTGTCTGGAAAAGGGTTCAAAATGAAAGTTTAGACTTTTGATTTAAATTGAGTCTTATAATTTAATTCCAGGTAATAAAGCTGTCATCTTAAAAAATATTTTGCTTTTCAGCAAAAAGAGGGATTAGCGTGACATGAGATCATATTTGAGTAGAAATTTCTTTCTATTGCTTTATGTCCAGTGTCAAGTATTGTTTTTTCTGGCATTTCTCCCCATGACTTTTATGTGCTCCATTTATGTTATGTGCTCCATACAATGACACTGTCAAAATATTGGCCTCTCTGAAAATAGAGAAATCCATTAACTTGAAGGGGAGCATAATTTCTTCCAGAAGTTTTCCATGCCAGTGATTGGAGGGCTCTGCAATCCAGCATTTCTTTGATCGCTTTAGTATGTATGGCTGTTATCACAAATGCTAACAATAAATAAATAAATAGATAAATTAGTTAGAGTTCTTATAAATATTCTATCTTGTCTGTTTTCATGTCTAGGGTGGACGTGGCCAGCATGGTATGCCTGGGAAGCCAGGGCCAATGGTAAGTTTCTTTCTTAATCACCTGGTTTTTTCACCTTCTATTTCCCACTTGCCTTTTGACACTACCAAAAGCAGCGCAAAAAAATTGTTGGCAGTTGCTGGTAACAGTTAAGTGCACCTGGAATTATCTGTGAGTGATTCCTAGTTCTACTCATTTTAGCTTTAGGGCTGTCCTCTGAGAAATTATACTCTGCTGTTCGCTTCATCTAAAGGCTTTAATTTGCAGAGAAGTGGCGTCTTCCCTGGAGAGGTGACGCTTTGCTGCTTTTATGAAATGGGATCCATATTGTAGGGAGATAAGTGTCTTAAAGATATGCACTGCAATATAAAGCAGTTTATAATTGCATTTTATCTTCCTTCACATACAAAGCTGGCAAATGAGGTTGTACTCATTCTCAGCAAGAAGAAATGCCACTCACTGATAGCAGAACTCGCTACTTGCAATTGATCCACTACAAAACATGTAAAAGATAGGCTTTTAATCATGGACAGTCATACATTGAACTGAAGAACCAGAAGCCTACGTGTGAATGTCTGCCAAACTGAGAAAGCCAGGTATGCATGACTGTAGAAGTTCTCACACAATGGCAGCAGGGCTGAAGACGACTGTGGTGGTTTAAACTGTGGATGTTGGTGTATCAAAGGGTGATGGTTTCAATCCTACAACCCCATCTCACAGCGCATTTGCAAAATGCATCTGAGTGAATTCACACAAGTATTAGGAAGCCAGTGGGAATATTCACATACATACAGTTAATTATGTGTTGCTTTTGCAAATGAAAACTTATGATGATTTCATCCTATTTATGCAAGGCCAGCTTCCACTTTAAAGATGCGGTATTCTCTTTTGTTTGCTTTTTTTCAAAACATTACTTCTAGAATGTTGTTGACAGTTTCTGCCTGTTGATGTAGCCAGCCTGAACCTTTACAACTTTGTGACGTTCAACTTAAAAAAAAAAAAAAAAAAGAAAAAAAAACCCCTCAAAATCCCAAAACACACCTGCCTGCAATTAAAATTTCATTCTGTGTATACTCTTTATTTAATAGTGATATAAGTCCTGAGAAAAATTCATTTACCTGTGTCATCTTAATGAACAGACTGTTTTATTAAAAACTTCATTAAGAAGTAATGTAGTAGAAGCTGTAATAGAAGCTCAAAAAGGGGTGTAATTGTCTAAAAGCTGCAAAACTCAATTATTTAGTGTATTATGAAAGAAGGGTAACTCGTTAGAAGAAACTTTCAAACAATGAAAAGATTTTTTAGTATTGAAAACAAATTATAAAGTTAAAAAAAGCTGGGTCCCGAGCTATGAAATTCTACATGAAGCTTGAAATTTTTCTTTGGCATAAAATATGAGCTCAGCTTCACTGGACATGACAATTGGTTGGCTAACATTTTTGGTAAAATCCCATGTAGTGTCACAAGGGAGATACTGGTCCTTAATGCATATGTTTCTCATTGGAGGAAGTGTTAATGAAATGCATTGTTATTTGGGTCAGTGCAGTGGTACACTGTAATTCTGGAATTCTTCCTGCAATAAGAGAAAGATTTGGCAGACATGTATTTGTGATCCAATAAACTGGGACATGGGTTTTCAAAAAATATACTTAGTGAGCTGTTACATCAGTTCTGTAGAAATCCAGTGCAAGGTCATGGCAGAAATGTTGTCTGTAATTAATGCTCAGAGGGACAGATTGTTCTCATTAAGTTTGTCAGCAGAGCCTTATTACATAGAACATTTTTTCACAGTATGTATCATATTTTACAAAAAGAGAGAAAATCAGGAAAAGATAAAGAGGAATCATCTGGGAACAGTGTTGTAGTGAATATTTATAACCACTGTGTGCCGCCATCCAGAGAGTTTATAATACAGTAGAAGGATCTTCTGTTGAATGTCTTGTTCAGCACAGGAGGCACTATGAAAATGGAAACAGTTTAAAAATTTACTCTAAAGCCCTTAATTGGAAGTCTTTCTGTTTAGCAAAACAAGGTTTGTGTCATACCTTACAGTTATATTGAAGTGTATACGCTTGAAGTTTGCTTTCTAGTGAGTTTGGACAGTCTGCCATGTAATGCAGCCCCAGCTGTCTGCACCCCTGCCCAAACTTCATGTCCTCGTAGCCACACGTGGTGCGCCCACACTCTGCCGCACAACGCATCAAGAATTTGGCTCTAGAACCAGAAACAGTGTAGCCACATCAATGCTACAGTCTGCCCAAGCTGTCAGCCCTTCTTAAATACAGCATCGACTATCTCAAGATATAATGCTATTTGGGAAGAGCTATACTGGTCTCGGGAGCTGAAGAGGTACCTCAGCACAGCGTTGTGTGGCATAACCCAGCCTTTCCTCCACTTCCTTTTCCAGAAATACCGGCCTATCTCTGAACAAAGATCCAAGCAGTAAACTGTCTCTGCTGTACGTTTTTCTCTATATAGCCTTGAAAATTTGATACAAAATCTGTGTTTTAAAGCTTGCAAACAAATTTGGCTGTGAATTTGGGACTCTCAATGGGGCAGAAGAGTAGGAAGCAGGGCATGTAGTTGCGTAGCCTTTAATTATATTTTCACTTGCCGTGTTGCTTGCCTCAAAAATCTTGTCTAGCAACCCAATTGTTTCAATGTAGATTGTGCCTTGTATTTCTCTTTTTTCTAGATTACTATTTTAAGTTTAAAAGAATTGAAACTCTCTTTTGCTACATTCTGTAGGACAAATTGTGATCACTTAACAAATATCTGATCTTTTCATTACCATACCACAGTAGCATAGATATAAAAAGAGGATATAATATTTTGTTAAAAACTAAAATTGAAAAACAGTTGCTATAATAATTGTCAACTGTGTACATTGCAATTTGTGCGTTAATAGCTGAATCAAGAGCTCTAACTTTGCTGAAGTCAGTAAATACATTATTAAAATACTGCACCACAATTCCATAAAATGTATATGTATCACTTAGAAAAACAATATTTATAGTTATTTTGGTTTTGTTATGAACAAATGTTTTATGACTAAAAAATACATTTAATCCCAGAACCATGTTTACCCAATGATTAGGTACAAATCTGTGTGATCTAAACTGCAGAATTACAGCTTTGTGTGTCTGTCTTTTACAGGGCCCACTTGGCATAACAGGTTCTCCAGGTTTTCCAGGTGCTCCTGGTGTAAAGGTAAAAATTAAAATAAAAATATCTTTTTAATATGTCTAACAACACAGAATTAAAAAATGTGTACTAGACTACACCGAGTTCAGAGCTGCTGTGAAATCAATCTTAGTCAAGACCTTGAGACAGAAGATAGACTTCAGAAGCCAAATGAAGCAATTGCAATTCACCACAGTTAGGATACTTTCTTTGCTTTCACTTTTGCTTGAGTTAAGGAGTGATTATAAGATGACTGTCATGCTGCGCCTCAGGAATCTTGTCCTTCAAAGAATAACAAGATGCATTATTACAAGTTAAGTTGTGAGGACTAGTCTAAGGCAGTATGGAAGCAGTACCTTCTAGTGCTGAAACTTCCAGTTTCCGCCGAGAACACTTTTTGAGATGACCTAGACCGGTAAGGCAAAGGCCTGAACCCCAACAGAGATATACCACAGTTCATCACAATAGAGCAAATGATGATTACCACCTTTTGTGGCTATGTGTGATTGGGCTGAAATGGAAAACTTTCATTCCCGGCAGCGCTGTCTTTGTGGGACTTTCCTCTGTTTTTCAAGGAAGTGCTGATTTTTTTTTTTCCTAGCCTTGAGAATATGTCTGCAAAGATAGAAAAGACAACTCATGCAGCTCCTTATACTTCTTATACTTGCTCCTCTGTTCCTTTACACTCCTAAAACATGATAGGAAAAAATTATACAAGAAGAAACTTTCAATTAGTCAGGTAGCCAAGTTCAGCAGATGTTTTGTGTTGTTGTGAAGCTGGCAACATTCATGAAACAGTTTTTTGGAAACAAGTCTTAATAAGAGTATTAACATAATGTATACAATTAAATGATAGACCTTTTAGTGCATGTCATTAAATATTTTGGTACAGCTAAGCACTACTTAATACCTAAATAAATGTTTGGAGAAGCTGTCACATGATGAATCAGTGAAAGCTTTTGCAAAGGAGGAGCTACCTTCAAGTTTGATCATCAGATGATGTAAAATTGGAATAGCTGCTTTGAACTCATAAAAGCTAAGCAGATTGTACAATGAAGATGTGGACTTCAGTTCTGAAGATGTGATATTAACAGCCATCAATTCCAAAATTCAAAGGAGATGCCAGGAGGAATTTTTTTATTGGAGCACCCAGTCCAATCTTATAGGGATTTTATATTTATGTATGCTGCAACAGTGAGTTAATCTGTGCTGTGCAAAAAAACTCCAGATGTGTTATCATTTCTAAATCTTAAACCTTAGTTGTTAACGAAGCTAAAAAAAAATAAAGTTGTCAAATTACAGATACATACATGGGATTTTAGAGAGAGATGTCTATCTAAAATATTTGATCTGATTTGGGCCACTGGCTGCTTCTCTGTAGAAAGTTTCCTTGTCCTTGTATAGATTGAGGAAAAATTCTGCTTGTACTTTTAAAGTTTACATTCACATAGAAGTAGTAGAAGCAGAATTAGGTAAGCAAAAATATATTTTAAGGATAATAAACTATTTCAAAACCTGAATTATTTTTCTCTTATAAACTTAGTATTCCTCCTTAGGTACTTTGTAGCGCTGCTTTTTAGAGCAAAATAATCTCCAGTTGTTTCCTCATGTGAAATCTTAGGGTGAAGCAGGTCCAACGGGTCCTCGTGGTCCTGAAGGTCCTCAAGGACAAAGGGGTGAAACAGGTCCACAGGGCCCAGCTGGATCACAAGGTCTTCCTGTAAGTACATTATATTGAGTTCCTCAGTGCTCAGCTGGCACATGTTGCCTGTTTATAGGGAATTTTAATACTCCACTTGATAGACACTGAGTTTTGCTCAAATTACGTTTTTCCCAGGAAAGGAAAGGTCTCATTCATTTGTTTTGTGCTTATTTTGTTGAAAATAACTTTTCATTATTTAATTAAAACAACTTGGAAAACTGAAAGTTACACAGCTTGATAAAGTCTCAATCCTAGAAGTACTTTAAAGCTTAACCTTAAACATACGATCTTAAAGATTAAAAGTCACATTAACTTGCATGCTTTGTAACCCATATTAGGATTTGCACAAGTAGATCATATGTTGCTGTATTTATTTAATAGCCTTTATTGTCTGGTCTTGTAAAGATACAATGACTATGATCTTCTGCTTTTGTTATCGATACCCTCTTCATTAAAATGAATGTTAATTAAAATTAATGTTAATTAAAATGTTATCTTTAGGGTACCGAAGGAACAGATGGTTCCCCAGGTGCTAAGGGCCCTACTGTAAGTAATCGTATCACCTGTTGAAGAAATTGTGTAAGTGGATATATTTTATTTCCTTATTTTTATTAAGTTTCCTTACTGTGCTTGCTGTCCTTTCTATTTGTAGGGATCTCCAGGCACCGGAGGCCCGCCGGGTTTATCAGGTCCATCCGGTTCCCCAGGACCACAAGGCAGTACTGGCCCACCTGGTATTCGAGGCCAGCCGGTAATGATGCCTTTGTCTCTGTGGAAATTGTAATGTCTTGCAAACGTGTCACTCTGTGAAACTAAAACAGTGATTAGCAGTGGAGTTCCTTTAAATAAATTAAAAGCATGCTAGTGAGTATGCTGAAAATCTTCTGTGTGTCCAAAATACCGATCTTGCTTTCTTAAAGATCTAAAAAAGAAGAGTGTCTATATAAACTTGGACAAACAGTAACAGTTATCTCCTGAAATTGTCTCGTTTAAGTTTTTATCTTGATAACAACATAATAACCAAGCACACCAAGGGGAAAGACAAACCATTTTAAGCATGCTGTTATATTGCCTACAACTAGTTACTAAATTAGGAAATGTTTTTCTGTTTCATAGCATAATACAAAATGGTCAAATGATTTATGCAGAGTTTTAACCTAGTGGTTGTTATTCATGTATTTGTTTTCAGGGAGACCCTGGTGTCCCAGGTTTCAAGGGAGAAGCAGGACCCAAAGGTGAACCTGTAAGTCTCCATATGCTTTGTAAGATGAAAAGGAATCACAAAGGCTTGTATGAGTATTTTGAATAGATTCTTACAATTTTCAAGACACTCTGGATGCTCATAATCACGAGAGTAATTGTTGTGGAAGACAAACCACAGTGAACCTGGCTAGACAGTACTAACAACGAATGGTGAAGCAGGTTCTTTGATGTTATAAATCACTTACCCAATATAGGCCTTACAGGGCTCAAGGACAGAAAAACCAATTAGTGCATCTACTGAGGTTTGTGTAGCACACAGAATGAGTGTATTATAATTTCTTCATCTCGTATGAAATGGATCCGCATGATTCTGAACATTTAATCATAATAAAAAAGTCCTTTTTATTTTAAACTTACATTTAATACATTTTATACTTATGCAGTTATGTATATATTAATTATATTTTATTTATATATTAAAATAATACAAATGTTTGTACATTTATGGTATGAATAGCTGTTTAGCCCACAGCTAATATTTGTGAAAGATTATTTGAGAACATGCTAATTCCATGCTGTAACCATGTGAATTTTGGAAGAAAAGTGATTCTGCAGCGTTGGAGTCAGTTTGACTTGTTAACCAATCTTTAATTTTTTTTCTCACTAGTTAAATGATCATGTAATAACTGACAAAAATGTACCGATGAAGTAATGGTTTCCTTACCTCTGACTGTCTTCTCCTTTGAGAATTTCTGCTAGAGTCACACTGAATTTTGAATCCTTTGCAGCTTGTCCAACTGATAATAATAAATACAAATTTATTGTATCTGAGCAAATAGGTGATTATAAGAAGCACTGTACAACCGAACTGTAGAATTACAGTTTATTCATAGTGCCCTTCCTACTGAAACATTAGCTAATAAGCATTATAAAAGAGAAAGGCTGATGCTGAAAAGCTGCATTTTTTAACTGATTCAAAACCTAACTATTTTTTTTTCTTCTTTATTTGGAAAAATATTTATGATGTTTAGAAGATAGTCTGTTTCAATATACCTGAGAAGTGTTGAGCTTAACAATGATTTTTTACAAGCATTTTACTTTCACTAGGGCCCACAAGGTCCCCAGGGTCCCATTGGCCCTATAGGTGAAGAAGGGAAAAGAGGTCCTCGAGGTGATCCAGGGTCAGTAGGTCCACCAGGTCCTGTGGGAGAGAGGGTAAGCAATCTGAAGGAATAATATGTCTTGAGAGATGCACTGCTAAGCTGAAAAACCTCTTGACCTAATCATGAATTTTCTTACAGCTTCGTTGTGGGTGTAGTCAAACTTTATTTTATTAACAGTAGTTAATACTGTGCATTATTTTTTGCACAGGATATTTTCATTTGTGGATTCAGTGCACAGGATAGTAATGGGAGGAGAAATGGTGGAGATATGACGAGCTAATCTGCAGATTTTTTGCTTAACCCTATACAAATGGTCATCTTGCTTTCAAGATGTTCACATAGAAGGAGCTGTTCAGCATGCGTGAATGAAACTGGTATTTTTATCACTCCAAGTGGTAAAAAAAGACAAGTTTAAAGTATCGAAAGTTGTAAGGAAAGTTGTAAGGAAATAAACTGAATCCCCAAAACATAAATCTAGTATTTTATTTGCATTAAGTTATGTAAAAATTAAGATAATCATCTTGTATCTATGGATTTTCCTAGGGTGCTCCTGGTAACCGTGGTTTTCCAGGTTCTGATGGCTTGCCTGGACCAAAGGTAAATGACATTAAAGTGTCCATCTTTCATCGGGTCATTTTTAAAATTTTCATACATACAGATATGTAGAAAGAAAGTGTTCCATTAAAAATGTCTGCTTCTTGGCAAATAGGCAGATCCTCAAAATCACTGGAAGCAGGATCAAAAGGAATTGACAAATGCCAAAAAGGGGGCTGAATTTTTTTGGGAAAAGTCACTTTCAATTCCTGTGATGTTCAGCTTTGCTTGCTTGTCTCTGACTTAATGCTCCCTCATGCTGAAATGTGAATAGATAAGAGACATTAACCTGTTCTACTACTATATTGCTTTATGTATTCCTCTATAGTAGGTAATTATTTGAAAAATTGCCTTTTCTTTGTGTGTGGTATAGTTTTCCTAGACTTGTCCCTTGAACAGATGGACTTATCTGTCTTTGGCTTTCCTAACTGCTATAATGCTTCCAGGGAAGTGACTCATATATGTATTTGTCTAGTGTTTCTGTAAATTCCTACCTTCTTGGTAAAAATACAGGGATTCTAAAATACTTATATAAATTTGCTTTATGTAAGAGACAATTTTTAAGTAATCATTTGGGAAAAAAAAGTAATAATAATAAAAGTATTAATGATTTGGAACTCTGTTTGCAAAAATAGATTCTTAATAGAAGATACCTGTTTTATTTAACCTTCTCTTACTGTCACTGTTCTACCTGTTAACTAGTAGCCCATTGGTATCTTTCTAGGGTGCTCAAGGAGAGCGTGGTCCAGCAGGTTCTTCTGGTCCTAAAGGAGGTCAGGGAGATCCTGGGCGCCCTGGTGAACCTGGCCTCCCGGGTGCAAGGGTAAGGAACTAATAGCAGAATCTATAAACCATGGTGTTTTTCATTTTCAAAAGGCAACAATGAACTTTGCAGAATTAAGAAGCTGTTATACAAGGACAGACTTGTTTCAGTGGGGCTACTTAAAGGGTAAAGGCCAAAATATCTGTCTTTTTTCCCGCTGATGTAAGGAACACAGGTTCCATTTGTCTTCGAAAAAGGAGAAATAGCCCTGATTGAGACCAGCTAATGCAACTGAAGGAAGTGTGGTTGTAAAGCACAGTTGCCACAGATAACATGAATTGAAGGCCAAATTAAATGGGTGATTGATAACTTACATAGTTGAGTGGTGCATGTCATCTAGAGATTTTTTTCAGGAAAAGTGTTTGAGGAGAATTTGGAATATCACAAAAGGAGAGAAAGGGAGCAGCAAGCATAAGATGTGATACAGATCACTGGGTAATGTTGGCAGAAATAAAGATGAGCCTGTGAGAAGCTCAAGAGGTGTAACAGCAAGAAAAGGGAGAATAGGAAAAGGCAAGATCAAAGACAGTGGGGGATGAAGCTGTAAAGTGGAGATGAGGATGAAGACCTTTGATACAGAGAAGTTTGTACTGTGGTAGTAACTGAGCATATCTTTTGGATTTATTTACATTTCTCTATTGTTCTAGAATTATATGCACAACCTTAAGACCAATATTATTCCCGCTTTTAGGGCTTGACAGGAAATCCAGGTGTTCAAGGCCCTGAAGGAAAACTTGGCCCCTTGGTAAGTGACACAAAAATCAGTCCTTTCAGTTAATGTCACAGTCATTCGAAGGTCCCAGCTCAGAGAAATTACTTTTATTAGCTTGAGTTTTCTTGATTTCTGAACGTTCATCTTATCTTTTAACTGTTCACTTTAGATTCCCGACTCCAAAATTAGTGCAGATAATGTTCCTTTAGTTTTGTCTGTGTAGCAGTGTCTGTTGTTTAGCAGCTGCTGCAATATTTTTAAGCCATTTTGAACTAAATATCTTTTCTAACTGTCTCTTTAAGGAAACAATAAAGTATTTGTACATAATGGCTCAATGATAATAATTGCATAGTATTTGGTTAAATCCAACAGTATGGCTAAAGCTATGTCTGCTTTAAAGACATTTTGACTGATAACTGTAGCACCAAACCAGGTTAATGTCATTTTTTTATATATACAAACATTTTCCAGGGGTAAATAGGTTCATATGAATAAATATATTTATAATTTAATGTGGAAAATGCTTTATCTCTGTAGGGTGCTCCTGGAGAAGATGGACGTCCAGGTCCAGCAGGTTCAATAGGAATCAGAGGCCAGCCAGGCAGCATGGGCCTTCCTGGGCCAAAGGGTAGTAGTGTGAGTATGGCACCTGGTACCCAAGATCTGTTTAACTTTAAAAATTTGCATATATTTTAATGGATGAAAACAGTATCTAAAAATAGTCATTTTTATTTCTGCAAATTAGGGTGATCCTGGAAAACCTGGAGAAGCAGGCAATGCAGGTGTCCCAGGACAGCGAGTGAGTATGACTGTTATTTGCAGTGATTACAGATAATTATGCTTTTCTCTTATATATGTTCACTATACAAGACTTCTTCCTATGTAATTTTAATTTAGGGAGCCCCTGGTAAAGATGGTGAAGTTGGTCCTTCCGGTCCTGTTGGTCCACCAGTAAGTCAACTTTTACCACTCTGCCTGCTTGCCAGTCACTCCATCCATTCGTTACTCTTTCTGCTTCTATTTTTATCCATCTTCATGCTTGTTGATTCCAAACAAAAAAATCCCCAAAACACTTAAAGAAAAAATTTTTCTAGAAAAATGGAAAGTTTGCATTGAAAAAATATATATATTAGTAGTCTAATTCCTTTTACTGACCATTACAAAAAATAATGCAAGGAGCAAAATTTTCTCATAGTTCATTTTTCTAGCTTCCTTAGTTTCAATGGAACTGAGTGTTTTCCTGTCAGCACAGAATTTTTGGGGCCGTATCTTAAAGAAATAAGATACATCTTATTACATCTTTTAGATAGGGTATATCTTGGCCTGGGGTAAGTAAAAATGTATACTAAACAAATACATAGTTGAAAATATACGTATTCAGAGAGAAGAAAAATTGTGAAGCCTGCCTATGTTCCTCTGCTGTACACTTGTTACTTTCTTTTGTGTAGGGTCTGGCAGGAGAAAGAGGAGAACAAGGCCCTCCAGGTCCTACAGGGTTTCAGGTATGTGCATTCATTTTTTTTAAAGCAAAAATAAACACCCATGTCCTTATCACCTTAAATTGGAGAAATTCAATCAAGTGATGTATAACAAAACACAGCTGCAGAACTAAGGCAATGATGTTCAGAATAATTAGTGATACTTAGCTTTCAGATCAGCTGTGCACTAAACAGAACTGGCAAAGGCTTAAATACCAGCTCTGTATTCCTTGAGAAAACCTTTGTTGTTTTTCAGTTTTAACTTGGACATTTTCCAAAGATGTTCCAAATATGGAGCAAAAGAATTGTTTTGATAAGGAATTATTAATTAAGTCAAGTCAATCTGTGTTTAGAAAGAACTTTATTTTTAGGGCTGGTATGCATATGTCCTACAAATGTTAAAGAAGGGCTGCCATTTCATTTAGAGGGGAGAAAACACTTTGGTGCAATATTCATGTAACTATTTTGCTTGGGGATTTCTGAGGGCATACTTCTGTACTGAGTATAATACTAAATTCATATTCTTGGTGTCTTAGTTAAATCTGGATTTACATAACTTTCTATCATGTTAGTAACCATTTTATTTACCTTTTTACAGGGCTTGCCTGGGCCACCAGGTCCTCCAGGTGAGGGAGGAAAGCCAGGTGATCAGGTAATTTCTGTGTAATTTAACAAGAATTCACTTCATAAAATAGTTTTACCTTTTCTTCTCTTTGTAATTTAATTTCCCACTCTGTTCTAAAATATGTACTGATGTAGACAGCAAGCTGTTTGAGAACTGCTTTTGGATAAAATAATTACCATCTTCTTGGGCTGAGTTGGACTATCTCCTCTTGTCATGGACAAGATAATATTCAGAACTAGCCATCTACATTCACAGTACTTTGGAAATGTAAATGTTTATCTCTAATTTCCATAACTATAAGACTATGAACAATGCTTTCATTCTAATAGTGAGTTCTGTTCTGCTTAGGGTGTGCCTGGAGATCCTGGAGCTGTTGGTCCGTTGGGCCCTAGGGTAAGTATTTTCTTTGAGAGTTTAAACATTCATAACTGTTCTCTGAGGTTGAAAGTTGATATATAATGTGGACTTTAACAGCTAAAGTGAATATTTGCATTTTTTCCTACCAATAAAATGGTTGTAAACATGGATACGTTTTAAGGTTGTTTCTGTAAAACCTACCACCTTTAATGGTTTTGTAGCTCGTGAAGTGGTGTTGAGTGCTAGCTGCTAAATGATTTGGTTTACAGCTGTGAAATGACAGTTTTTAGTTTGCTGAGCAACATACTATTTCCCCTACCTTTAACAATAAAAGCATAAAGCTGTTTTTTATTTGATCAGTTCTTCTAGAATTTGTTCACAGGCTCTTTGTTCAAATAGCAGTGCTGCACTTTCGGTGTATTTAGGATTTTGTCTGCCAGAACTGTACCCTGACTTCTAAATAAGTAATAATTTTCTATTTTGTAGGGAGAACGTGGCAATCCAGGGGAAAGGGGAGAACCAGGTGCATCAGGACTCCAGGGTGAAAAGGGTATGGCTGGAGGTCATGGTCCTGATGGTCCAAAGGTAAGCTGAATGGACATTTGTGTTGCTGCAGTGATGTAATGTATAATTCTGCTTATTTGCATGAACATAAGAGACAGCTTTTTTATTATAAAAGGGATATATTTTCATGAAAGGTATCTTGTTTATATAAGGGTTCTAGGAGGACATATAAGTTACTCCAGTATAACAATATTAATAACTTGCAGGATTCTTAAATGTTGAGAAATCACGTTTTGTATTAATTTATATAGGTCTGAAGTTTAAATTTTTTCTGTGTTTCTCAGTGGAACTGGGAAAGCCATTTCTGAACTGCAGAAAACCCTCTAGCAATGCTTTAAGAACCATGTCAGTTTACACAAAGGCAGTTGGCAGGGTTGAGTGTTTAAAAGAAAATGCTGAAAACTGCATGCCTTTCTTTCACCTGCAATTGATTTAATTAGGCTTAGGAAGGTCACCCCAAGTAGGGAGTGCCTCTAGTAATGTGGGACCTGTAATAGACACGAGCTGTGAGAAGCAAAGAATAAATAAACAAAGCATCTCTGCCCCTGTTAACTTCTACCTGTAGCTACTTTGTGTAATAAACCCAGTGGCATCAAGGTCAAGGTAGAAAGATGCTCAAGCTTCTTTTTTTGCCTGTTCTCATCCCCAATACGCACCGAGTAAATACTAATGTATTTGGAAGGACTGCGGTATTACAACTGAACTTCCTGAGTAACACAATGGGAAAAGAAAAGTATTTGGACATGAATAAAGTCCAAATTTAAGAGAAAATTATTACTTAAAACTGTACCCCAGAGACTTCAACACAGGCACAGTGTGTTCTGCAGCCTAGAGACAAAGATACTTCTCAGATGAATAGTAACAACTTGTTCTTTATTCGCTTCAGGGAAGCCCAGGCCCTAGTGGGACGCCTGGTGATCCTGGCCCACCTGGTCTTCAAGGTATGCCTGGAGAAAGAGGGATCGCTGGAACGCCTGGCCCCAAGGGTGATAGAGTAAGTCTGTTTATTTCTGTTCTCCGGAGTAGAATCACCTGTCTCTTAATTAATTATTCCAGGGTATGAACTACTCAGCATTCAGTGTCGTAACTGAGACTTTCCGGGTATTTTCCATAGGGCGGCATAGGTGAGAAAGGAGCTGAAGGTACAGCTGGCAACGATGGGGCAAGAGTAAGTAAATCTATCACTCTTTTTAGACCTACTCTTCACACAGCAGATTGTTTATTGTGCTAGGAGTACTCAGCTCATAGAGGTAAACACTACTCAGCTCATAGAGGTAAACACTACCCAACTTGGCGATATCATGGGTTGATAGTCATTCTCATTACTCCTATCCTCCAAATGTTCAAGTTTTTCAAGACTGCTGTGCACAATGTTTTGGAATGTCTGTGTTCCAAGCCCTGTTTTGTATCATCAATAGTAGGAGTTAAGATGTCAATGGAAAGGATTCCCAGAAGTAGCGTGTTGATTTGGGATTCAGCTAAGCTGACTATAGTAAAAATGTGAAAAAAGAGACAGGCAGAGATCAATAGCCAAAAGCAGACATTCCAGCTCTGACCCTTAGACTAAGGCAGATACCTCCTTATTGTTTCAACTGAGATACCCACAGTCTGTTTCACAGGTGAAAATTCCTGTAAATGTACTAAGCCTCATATGGACAGTAAGTCACTGACACTTCTGGAAAGCTTTGAATCTCCTGTGCATAAACAATATGGCTAGTCTGCTCAAGACATGTTCAAGACATGTTGCCCACACTCTTCTGCAGAGACCAATCGTCCAATAATCCCAAATGCACTGGGTTTGCACTGTATGTATGCACTGACAATATTTTCTTCCCAGAAGTTACCGGAGTTACTTTTTACATGAACCACATATATCTGAGATTCTTGGGTTTTGCAAACCAGTTGGAGTACGAGCTGCTAGGCATTTGGAAATCTGAGGGACGTGCAAAAGATGAGGATCCTGACTGGACTAAATTTATAGTTAAAGAGGAAAAGGTTGTTGGAGCACTAACTTAAAATTACCAGCTGTGAGCTGGAATTAGTAATGTAAGTCAGATATTATCCAAAGCTACAGAACAGTTCTTAGTCCTTATAAGGCACGTTTATAGCTTACAGTAACTCATGAACAGCTAAAGTAATAGTGAGCTAAATGTACATCCCTGTTCTAAAGCCAGGTGTCTGCAGATATCTCTGCTACCTACCACTACAGCATTGATGGTGTTGCAGTATCCTTTGTTAATGCCTTGGTTTTTTTGTATTTCTCTACAGTTTGAACTAAGTTCCAGTGCAATTTTTTTGTGGGAGGGGGAATTTTGTTCAAGACAAACTTGGTGCAAGTTTGTGGTACTCTGCTTCTAATGAAAGAGGATTGTAATTGGAATATCTAAATATTCAAGAAGGTAATAATAGTTAGTGCTGTGGGATCATTATGTGGATGGAGAATTTGCAACCTAATTGCCTAACTGCCCCATGAAGAGAAAAAGGACACTTTTGAGGAGTTTGCAAGATATAAATGAATCTTCAAAAGTAATGATGGACCCTTTAAAATTAATTTAAGCAGTTAAATACTAGCAGAAAAGAAAGACAGATTCTGTGCAAGTGGGGAAAAAGGACTTAATTTCCTCCTGAGAAAGCAAAATAAAGCCAGGGCATTTTTTTTTTATCATTGGCCTTATTCATAAACACTACATAAAGGAAAAGATGAAGTTAGTGAGGAAAGAGGGAATGAAGGAAAGCAGGTCTTTTGAGATGTGGGATTTTGGTAACTGGGAGAGGAAATGCAAGTCAATTTTAGATGAAGAAGACCCAGCAAGTTTTCAAAGATAAAGGAGAGGAATTTAAAGGAATGAAAAAGCATATGGAAGTAACACATGATAGGTTTCAAACTAACTGTTTTGAAGCATCACTTCTCTAACTTCCTTTCATCTTAATTTGTTCAAAAGGGTCTCCCTGGTCCAATAGGCCCAACGGGTCCAGCAGGTCCCACTGGTGAAAAGGTAAAGATTTTTATTCCATTCCCTACTGAAGTTTCTTAGTATTATCACACTTTATTGGCACTTTTGCTACTCATCAAATAAGTTAATTGGGAAATAATAACCTGTAATTTCATTTTAAGGGTGAACCAGGTCCTCGAGGTCTAGTTGGTCCTCCTGGCTCCCGTGGAAACCCTGTAAGTAAACATGTTTGGTTTTTGCCTGGCATAAGTTAACAATATCTAACACTGATCCAAACTCCAGGCATTTGTCTCATTTGCTGATATATTTTCATCTTTTTCTTCCCCTTCCTTTATAGCCAAGATCTGTAGTTCTGTCTTGCACTTGCAAAACTATTAGCAGATTTTTTTCCTCTGTCCTATACTTGTTTTAGGGCAAACTTTACAGGGAGTTATACCCTCATTTACCTCACTCCTGAAAGTATGCCACCACTTTTAATTGTTTAAAAGTTTTTAAAAGCATGCCCATACCAGATACTACTGTTCGTGTAAAAATATTTAGATGGACAAAATGCAGATGTATACCTTAGTTCATCTAGTTATGTTAACTCTTGTCATCTTCCGTCTATTTGTGATTGTAAGGATTTTAAGGGTAGACTTTGATTAGGGAATTGGAGGCTCAGCCCTTCTAGATCCTTCATACTGCTTGGGATTGATTATGTCTCTGTCATAAATCAGAACAATCTTATTTTCAGTATAAATTGGAACAGCTTCCACCCCTCTAGGGAGTGCTGGAGCTTGGCAGTCTTCAACTCCTTCTTTTCCAAACAAATGTTGTGTGGAAAGCTCAGTTGAAGCAGCTCATAGCCTATTCTGACCTTGTAGAAGAATACATCTTTGAACTACTGTTTTTTTTCCCAGTCTATCTGATTGGAAGAGTAGGTTACATAAAGTGTGTGCTCATTGGCTAATTGTGCTATCTCTGGAAGTGGTTGTGAGCAGAATTTCTCCTACTGTGGTTTTAGTGCTTGCTCATGCCTTCCATCTCTAAACTCTGAAAGTTTAAATATAGTCTTGAACAAATGGCAGATCTTAACATCATAATTAATGTTGTTTATTTTGTGATTCAAAGATCATTTGATTTTGATTAATAGAGCAAAAGTATAATCACACTTACAGCAGTAAATAGTTAACATCCTTTCTTGTATATTTAACTGTTATGAATTGTTAAATACAATTATTCTATTTTTTCTGACCAGGGTTCCCGAGGAGAAAATGGCCCAACTGGCGCTGTTGGTTTTGCTGGTCCTCCGGTATGTGTTTTGTAACACTAATGAGTTTCCTTTAGTCATGCTTTGACATACTTAGTTTCCTTCATTATGAATAATACTGCAGTATTCTGGAACGTGACTCACATTTTTGTTGTGAAAAGAGTTGTTTCTTTTTCCCATCAGTATATCAAGTAAAGAAAAGGGCCAATAAATACCCTAGACAGTTGAAAAGTGGTTTTGTTGATAAGATTATGTAATTGTTCACCAGATTTCATATTTTCATGAATACGCTATGTTGCTCCTTTGAGATTAAAATGAGGCAAGTTATAAAGTGTCATCTACTGAAGGTAGCAAAGATTTGCTCCATGAGTAATGAAGGCTGGAATGAGCTGATGGACCAAATGGAAGGTTTGTGAGTTTTCCAGTGAATACCCTAAACTTTCCCACAGCCTAAATATTCTGTTTCATACCTTTCACAAAGAGTCAGGCACCTGCTTCCCTTGGTGGGAAAAAAAAGACTAGAAAAGACAATGTTTGTTCAGTCCCTTTTGCTTTTAGGTATGTAATAGCTGCTGAGGAAAATAAAATATCTAAAGAAAAGAAAAATGTGAGCTAGATAAGAAAATATTTTAAGTGGAAATACTGACTTCACAGACTGTTCAGAAAATCTCATCTGTGATCTTCTAAAGACTGTGCTGAACCGTTGCAGTTCTTTTGAACTGAACCGTTAAGCAAGTGCAGTGTTTTCTGGGCTGATTTGTTCTCCTGTTATTTTTTGCCTTCTAGAAATTCCCTACAAAATGACTTTGTTAGGCTGGAAAGATTTGGTATTCTCTGACCTGATGTCTCTTCTAAATATTATTTCTTATAGGGCCCTGATGGTCAGCCAGGAGTAAAAGGTGAACCTGGAGAACCTGGACAGAAAGGAGATGCTGGATCTCCAGGACCACAGGGTCTTGCTGGGTCTCCTGGTCCACCAGTAAGTATAAATAGCATCGTCAGAGAACCAGTGGCATAGGCTGATCTTGCTTATTTAAAATGTTCTGGGTGTTCACTATCACCCTTCTCTTTCTCCTTTCCTCTTAGGGTCCTCCAGGTGTTCCTGGTCTGAAAGGTGGTAGAGGAACTCAGGGTCCACCTGTAAGTAGATCTTATTTTTATGACCTGACTGCAGATAATCTAATACTGAAATTTTATGTAATGTGTTTCCTCACCTCAGCTTGTTTTTCACAGTCTGTAATTATAACATTTGCTCACTAATTCAGCTGAGAACATTTAAGGTAACCAGTGCTGTATTTCTCTCAATAAAGTTGGCATTAAAATGTTTTTTAGGGTGCTACTGGATTCCCAGGATCTGCTGGAAGAGTTGGGCCTCCAGGACCTACTGTAAGTCAATTGTCGTAGTCCTAATAGGTGTGTTTTATAAACTGGTTGTTGAAAACCTGAAGACTAAATAAAGCAGGAAAGGTGAAGCAATGTTTATGGCCTCACGCTATAGAGAAAACAGCTTGTCAGCACTGACCTCTGTGACTGCCTACTTACATCCGACTTCATTAAATAAAACTCATTATTCTTGGGCTTGATCCAGTGTCAGTGTGTACAAATTAGTGCACGACTTCTCACTGGGTTCAGCAGGTTTTGAGCTGTTCAAGCTGCTCTAATGACTTAATTGCTTACAGGAACATAACAACAACCTATATCTTCCTGTACTTTTTACTTTTTTGTCTCTTCAATGGTGACTGAGGCCTCTGCTGGGCTATCTTGTCAGTGGAGATACTCATAAGATCCATTAAAATAAATTAAAACAAAACCAAACCATAAAATCTCTTATGTCAAAACATTTTCAGAAACACTAAAAAAAAAAAAAATTAGCTGTGGATCAACAAGTGAGCATTCAACTCCACACAGAGAACTGTGTCACACTCTTCATATGTCTTTTAATGTTTTGATGAGAAAAATAACGTGCAGTTGTTGTGAGTTTATCAAAAGGTGAAGTTTATGGAAAACATAATATACATGTGAAGTCTTGTAAAAGTATTTGAGAAATGAACAAAGGTCCATTAAAACACTAATTTGTACCACGTGAATGAAAAATTTGAATATGGACTTCAGCTTGATGATCTTGGAAAGAATGGGCAAGGGTGAGTTTTCTAGCAGTAGCTGTACACCTGAGGTAAAAAAAGGAAAAGAAAAAAAGAGAGAAACAAAAAAAAGAGTGTCTTTTAAAGGGAGGGAGTTTGGAATTGCAAATTGAGGGGGAGAGGGTAGAAGTTGGACATAATTTGATGAGATGTTTATTTCGTCTCATTTATAGATAAGATGATAATAGCTCTTCACTCGGGCCTTCCTTAGAGTATGCGTATTTATAGTTAATCAAAACACAGTTCTTAGAATTTAATTGTCCTGAACAGAAAAGTACTGTCCTGATCCAATGTAATGATGTGTTTTAATCTTCTTAGGGAGCTCCAGGGCCTGCTGGGCCTATTGGTGAGCCAGGAAAAGAAGGTCCCCCAGGTCTTCGTGGTGATCCCGGTTCTCATGGCCGTGTGGGAGACCGAGGGCCAGCTGGGCCTCCTGGTGGTCCTGGAGACAAGGGCGACGCAGGAGAAGACGGGCAGCCAGTATGTCCTGGTTGATGTTACTAATTCTCCCTAGACCAACTCTAGGCTGGGTGTCATTGTTACTTATACTTATTGCTACTGAGATGATAGTAACGTTTTATCCTTTGTGGATTTCAGGGCCCAGATGGCCCCCCTGGTCCAGCAGGAACTACTGGTCAAAGAGGTATTGTTGGTATGCCAGGACAGCGAGGGGAAAGAGGCATGCCAGGGCTGCCGGGTCCTGCAGTAAGTAACGACCACGTCAATAGGCCACCAGCTTGGGCATTCTCATCATCTTTGTGGGATTGAGAGCGTAGTGCCCCGTAGCACGAGGAGAAAGTTGGAGAACTCCAATTGTAGGAACAAATATAGAGAGAATAGTAAATAACATGCAAATGCCTGAGGTGGGAGATTTTGTTTCTGCCATAACGGAAGATCTGAACCTGAATTAAGAGTAAGTGGGTAATAGCATTAAGACTTCTGGCTAAAATGTTCCTATTTGACTTAAAACTAGATCCTTGAAAAAAACAACCCCTGACTCTTCATTTAGGTGCCCAAAGGTCACTTGAATGTGAGTAAATATTCTGTAACTGCTATTTCATAAATTGTGAACTACAGTCTTCAAAATGGCCATTTGTGCTGTCTGTGCTTTCATGTAGGATTTATAGATGGTTATTGGAAAGCCCAATGATCCAGGAGATCAAGTCATTGAATAGAGTATTAGTAAAAGGAGGATCTGCCATTACCACTGGATCCATAAAGTCAATTTATAGTTAAAGTTGGCCAGAAATTATTCCAGGCTAACAAGATTTGTTGGTGTTGAGTCAGACAAAAAAAAAAAAAAGATGTTACTTATTTCAAACTGCATTACATTTTTCCAGAGTCAAAAAGACCTTACGTAATGCAGATAATGCCATCAGACATATTGATATATCAAAGGAGTCTGTGGTACTAGATAGAATAACTCCAAGTGCAGCTTCTAGTCAATAAAAGCCTATTCAGAAGCAACTAACACAATTAAACTGCTTAAAAATACACGGTATATTACATACATATTCACAATATATCAGAACACTTTCATTAATTATCAGGTTTTGGAATTTACAAATGTTGATGGTACTTCAGACTGGATTAATGAGTAGTACTTTGCAGGCAGCAGGTTTTTTGTGCTTTCTTTGTTTTGTGATTAAAATTTTTATATGGTATTTCTCATCTTTTTTAGGGTACACCAGGAAAACAAGGTCCCACGGGGCCACCTGGTGATAAAGGTCCCCCAGGACCTATTGGTCAGTCAGGTGCCACTGGACCTGTAGGTGAAGCTGGTCCAGAAGTAAGTATTAGAGCCTCGTAACATGCAAAAAAAGCCAGTCTAGTGGTTATTCTCCTCGACTTGAAGTTAGAGGTGGAGAACAACTTTCTAGTTCTTCTTACAGAAATGCAGATTACAGAGCTAATCAATAACCCTATTTTTATTTGATAACTCTAGGGACCTGCTGGTAATGATGGTACTCCTGGACGAGATGGAGCTGTTGGAGAACGTGTAAGAATATATTTTTTTCTTAAGTCACTTCTGGAAATCTCCCTTTTATTATTGACTTATTTTAGATTTTCTCTTCAGTCAGTTAATTTGAATTGAGAACTTGTTCTGAAAGTGTATCACGGCTTTGAATAAGTAGTAACTCTCAAAGTTGGGGAAACCTGGTTAAGAACACCTGCCTCCACAAACTCAGACTTGAGGTCTTACAGAAGGAATATCTTTGTAGATTGTAATTGCTAGAAAATAGATTAGCAATGCTAGAGTCCTGTTGCTTTGGTGTAGTCCATCCAGTCCTCTTTAGATAAATAATGTTGAAATTATGTTTTGCAGGGTGATCGTGGTGAACCTGGCCCTGCAGGCTTACCAGGTTCCCCAGGGGGTCCAGGAACTCCAGGTCCTGTTGGCCCTCCAGGAGATGCAGGTCAAAGAGGTGAAACTGTAAGTGAGACTTTTTTTCTTTTTTAAACTTTGTTTATCAAAAAACTATTGTGTATGCTTTTGTGCATTACTTCACATATCTTCTGTATGCAACCTTTGTAGGGTTCTCGAGGTCCGATGGGTCCCCCAGGTCGTGCAGGAAAAAGAGGTTTGCCTGTAAGTTCTCCACGGTCACTGAGTTTTATCTGAGATACTTTTTATAGGAAAGTGTAGGAGAAACTGAGCCCAAATTAGAATGCTGAACAGGGCTTCAAGTTTTAGTGTTCTGACTGCAAGTGGATGCAGGTAGTCTTCTGAGCTGCAAAGCTATACAAATCTGTTTGAACACACTGGTATTTCTACACTTTTTTAAAAAATACTTTGCAGAGAAATGACAAATGCTTTGGAAGCCTCTTTATTTGGAGCATGTTGCTGTCCGGATGATGGTAGGACCTGAGTTAACAAATGGCTAGAGTCTGTGTTTGACAATTCAAATAAGGGGTGAAGAACAAAAAGGCAGATTTTTAGATAAAAATGGCAGAAATATAACAAAATCACCTGTTCCCATGGAACTGCCTTATTAAAGTCAAGAGAGACTGACTTCAGTCCAAATGGAAAAACAAACAAACCCCATCTTTTTGTGTTACATAACGCTGTTACAATCCAAGCTTGGAACAAACAATTAATTGCAAACTTGGGAAATTCAAAAGAATGTTGTTCTGTCCCTAAGCAGATGTCATATGAGAGACAGGGTAAGTTTATTGAGTAGTTAGTGATAACGATGTCATTGATAAACTATTTGGAATCTGGCATTGAGAAATTTAGCACGCAATTTGGGCTGAGAAATACGGAATTGAAAGCAGAAGCCATTTTTTCTAATGAATCTTGAATTAGTATGAAAAGTTTGAAAGTATCAAAAATACCAAGAATGAAATTGTGACAGTAATAGAACCAAGCTATTTGTACTGGGAAGCCTGAACGTTGTTGTCTGGAGTTTGGGAATGTAACTTCAGTTGTACTTTAATCATAGTGAAGGTGAAGAGAGCTGTGAGAAGTAAAGATGCAACATGGACGATTTCATACTGAAAATATGTTTTATCATTATGAGTCTGTGAGAGATCCACAATATTTCAATCTCCTCTACAAAAATCATTTGCAATATCCAGTAAGGCAAAGAAATTTCTCAATCTTAAAAAATTTGTTATGTAGATTATTTAGTATCATTATTACAGGGTTTTTTTTACTGTGTTATGAAGTTAAATAGATTAAATTTACCACAACTATAATTAAGCACAACACAGTTTTCTGTAATTATTTACTTATTCTTTGGTAAAAAATTAAGACTCTTGGAGCTGCTCCAGCATCACCTTCTTTCTAGCTTTAGACGTGAAGGAGGTCTGAATGCAGTGTCTAAAAGCAAATGAGGGGTTTTTGAGGTTAGGGGCTTTTTTTTCCAGTTCAGAATTTTACATTTCATCACTGATATTTACAGGGGCCCCAGGGACCTCGTGGTGACAAAGGTGACAATGGAGATCGAGGCGATAGGGGCCAGAAAGGACACAGGGGTTTCACTGGGCTTCAAGGTCTTCCTGGTCCTCCTGTAAGTTGTTCTGTTTTTACTGTAATTTTATTTCCTTGGTAGTTAAATAATGTATCAGGTACATAGTTATTTAAAATGGGAAAAAAAGCAAACGTGAGTTATTTTTTTTCCCACAGGTGGAAAAGTGGCCAGGCTGAGTGGCCTGGCTGTCTGTACTTGCTAGTATTTTTAATGCAATTTTACAATACTATTGCATGATGAGGTAAACCTGTGCTTTGCAGGATATGTGTTCTCCTACTCTTGTTCCATTTGTGCCAGTCCTGCAGTGACCGATCACTGACAGTCTGTGACTGCAGAAGATGATAATAAAAGTTGATAGTTTCAGATAAGCACATTAGAGTGTGAAATGCTTTTTGCCAGTGTGTGAACTCTTTACAGTCAAGGAATCAAATGCAAAATCCCGCGAGGACTGTGATAGTATCTCTCGCTAATATTTGTGAGATGATTTCATTATTTCAGCAGCAATTGAATGGAAATGCCATGGAAAACTTAATTTTTTTTACATTTGTTCACTGATCCTGTGCAAGAGCTGGAAGTTTCAACATGCAGGAAAAGAGTCAACAAAAAAAACCCAACACCAAATCATCTTTCCACTTCATAAGAGCGCTGTCAGTTAGTTACTCTTTTGTAAGCCAATCTGATTCTAAATGTTATGAAAGCAAGGCTTTTCTGCAGAAACAAATTTATATATAGCCAAACACCAGTAAATTCTATTATTCTAAATTGTGATTACAGTTGTTACTCTGTCTTTGTGACAAATAGAATGAAAATGAATCGTAAGAGGGAAAGGTACTACCCATTGTTCATGTATATTATAATCCTATGTGGTAGCGCACTCATTCGCGACATCCTATTCATACAGAATTGTGTATATCACACACTAATTCTTTAAGACTAAAGGAATATGCTTTAAATGTCACAATGATACAATAATTTCTTCTGTTTAGGGTCCTATTGGTGAACAGGGCAGTCCTGGCATTCCAGGCCCATTTGGTCCTCGAGTGAGTATAATGTTTCAGATTTAAGATTTTTCTTGCTTGGTTTTTTCCACAATCAGACTTCTAGTTCTGCTTCACTTTTATTTCACTGGCTTTTATTGAATTCAGTATCATGTGGTGATTACCCCACTATCTTTTGCTGAGAGACATTACCTTGTTTAATACAGTAAAGCTTTGACATAAGTGTAGTTTATAGCTAGATAAAAAGGTCAGTTCAGAATACCTACAGGGCTACAGTCTCTTTTTACAGACACTTTTGCTGCAGCTGATGCAAAGCCATATATGTGGCAGCTCTGCTAATTGCTGCTCTGCCTTTCATATCCCCATGTATGTCATTCACGCAAAAGTGAAGGAGGAATATGACTCCCTTGGATGTTCCCAAGTGACAGTATATCTCTGAGTCTGTATACATCTGGGGTGTACAGCAGCTACTCCAGTCTGCGTAGCACCTGGAGTTGAACCCGCCTAAATGGTTTAGGGAAAAATATCCAAGGTATATTGGCTGAGATGATTGACTTCAGAAGAACAGCACTGAAACTGCCTTCTTACTTTTAGAGAAGAAGAAAAAGGGTGATTTTTAAAAGTTTGGTAATAGACACAAATAATATGATTGCTTCCTGAAAAGATATTGCTTGTCAAGGGCTGTTTTGTATAACTCTGTTATTAAATACTAAAATACATTCCTTCTTTCTTTTATATTTTCTAGGGTCCTCCAGGTCCAGTTGGTCCTTCTGGCAAAGATGGAAGTCCCGGTCCACTTGGGCCAATCGGGCCTCCTGGTGTTAGAGGGAGTGTAGGAGAAGCTGGACCTGAGGTAAGTTGATGGGAATATGGAGGGAAAAGGTTATCTTCAAATAATGAGATTTTTTACAGTCCATTGCATCAAACATCCATGAGCTCAAGACAAATGGTAAGTTTTGATACAGTTTCTCCAACAAATAGCCAGGGTAACTGTGTATCGAAAGGGCTCATTTCTTACTCGTTTTCATCTTCCGGACCTGTGACGATCGCAGTCTCATCCACCTGTGCTCTCCTTAGGCCAACCTGGGGCTACTTCTGCAGTTAGCTCACTGGATCCTGCTGGATCTGCAGTTCAACATGGCCATTTGGCAAGTTGGGTCCTAAAACCTCAGGTCTAAGCATAGGTCAGTTGGCGTATCTGGAACCAGCAGTAGTTCAAAGTCAATAGTCCCACAAAGGTGGCACTGAATTCGAACAGCCACGTGACTGATTGCCAGCAGCATACTTCATCATGCCTTGCGTTAAGGAAATCCTTCAGCCCAAATTCTAACACTCAGCTCAGCTGACCGTCAGCCTGATCTGAAGCTTACAGACATCAACCGTGAGCTGATTCGCATGAAAAATGAAAAATAGTTTGACCATTTTGGAAAAAGTCCTAAACCTTTGCTAAACGCCCCAGGCATATTCCACGTTTACCAATTCGCGATACCCTAAGTCATAAAATGTAAGTTACGCTATCCCAGGAAAGATAAGTTAGAAAATTAGAGGGATTTGAGAAAAGGGTCATCTAGATGATTACATGAATGAATATTGCTTATTTTGGGGAAGAAGTGGAAAAGGTGGAATAAACATAGAATAAAATAATGAGCAAGTCAGAGAAGGCAGTTTCTGCGGTTTTTCTGTCTTGTAAGACATGGTGCTTCCTGTGTTTATCGTGTGCTAATATTCACCCTGTTTCATTTGAATTTCTGCCAGTTATGGGTATCTCCACTTCTGCTGAGGCACCAACACTTGAATGGATAGTCTATGGGAAAACATAAGAATATAATGTGTATCCAAATCCTTCATCTGTGTAATGAGACAGAACAAGAAATACCGCATACCAGTAACTTTAGTTTTGCTTTCCATGGTGGCTTGCTGCAACTGTAAATTGGAAGATTTCATTTGTCAGATGCAGCACGTATTAGTTTGGGTGTGTCCTCTGTAGTAAACATTTGGATGACTAGTTGTGAATTCTGAAGTAATTACTCTCAAACGAAATGCCACATTCTGATATACCATCTGATGCACCAGAGCATTAAACTTACAATGAAGGCATGTTACAGACTTTCTGCTGCCATGGAAGAGCTGGCAGAGCCTGCAGGTGGAGATACGTTTATTAACAGATATATTCTGTCTCAAGACTCAGTTACCTCCCCAAGTGTCACAATTCAGGTTGACAGAAGGACCTCACAACCCTTCATTCAGGAAAACATACTTAATCAGGAAAACACCTGCTCTACAGAATCTGCAGATTCTGTCTCACATACCTGTGGCCAGAAAGCTCAGCACTGTGCAGGATAAATGTAAAGATATTTCTAGTGCCAAATTTTCCGTCCAGGCTTTACTAATTGAAAATGTGCCTGAGGTGACTCAGGGGAAGCAGGAATTTTAGATTGCTCTAAAAATCGCTTACAGCTGTTGGGAATTTTAAGAAATAAAGTTATTAGGCAGGGTTTTGAACAAGGAGGGACAGATGGCTTAAAAAAATAGAATGAGGCGGCCGTTCCTTGATGACTTTTTCCAGCTGTTAAGTTTGAAATCAGGAGTAAGAAAAAGTTGAGCAAGGTATTAAGACAGGCAGAGAGGGCATGAAGCAGAGAGAATACCTCACATGCAGTTCTAAGCCCTTATCCCTGTTCCTGGAAATGTGAATTGTTTATCTGTATCTGAATTTTCACTGTGCATTAGGGTGACTGGCTGTGAAGTTTTGCTTTTTCAGTGGCTGGCTTTGCTATCATTTTGCATAGTATTCACTCTGCTGTGCCTCTATTGCCTTTTTTTTTTTTTTTTTTAACCTTAGGGTCCACCAGGTGATCCTGGCCCTCCTGGCCCTCCAGGACCTCCAGGCCATCTCTCTGCTGCCATTGGTGACATTATGGGACACTATGATGATGCTATGGCAGATCCACTACCAGAGTTTACTGAAGATGAAGCAGCCCCAGATGACCATAATAAAACAGACCCAGGAGTCCATGCCACACTGAAGTCGCTGAGCAGCCAGATTGAGACTATGCGCAGCCCAGATGGTTCAAAGAAACACCCAGCACGGACTTGTGATGACCTGAAGCTGTGCCACCCATCCAAGAAAAGCGGTGCGTATAAACACACCATCTCCTGTATGTGCCATATGATTCTGTCTTATTTCCAGTAGATACTTGGTCACTGGAAAAAATGTGTAGTACAGATTTTGGTGGCTTAAACTGACATTCACACTAGGAGCTTGAAAACTTCTTGCCAATGAAGTGTATATTCTACTGTATCCCATATTCATTTATTCAATATTTATTCAGATGTATTTTAAAATCTGAAATATTTTATACTTCCATGGAACACTACTTCTGAAAAGTGTTTTTACCATGGAGTACCGCTTATCTGATGACAGAGCTAGGTTGGTACACTAGTTGTGAATGTTTGCTTAATTGCTATTAGCTCAAAACATTGCCTGTGGGCTGATAACCTGTGAGTGCTTTCCGTCCAGAATTCTCTGCTGCTCCATAATGGCAATTCATAGGTGGTAATGCCAGTTAGGACTTTTCCTAATTTATATGGATTATCAGTGATAACTCAGAACAGGAAGGTAGAGATAATTTGTGGCAGGCCTTACAAGCTTTTTCCCTGTTTCCTGAAAGTTTGCGTCCAACATCAACGTTAGGAGGGGCTGCCATTGATTTCTCA
Organism: Calonectris borealis; assembly: GCF_964195595.1. NCBI lineage: Eukaryota > Metazoa > Chordata > Aves > Procellariiformes > Procellariidae > Calonectris > Calonectris borealis. The sequence continues at coordinate 35,801,936 of NC_134317.1, forward strand.
TATGTAGGGAAAACTGTCTTCTAGCCCTTGTGTGTTCTTGATGCACTTGCAGTGTCCAAGAGCTTTGCAATAGATTTAGACAACCTTAACCTTAAACAACTTTCAAGTCTGCATTCCCCAGTTTTGAAATACTGGAAATACTGATCAGCTTTTATCTTGAAGTAACATTATAGTGTATACCTGACACACACATCAAAACATGCATCAGATTATGTGAAACATATGCCTGTTTTCCTTGTGTTTTGTACTGTCATGACATACTTTTGCTTATATCTCCCCAGTTATTTCAAGAATCTTGATAATGTAACGGAATCACATGTTCTTTATAGGTGAATATTGGATTGATCCTAACCAGGGGTGTGTTGAAGATGCTATAAAAGTATATTGCAACATGGAAACTGGAGAGACCTGTATTTCTGCAAACCCATCTACTATACCACGTAAAACATGGTGGGCCAGCAGGTCATCTGACGTAAAGCCCATTTGGTATGGCCTTGATATGAACAGGGGATCACAGGTAATATATTAAATACATTAAATATATTTAATGCAAGAATCGACTTCTGTGAAACTTGCTTCCTTCAGGTTTAGAACTTCATCTGCTATTCTGAGCAGATTCTGCTACAGTCAGAACATAATAATTATTGATTGACTGGTTTATATTCAATTGGTTGTTATCATAGAGTAATTATAGGAAAGAGCTGGGAGAAACAATGCAAGTGCATCTAAGGCACGATTGGCTATAAATATACCAGTGCTGGAAGAGACTTATTTCTCTTGATCCCAAAAACTTCAACTTCTGTAGCAGTCTACTTCAGTCATTCACTATCCTTGCCCTTAAAAAGTGTACTTTTACCCTAACATATGATTTAAATCACTGCCGTTTTAATTGAATTCTACTGTTTTTTTCGGAAAGCTCTTTACTGCTAAAAAATACAAAGCTTACTTTATAAATCCTCTCAGCTACTGTGTTTTTAAAAAAAGTACGATTGTTATCATATGTGTCAGAATGCTCCATGCCGAATACATCAGTCTCCAGGCAGACAAAAATTCCACTCTTAGCTTTCTGTCAGGTTTTCCCTCCATGGTAGCTTCTAAAAGTAGGCTTAATGATCCTGCCAAATAACAGAAGTCTATGCTATGCAAAGTATATAATTAATTAACATGCTTTTGTCATTTTTATTCCTAGTTCATCAAATCAAAAGCACAGAAAATATTTTCAATTGTTATTTCATAGGAAGTAATTAAATATCTTTAAAATGAGTATTTGGTGTGTAAAAATAATAGTGCTGTTATCAATTGGATTCCTGATGACAGTTCAGAACTTCAACAATTGAGAACAGATGTGATATTGAGAACAGATGTGATATTGATTGCTTTTATTGAGATGCTTTCACTTATTATTAAATTCAGGAGAACTTGCCATGACCCAAGATGTCACAGTTGACATTTAGCTGCCTGCAGAGCTACACGTAGGGTTTTTGTAAGTCAGATGTTTTTTGGAGGAAGAAATTCTCTTCAGGAATACTATAAAAAAATATTTCATTTTTGAAAACACTTTCAGATGTTTTCACTATCAGTTAGTTATCAGATTTGATAACTAACAGTATCATCTGTGTAATAGTCATATGCACTCTTTACAGATTCTAAACAATAAATATGTCTGAGATACATTTTGTAAAAACCGACAGTGTCAGTGCATAAGATTTTCTTTTTTATTCACCAGTTTCAGAGAAATGTGTACATTTTCAGTCATTCATGACTTTTTTTTTTTTTTAAACAATGATTCACAAAGCATGAATAAAATGAAACCTGCACAGGTAGGGAAAATATCTCGGGAATTTTAGAATTTTTGTTATCGGGAGAAAAATTGCTTCTGTTTTTTATAAAAACAGTGGCACATTGTAAAATATTTTTCAAACTTCTGTGTAAGTTAATTAGTTGATAAAGTCCATATGCAAATCTATAGTTATCTTTATATAGTCAAATTTTCTGGCTGTGATGCTTCTAAATACAATACAAAGCCTATAGAAAACAAGCTGCTAACGTTGCAATATAGCAGGTACACTATAAAAGGGTTTTCTGTGCTTGACGTTTCTTATCTAGTTTGAGGTTGCTCTAATGCACTATTTCATACATAAGGTTTAGCTCCTACTGAATCCCTTTTTGAAAGAAGGCAGAATTCATTCCAAAACTTGGCATATCTGTGGAGACCCAACTGCCTTTCAGTTGTTCCGCTGCAGAGCTTTACAGTCAAAATTCTGCAAAATGATCCTTGTTCCAGGATGCCTACATTTCTTTGTCCTCAACTGGCAGCAAATTACAAAAGAAACCATTCTTAGATATTGTGTAGTAGGGCTCCTGCTAGTCACGTCTGGAAAGGGTTACGATAATGACAGATGTTCCTAAAATTCATGAACTCTTAATGAATTTTCATGTAATATATGTTGATTTGTTTCTTTATCTTCACAGTTTGTGTACGGGGATACAGCTGTCACTCAGATGACATTCCTGCGCCTCCTATCAAAGGAAGCTTCCCAGAATATCACTTACCTTTGTAAAAACAGTGTTGGGTATATGGATGACCAGACTAAGAACCTGAAAAAAGCTGTGATTCTGAAAGGGGCCAATGACCTGGAGATCAAAGCGGAGGGAAACAGCCGATTCAGATACACTGTTCTGCATGACAGCTGTTCTGTAAGTTTGGGGGTTTTGTCGTTTGTTACAGAGAAAAAGGACTTTTGTCTTCTAATGGTTTCAGTTCCTTCTTGATTTAGAAAAAAATCCATAGAATGGGGTAATTAAAATGCTACAGGATTTCACCATGAATTGTAGAAGTAACTGATCAAGTAGGTATTTTACTACAATTCTAGCTTCACATAATAGAAGTCTGCACTATTTAGAGGATATTTACAAATTACTAGTTACTAGTGAGCGTACTGAGATACATATCTTGCCATTTTTCACTTTCCAGTATTTGTGTACCTCTGTGTGGAATCACACAAAGAGGTCAGATAACCTCAAGCATTTGTCTACCAGATGGGTAAGATTATTGCTGGAGGAAGCTCATTGGTACTATGACTGACTGAGTTGGAAAGGAAAATGTTTCCCCCAAAAATTCTTAGTGGGCATAAAAACCAGCAAGTAGTAAATTCTTCATGTTCATTAGCATTCTCAGCCACGCCCAAGATACTGGCAAAATATTTCTAAAATTAATTTTGCACTTGAAATGAATTGGAGTGCTCTCTGTGCTTTAAAGTAACATAGCCCAAGAATATGTGTGCAGGCGCGTATTGAGAAGAATTTTGTAACATAAAGAAAAATCAGTCCAGCTTGAGGGGGAAGTCCTGCCGTGTCAATCTGACAGGTCTGTTCATCAGTGTAAAAGCAAGATATATACATTTTAAAGTAACCAAGGTGCAGTACGGGCGGGGGTGTGTTGCTCAGTGAAGGTACAGTGAGATCTCTCTGAACTATCAGTCAACTGACCCACCAGCTGGAATTCAGGCTGTTTCTGACATGGGCTCTGGCCTAAGTTTTTCTTTTTTTTTTTTTTTTTTTTTTTCCCCCTCCAGAAACGTAATGGGAACGTGGGCAGGACTGTCTTTGAGTACAGAACGCAGAATGTGGCACGCTTACCTATCATAGATATTGCACCGGTGGACATTGGCAGTACTGACCAGGAATTTGGAATTGAAATTGGGCCAGTTTGCTTTGTGTAAGAGGAAGGGGGGAAATTAACACGCTACCCAGCAACAGCAGCAATTAAACACATGAACTTAGACTGATTGAAGTTAATCCTGAGACTCTTGAAGTAATGGCTGATATTGGATCAGCATTGTATATACGGTTCTTTTTAAATGCCCGGCCTCCTTTTGAATATTTATTTTACTTACAAACCTTCCGTTTTAAATGAATGAAACCAACTTTTTAGTACAACAGTATGATTTTAAGAGGATTGATGACCACCTTTTAAAAGTAATATGAATCTTTTTCCTCGCTTTTGTTTCAAATTATTTTGAAATTTACAGGTATTCAAAATAGATAGCTTTAATGTGGGACTATGTAAAGCTCTAAAGATTATTTCTTTTGCTTGGATGCATACTGAATAACAGAAAAGTAGAGCACTTTTGTGAACCGTTGGCTATATTTCAATCATACCTACTCCCTCAACCCCAGTTTGTCTTCCTGTGGTTGCCAGTATGATAGTCGTTATCAGAAATCTGTGTCTTTTGTAGAAGAAAATCTCTTCAGATAAGATCATCTTAATTTGGCATTGTCTTTCCTGCACTTTCCTATGTAATAGTCTGCTCAGAAGAGTATTCGATAGCCATGATTAATTTATGAAGTAAAAATACTACTGGGGTAAATATGAGCTTTCAGTAGGGGTGTCCCATATCTTAAATTTTAAGGCCAGACTTCACTTCTCACAATGTATCTGTGTAATTCTATTAAATTATCCTTAATCTTCAAAATACATCTTAAACCCAATACTTGTTGATTTCCCAATACTTGCCCATCTAAGAAGCCATTACATATCAAACCATACAGATGTCTTATATATGGTGCCAATTTATGTATGTTGCAAATCATTCACATGTATACCAGACCAATTGCTAATAAAGAGAAAGAAAGTTTAGAAATCAATTGTTTTTAGCTGACATCCAGACATGCATCACCATTAATTTGACTTACTGGCCTTGAGTTGTCAAGGCAAGAAAGTTCCATCATTTCTTAGCATGAGCTACCTCATCTCTGGAATTTGGGATGCATTTAATATTCCTGTTTTTATTTTAGATATTAAAAGGTGCTATGCTTCTGTTGTTATTTCGAGAAAGGAGATAGGCAGGGCAAAACCAACAAAAAAGTGATGGTGCTAAATGACTCTGTAGAAGGCTGGTGAAATAAAGACTCCTACCATCAATGTCATTTTCAGAGCTTAGCTGTTAGGCTTATGGTGTTTGAGAGAACAATGTTACAGTGCATTTATTTGTTGGTCATACAGTATATAGAATGTTTTGTGCCACTGACATGCTTTATTTTGTAAAGTATGTGGGTACAAACTTACTTAGTTTTTTTGTTTCTTTATTGCATCTGTGCTCTCCACGTTTTTTGTTTGTTCCTTTAAAAAAAATAAATAAACAGCTGGGGCCATCCCTAAAGAAAGTCATGCACATAGCTTTATTCATGTATCTTTGCAAAGCATTTAATTAAATACATGCTTCTCGCTATGTAAGTGGTTTCCTTTTTGTAGAATTCCTTCCAGTGTATCCCATATCAGTTCATTTCCAGGAAATTAAAAATAGCAGTATTTACTTTTGTTTTGTTGCTATTTGAATAACTCATTTGCAATGCATTCTCCTGAAGTATTTTACACATAGGAATATAAAGGTATTTTGAATAATGCCCTCTGTGCCAGTTTTTACAGGACAGGTGTCAATTTGTATGAAGTAATCGCCAGCAGTCCTATTAAAGCTACCTAACTAGAGTTGTGTGAGACTCCAGAGAGAGAGAATTTTTATTCAAGACTGAATAAAATGTGACTTAGCCAATTCCCAGTGTTAATGTAAGTGATCGCTGATAGAAAACAGTTTCTGGACAAGTCATAAAGTTGCATTGCAGCAAGGCAAGAACTTACATTCCTTTCCTCCTTCTGAAAGGGTAGGAGCTTTGCAATTTTCCAGGTTGTCCATACAGGGTCAGTAGGGACTGGGAACAGGGAAGTTGACAGGTTCACACTGACGTTATCTGTTTGCTTTTATTACCCAAGCAGGAACTCTATGATTTCTTTTTACTAGCGTGAAATAATTTCTATAAATATGTGACTCAGGAGTTAGCTTATCATATTGTATCGTTGAGAATTTTTAGATAACGTTACTTTCACTGAGTAATCTGAGGTGTAATGGCTTGCTCCAACACGTTCATGCAAAGGTAGATATCCGGTGGCTGTGATCATACCTCTACAGAACATTTATCCAGATGCACAAAATAAATAACATTTGGAGTATAGATGCATGTTTGAAAGTTGTTTTTAATATCTGATTTTCATCAGCAGAGTATTATAATCCATAATTAGTATAAATGTTTTGTGAGGTTGTTGAAGGAGAAGAGTATTTCATTATGAAGGATACTTTTTTTTTTCTTATCAAGTCTCTCTTTGCCTCTCAATCTCCGTATGAAGAGTGCAGTATTTCCTCAACCAGGTGCCTTAAACACTGAAAAAGAGCTTTAAGTAGAAAGCACTCTACGGTAATATTCTGTAAAAACCATTGCTGGACGATCACTGAAGCAAAGTCTCACTTGAAGTGTGAGCTCTCAGGAAATCTGAGGAGTTAACTGAGGAGCCTTTGTAATGCGAGTGGTTGGACATGCTTTTTTTCTTCTCTTGACTAACTATGTTTATAGCATACATGCATATTACATCTCTTTCCCTGTTTAAGCATTCCTTAAAGTATTGTAGAATCTTTCCAAGCCAACAAAAAAAAAACAACAAAGGGGGTGGGGGCGGAATTTCACTGCTTTAAACTGCCTTACCTCTTATCCAGGCAATGTGGCATAGCCTCATGTAAATACAGCTTTAATTTCATGAACCTAGAGTGAACGAGCTAGTAATTTGCAAAAGGTCAATTAATTTATAAAGTAGCATTAAGTAAATATCAGCTATTTATGACATTTAGGGCAGTTCTGTGTTTATTGCAAATGGCCTCAGAAATGGTAGAAAAGGCACTTTATAGTGGTTATGATAACAGAATACCAGAGACTGCATTTAAATTAAATTCAGGTTATAAGAGTTGGTTATTGCTATTGTTTTCCATAACTGACCTGTCCTCAGTGAGAAATGAACCCCAGGACAGCCAGTAGCTAACACCTCTCTCCGTTTCTTAAAACCAGCAGTGCAATGGTTGTGTGGCAACTGTTCGCTAAAATCTCATCTAGAAGGAAAAATTCTGTTACTCACTGCTCATAATTTGGCACTTACTCTATGTTTACATCAGTGGTGGAGTTGATGATGCAGTAGTTTAGCTTGAACATTTAGAGAAAGACATTTGGATTCTTTTGTAATGTGATTTTAACCAATTCATCTGAATTTGCAACGTTTGTTCTGAAGGTGCTTGTATCATCACTGTCATGCATATTGGGCATATTGGACAGTGTTGAGGAGGACCTGAGCAGAGTGATGCAAAGATTAAAACTGAAATGCTTTATAGATTTATACAACATAGGAGAAAATTCAGGGAGCTTGGTTGCTAATGTATCTATTGTGCTGTCAGGATTGTATGTTTCATCATTTGCTGGGAGAAGGTCTGGAAAAGTATTAAGGTATCAGGCAACACTAGTTTGAGCCAGATGCTGGAAGAGTCATTTTTTTCTTCCATCCCCCACCTGTTAATTTCTTGCACATTTTTATTGCCTTGCCGTTAGAGTAAGAAACCATCTTTCTATAAGTTCTTAGGCTTAAGGTTTCTCTAAATAACATTTCATAATCATTATGATCTGTTGTGTTCTCAATATCAGAGAATGGTGCACTATCAAAAGTTTCTATTGCAAAATTAGTTCCTCAGTTGAGGTATTACTATCCATCCTCCAGACAAGACTGCAGCCGTATTTAGGAGTGTTTGTGCAGAAAAAACCATGCAAGTTCATGTCTGACAAAGCATCACTGAACTGCTCAGTCAACTGAGTGAAAAATCTGATACAAAACCAACCAATTATAACAAAAGAACGTTATTACAATTCTAGAAAATTCAGCAAAAGATTTTTACGTGTTTGGTAGGGAGCAATCTTCCCTGTGACAAAGAAACACAACATTGACAGAAGATCGTGACAATTGTAGGAGCTGTTACTGTAATTTAGGAGCCTCTGCCCTCTGAAGAACATGCTGTGTCATTCTACACAAAAATCAGAGTAAGTCAAAAGTATTTCCTGCTGCCATATCAATTCAGCCATTTCCTGATAGGAATCTTAATCTCTGCTTTGCAGATGCTTCCAAACCGAACGGAGGAATGAGTAGACTTTTTCAGGTATCCTGGAGTTACTAAAACAAAGATAGCAAAGCGGAAACGTGAGTTATGATAGGAACGTTCACAAGACCCCACTGAAACAGGAACATCTCCAGTGCCTCCAAGAGTGATCTTTTAATGTCTGCGTTCTCGGTGGATGTGGACATGGATCCAGCATGGATAGAGCAACAAAACTTAAGTTTTGACCCTTAATCCAGAGATGTCCATGGCTAAGGGTATACTGAAAGGAGGTCATGCAGGTTGTCTCATGAACCTCCTCTGGCAGAGAGAAAGTTTGGATAGGCATAGCTTTGCCAGGGACAACTTATAGCAAAAAAAAGAAAAGATAATGACCAGTGGCCTTCTAAAGAAGGAGATTTCACAAGCAGGAGTGGCTGCTGTGATGCGAAAGCAGCAGTGTATGGGTTACAGGCAATGCTTCCAGAAGACATCCTCTAGGCTGAAGCTATTGCAAGACAAAGAACAGGTGGGAAGACAAGACCACCAGGATTTTGTTCTGGTGGACTTCATTCATCCTGGAACAGCAATCCCTCAGTGTAGGGTGAACTATATCTCATCTCCTCCCAGTAAACAGGTAGGCAGAAACACAGTAAGCATCTCTTCATCTCCTGAATCCTAAGACCTCCTGCAAAGCATCTTTCTCTTCTAATACTTTAAATCTAGGTTCCTACAGCTTTTCTTTAAGAGTATAACAAGATATAATCAAGGACATCTGATTACAAGCACATGTTGAATTAAAATGGTAAATCATAATGCGTATTTCGTACATTACTGTAGCTTAAGATTTGTGCAATAAGTCCCTCATTACTCACATTTCCAGAAGAGAGGCACTTCATTTAAAAATCAGAGCCTACCAGGTGTGACTTCTTTCCTGGTTACAAGAAACAGATATGATTTTTTGAAAGAGCCATTAAGGTTTCAGTCTTGGTTGAAATGGGTATTTTATCTGTAATAAGAAATATATTCTAATTGGGTGACTGCAGTGAAGCTGTGTTACCATCATAAATAATAACCCGTCCTCCAAAATAACACATTTTCCAGCCTGTATAAATAACGTGTAGCTGACAAGGAACACTAGAAAAGAAATTTCTCTACTAAAGCTATCGGGACAGCCATAGCATGGCAAAGTGTGTGTTGAGATCTTTACCCTTTATAAATTCAAAATTCTGGTAGACATCTCTTCCTTCAAGTTACTGCCTGCAAATAGAGGCTTAAGACTACTTAGCTGATGACACAACAAAGTGAGGGTTCAAATTACACTGCTGCTTATTTAAATGTCTATCTTCCTTTTTTTAGCAAGGAAAGTTGTTGATAATTAGCCAGCTTCCAGAAGAAATTCCTAGCAGCTATTCAAATTCAGAAACCATCATGACCCCATTCTAAGCAATTGTTTGCCCTGGCCCGGTTCGAGCTGCAAACTTCCCACGGAGGTGAAGAGCTGCAGAGACACAAACTCATTGAATGGCTCATCTCTTGCCAGTAGCTGTCCCTAGGTGGTTACCTCCAGCGGGGAGGATTGCTGAAGCCAGGCTGCTTCTGCAGTGATTTCTCACACTGCACCCACCAAGGGTTGTCAAAGGGTGCTTGCGGGGTTTTTAAAGCAGTGCCTGGAGCCACGCAGCTGCTAGATATGATGGCCATGGATGCCTTACCTATTGCCCAAAGGGAGGTAAGGCTGTGTAAGTGAGTAATTCATAGGTGTTTATGAATTGTTTAAAACTAAGGTCTAATCAGATAGCAAAGTTTTTCTGTTAGAGAAAGGTTTGCTGGATTGTTGTAGTGTTCTGGGGTTTTTAAACATAATTTCCATAAAGAATGTAGGAATTAGGTGTTAAAATAGTCCCCATGCCACAGACAATAGTCAGAGAGTCCACATTCACCAGAAAAAAAGCTCTGTTGTCCTGCGAAAGAGCTACACCTTTAGGTGATAACCTGCAATTAATTAGACAGGTGAAATTCCAATGAATATTAAAACTTAAATTAGTGATCTCTTAAAGCTGTTGGTACGATCTGGGAAACTCTTTGAGGCACAGTTTTTTAGGTTTTTGTTTTGTTTTGTTTCTTTTCTTGTTTTCCCCGAAGAGCCATAGTAATGTGGTGCTATGAAGTGTATGAATATCAACTGGTGTAACTAAGGACTAAGTAAGAAGCTGCGGATCAGGATGAGAAATTTCTTATATCCATCTCACTACTGTGTGGGCAACTTCTTTTCTTGTTTGTTCGTGCCTCTCTTTCAACTTCATGCCTCTCTTTCAGCTATGTAGACTACAGTATTATTTTTTTTTCTTTTCTCCAATACAACTTTAAATTTATATGCCAAAGGAAGAGGCACTTGAATATGTGCCTAAAAATCAACTTATCTTAGAGCTTGAAAGCAGGTGTTGGTGTTTCCATACAGCCTTGAAAGACCTCTATTAGTTAGCTGTACAAAAGGAGGTTATTCCCAGAAGTGCTGTAGTCTATGAACATGATGTGCTACTCTATAACAGTGAGTAATGGTGCTGCTACCCTAAAAGTTTCAGGTAAGATTTTTTTTTTTATTATATTTCCCATGTAAAATAAAAGCTAGAGCCTTTTGCAGGCTGACAGAGTAAATCAGAGTAAAAAAATAGGATTAGAATCTAAATCTTCCAAAGGCTAGCCTTATCTTCTAAGCTAATTCTTGTTTATTACCCTGATCTGTTTCATATGTCTATTATCTCAAAGACCTTTCTATAAAAGTACAGAAGTATCAGAATCATGGTGGCTTAATAAGTGACCCTCTGAAAAAAATGAAGGTATTTGGATCAAGTAAATTATTTTATGGTGGTCTTGGCTATTTCTTTGCGTTTTCTGCAAACGTTCCAGTAATCACCTTTCATTAGTAGAAATTATTAATCAAAGACGATGACTATGTTTTCTTTAGAAAAAAGCCCCCAAACCTTCAGTTTTAAGGTTGAATAATTGCTACCAGTCATTCACCTAGCCATAGTAGCCCTGGAGATTACAGGGGCTATTTTTTTTTTTGCCATGCAGATTAAGAACAGGCTTTTCCAACGCATTTTTCAACCAGCCAGCATTCTTACCAGCTGTTTTCATAAAATTTCAACTCCAGTCAAAAGACTTCCTACCATGTAATTTATGTCAGATTAATATTATTACGTATATGTAATTCTCATCTTCCATAAATGGTAGCTATTTTCACCATAAAATGAGGAGGTTTCCTGTGAAAGCCAGTATTTTTTATGAATTGTTGGCACTATTCTCTTATGTTGGATTAAGTACAGTCATGCCCGTGTTGACACTGTATTTGTGCTGTTAAGGTTTCCCCAGATCCTCACTATTCTGCTACTGTGTGGGCACGTCCAAATTCCATGATGCCAGAGCAGGGCAGTGTCTTGGCTCAGACTCAAATCTGGTGAGGTTTCTTAAAAAACAGCATTTCTCTGCCTAGTTTTTTATCTTGGTCCAATCCAGAAACTATTCTCAGAGGATGCACGATCCATAATCATCAATGAGAACCTTTAAGAATCTGAATTTTTTTCTCCCAAATTTTTGTTGTCTGACCTTGTTGTAGAGGGTCCTTAATGACCCTGGGCTGTGGAGCAACACGTGGCGGTGTGGTTATGATGTGGGGGCAGGCTCTGTGACTTCCTTCATGGGAAAGACTGAGTAGTATCTATCAGCACCTACCTCCGGGAGAAGTTTTATGGGCCTGGATTCTGGTGTGCAGCTAATTTCCTTCTTCTGGCCTGAAGCTCAGGCACCACCAATCTACTATGGTAATTGCATCGCCTGGAATTTTTTGCTGAGGTCTGGGGATGACTTAGTTGTGCACCTCCAATGGCCGTAAAAAATATCAAGATGCTTAGATTGTCAGCTTCATCAAACTGCTAGTGCCTCTAGCCTGCGCTGTAGGAGACCCTTAGGCCATTTATTTAAGCTGCTATCTGAAATTATAGTAGCCTATGACTGCCTATTTATTTAGACTGACGCAGGTTTTTTTAGGGGGAGGGAGGATTAAGCTCTTATATTTTCTCCAAACTGACACCATGGGCGCTGTTTTGGATCTTGCTGTCAGAGATGAATCCATGCTGATGGAGAAGCTCACCATGCTTGAAAATATGAGCCACTGGCTGGAGAGGAGTGGAAAAAGTAAGAAAGAAAATTTCACAGTGTGATGCCATAAACTGCATCCCTTAGGATTACCAAATCTTCCTTCAAACAAATTATCTTGGAAAAATCAGTTAAAGTGGTACCAGAGTTGTGTCCTGCCTTATTAATTTGTTTGAAGAAAGAGACACAAATAGTAAAAAAAAAAAAAAAGTCAGTTTTATGAAACAACAAGGAGTTTTATTAAGATATTCTATTATGTGTCTCTGTAAGGAATAGACCAACAACCATATAAAAGCTTACAAAGATGGTTAACCTTCAACACTATAAATGTGTTAACGTGACAGAAGTTCACAATTTTGCATCTTTATTGACTTTTACAGAGTGAAGGGAGAAAGTTCTCAACTATGACATGCCAATGACGATCTTTGACAGGAGACATTTACAATTGCTTTAAATCCTTTACTTTTTTTTTTTTTTTTTTTAAAGCAAGTCAATAACCCTGACTTGCAGAGTTAGGAGTGAAAAATACATTAGCACCATCATATTAGTCTTTTACACTTCCCTAATTTTAGTGGTCTTGACCAGCAATGACAGGAAAGTAGAGAAGCACCTTTGATAACAGAATACAATCCAACAATAAAATTACGGTGACTACTGACATTAAGGTATTAAACTCTTAAAATACACTGTACTTTTTCACAGCCAATCAGTACAGAAATAGACAATTTTGTACCAAATGATCCCACCACAATGGGTCCAATGTGTTTTGATTAATTTGTTTGATTGATTTTTGGTATGACTCATCAGACACATCCCAGTTTCTGTCCATGTTGAGGTAGTTGAAACAGGGAGGTCTTTCTAGCTTTATGGACTGCATCTTAGAAAGAAGGGTAAACTTTGGTACTGGGAGCAATCAGTGCTTTGTAAATTGGCTAACATTCAACTAATAGAACACAGTGTTGTTTTATTAAGTGTTGAAGTTGTATTATAGCACCACGGAGACATGTTTTGAAGATGGAATTTGGTAAAAAAAATAGAGCAAAAAAAGCATTTTTACTGTACTTTGTGTAATAGCGAAAAAAAATAACCCTTGATATCAAATTGATTTTTCCCCCAGAAATTTTGTTAATAAATAACTGGGATACAGATGGTCACCTGTACTAGATGACAAGGCTAAAACAAAGGAGCACAGTTGGAGTGCGAATCTGTTTGCTGGGGTTTCAGAAAGAGCAGGATCTTTGTTTTATAAGAAGCAGACCGGGCCAATGTCCACGCCAAATTCCTGATCAGGACCACCAATATCTATGGGTGCAATATCAACCACAGGCAACCTCATTGTCTTGCGTGTTCTGTATTCAAAGACTGTTCTACCCCATTCACCAGTGTGTTTCTGTGAAGTTAAAAAGAGAAAAAAAAAAAAAACAAATACAACATGTTAGAGAAAGCAGCGTTGGGCTTTATGAAAGTTATCCTACAGTTTACTGGATTTCATACTTTCTCTTTCCGTATTAATGTGTCCCTCAACATCATGAAAACTGGTTGCAGTCTCTGTAGAAATGAACATGTAGATAGACGTTCTTCACTTCTGGACCTTTTATGCAAGGTCTTGTGGAGCTATAGACCTTGCGGGATCCCTGATGGACAGTAGAGTACTCAGGAGTGGTGCTAGCACTCTGACTTAGGACTGAAATGTGCTCTGCGTGCTGGGAGGTGGTACAAATGGCTACTCTGTTTGGAAAGCAGTTTTGGCCTCAGGAAAAAGTGACAGCAGTAATGAGGTAGCTCTTCATGTTCATTTTAAAGAAATGGCCACAAAGTGGCTGCAAAGTAGATGTGTTCATGCATCCTTAAATGGCAGGTTTGTTGTGCTCTTGGGACCCTAAACAGCAGGAGGGAGAAGTTGTGGATGGTGTTACGGTGTTTTGCATTTGTTACTGAAAAGGCTGCAGATGCTCATAGACCAGCATGCTCGTCGATGTTACTGCTCCTCTCCAGTACTTCCTGCTGCAGTGAGCAAGGCACAGTGAAGCAACGCTGCATCTGCGAAATGACCGTGTTTGCCCCTTCCCATAATCATAGGCCATGGCTTGAATCAGCTAGCCTTGATTTTTCTTGTATGACTAAGACGATTCCTGCTACTCCTAGAGTTGACATGGAATGGATCAAAACTTGGCCACTGTGACTTCACTGACTCTGACTCTAAAACAAAGAGATATACCTGTAAAGCACAGATTTAAATGGGAGTGCAAGTCACTTTCTACAGTTGCTACGGGAGTGACACTTCTGGTGTACAGAATCTAAATTTCCTCGATTAGGTGTAACGTGTCCCTTCCTTACCTAGGTCATGCAAAGCTCTCTCTTCCTTTATTATGGGCCTAGTCCTCTAGAGGCAATTATTTATTAAACTACCATACTAAAGTCTTGTTTACTTACAGTACAGCCATCTTCCAGAACAGCATATGTGAATTTGCTGTTTCCTTCAGCCTTGAGCTCACTTTCCATAGAGCTCATCAGTTTCAGAGCTTTTTTAACATTTCCACTGGCTTGATCCATGTAGGCAATGCTGTTCTTGCAGTGGTAGGTGATGTTCTGGGAGGCACGGCTGGAGAGGATGCGAAGGAAGGCCAGCTGAACTTCTGAGACATCCTCTGGAAGCTCAGGATCTCCATAGCTGAACTGCATAGTGCAACACATAAGCAACAGTTTTTGTTTAATCATGTCTAGGGACAGTCCATATAGTTATCATTGCACACACTAAATGTTTAGCTTAGTTTAATTACAGGATTATTTATTAGTTCGTTGTGATGTATGTGAGTACAGTATGTGTACTACCTTTTGGGCTGTTAACTGTGGTGATTTCTTACCTGGAAGCCTCCATTCATAGATTCTCCAAACCAAACGTGTTTCCTTCCACTGCTTTCACTGGTCCACCAGTTTTTCCTTGGCACAGTGCTGGGGTTAGCATTGAGGCATGTTTCACCAGTTTCCATATTACAGTATACTTTAATAGCATCCATCTTGCAGCCTTGGTTAGGATCAATCCAGTACTCTCCTAGAGGTAAAAAAACCATGTTAAGGGGCTTAATACATTTGGAGAAGAATCTGACTGCATGGTGGTGAAGCTTATTTCTATGCCAGATTCCTGAGCCAAATTAGGAAGCATATTAATTTTGACAGAAGAGATGCCACAGAAAATAAGATGATATAAAAATATACTGAGTTCATGTGAATACTGTAATATGACTGACATTTGAAGTAAATATAGAACTTATATTTGTCATGGTTTTTTTTTTCCATAAAATTATTTAATCAAATGTTCACTTGTAAGCGTGTAAAGAGTGGAGTTGAAGTCAGTGTATATACTGTGTAAATGCATAGTAAATTAAAGTTTAAAATTAGCATTACATTTATCATCTTTATCATGACATTTGTTTAAAAAAAACAAATCACATTTTTATAGCAGATCTCTGCATTTAAATACTCAAAGACAATAGCATTCATGAAAAAAAAAAAAAAACAAGATCTGCTACCATTGGTGAAAATAAAAACCTAACATACCACTCTTGAGCTCAGGATGGCAGAATTTCAGATCTCTACAGTTACGAGCTGGATTCTTCCTTGACCCATCAGGACTAATGATGTTTTCAATCTGGTTGTTAATTGATTTCATTGAAGATATGATGTCACCCAGATTGATATCATTTTCTTTTGGCTCATCTCGATATTCATATCCATAGCCCACTGGACCTTTTTCACCAGCACCCAGGGCAGCCGCACCACCACAACATGGACCAGGAGGACCAGAAGGACCAGGAAGACCAGGCTGGCCTGGTGGACCCTAATAAATAGTGAACACAGCGCTGAGTAGAGATCACAGGTTAAAACTAAAAGTCTGTGTGGGCCCTAATCTTAAAAAATGAGAATTCTCACATAAACATTTAAATTACTTATTCTTTAAATAATGGCATTTGTTATGTATAAACATCTGTTAGACTTTCCAGGCCTTTATTTTCCTAAAATTTTCTTTTCCTAATTTTGTCAAGCTGTGACTGTCCTTTTCTGTCTGGGCTTTGAGAAGGAGAAGGAACCCTTTCCACCAAAATCCAGAGAATAACCATTTCTCGGCTTTAGGAGAAGTGACTACGCCAGTGACCTTTGCAGTGCTGGCCTCTCTAGAGGAGTCTAGGAAACCCGCTTCATAGCTTCCAAGACACAAAGGGAGTCTGTGCTTTGAAGTGAGGAGGAGATCCTGCCTTCCTGTTGTACACAGAAAAGCCGGTGATTATCTGAGACTAACACAACGCCCACTGCACCAACAGTTACACTGAACTACAAGTGATCTGTATTTTTTTGGATTTAGCCTTGACAGCTAGATACCTGCTACCACAAACTCTGACCATGAAGTACAGAATTTTCTGAGGGAAATATTTAAATGGGAGAGCACCATATGTTTCATGAATAATTCCTGAAGATTTGTCTGTTTGAGTGTGCACAATGTACTTACTGCAGGGCCACTTTCACCTCTGTTACCACGAGGCCCAGGAGGACCAATTGGACCTGGATAGCCACTTGTACCATCTTTTCCAGGTGGTCCAGCTGCTCCCGGGGGACCCTAGAACAATGTTGAACACAAATAATATGGTCAAAATAGTTTACCAGATAATCTCAAACTCAGAAATACTTTGTGAGAGATTTCAAACATTTCTGTTTGATTTATCAGGTGTCTTTCTTCAGTTGTTGCCTGTTAAGATGGGCAAATTTTTTTGTTTTGTTTTGGTTTTTTTTGTTTTGTTTTTTTTTTTTTTTAAACAAACAGTCTGAATCTTCCTTCCAGTTATACATAAGTAAGTAATTTTTCTTACCCTTGCACCTGAAGCTCCTGGACTTCCAATTGCTCCTTGTGGACCCAAGGGACCCTACGAAGAAAAGATAAGTAAGTCATACAGCTCCCAGTAATATTTTGTATCTAGCTGGATGTACCTTAAATAGAGACATTGAAACATCTTTAAGATTATATGAAACACATCCTTATAAAAAGCCTATGTCAGATATGAGAAAGAATGGTTGCCATTCTTTAACCAGAAAAAATTATCAGATGTTCTCTATATGAAAAAAATATTAGTGATGCAATATCATCCAAAATGCAAGAAAGCCAACCGACATCAACGGGCTTTGAATGAAATCTTGTATTCATAAGAATACATAGCTATAGGCTCAAATTGCTGCATATTACCATAAAATCATATTACCAGTAAAGTTATTTAAATAATTTGACAAACACTCATATTTTCAAATGCATTAAAAAATTTGCTCTATGTATGCACCACAAAGAACTAAGCCATATGTTTAAAAATGATTAATCATCTCGCTGTCATAGTGTAAATAAGAACTTATCAGACTTTGTTTTACTCATGTTATAAGTGAGACAACAGGTTATATTGTGTTGTTAAATAGGTTAGTATTGGTGGCATTTATAGTTAACACTTCCATCTTTTTGCCATCATTGGTAGATTAACTAGGTGAGTTTTGGTTCCTTGATTCTCACTTGTATCATAAGTGCTATTAATAGTTCTTTTCAGTATAAATCCCTCTTAAAATTTTTACTTGTCATAAATACCTAGGGCATGCCTGTCTATTACTCTTCAATTCTTCTAGCCATTAAGAACTGTTCAAAATGGTAATACATGTTTACAATTCAGTAGTTTACAAAGTTTACAGTTTTGTGCCCATTTTGCTCTACTATTAATTACTGCAAAAGATGCATGACAGAAGAGAGGTCTTCAGACTGAGTAGCTTTTTCATGGATTTAGATGTCTGTCTAGCATAGATTCCTAATAGACAAATATTTCAACCCCTATTTCTATCTTTTACAATTTAATCAGAAATCGCCTATATAAATGAATGGAAAAAGTGTTTGTTCCAGGCAAAGGCAGACATGTAGGTGAAAGGGATTTTAGCAAACCCAGCTTTAGCTCCTAGCAGCTTCTTCCAGTTCTTCATTAACACTTATTTCAGGTTGATTCAGGGAATCTGGACTTTTGAACACATTTGACAATCAAATTACACAGGTTCTTTATATTTTTCTTTCCTCAGTAAATTAGTTAAGGCTAACTAGTTACCTGGGACCCAAATCACAGGAACTAAGAACAGCTGTAATTCCCAATCCAATGCAAAATACTCACAGGAGGACCAGGGAGACCAGGGGAACCAGGAAATCCTCTATGACCCTTTATGCCATTGCTGCCTCTTTCACCAGTTTCACCTTTATCACCACGAGGACCTTGAGGACCCTTTAAGAGTAGATTTGCAATAAAAGGAATATATAAAGAAATAAGAAAAATGCCCAAATAACAGGAAATAGTGAATGTATGATATCACAAATACTTTAAATATGACTTACAGCAGGACCTCGAGCACCAGCAGGACCAGCAGAGCCAGGAGGGCCAGGTGGACCCTGTGACACAATAAGAATAAGACGGCATGGATCACCTGGAGTTGACTAGACCACTTTTTTATTTCCAGATAAGTGGTATGTTCAAAGCCAGCAGCTGTTTGGAAACAAGGGTAAGCTCTACACCCACTACATAATCAGGAAAAATTTTGGTCAGTTCCTTTTTCTACCAATGTTAGTCTTACTCAGCTGCTTGTAGGTACTGATACATACCACGTGCACTGGACCCTTTCTTCATTTTGTGAGGTGCTCAGTGCTCCAGCTGTGCTGGTGTCAGCACTTCTCAGAAATAACTTGAAGACTTCCAAAGTTACTCCCATAGTTTAAATAAATAACATCGCTTGTGCTGCATGAGCACCAGATGGGATGGAAATTAAGATAGGGTCTGGTGGGATGATGTGCTTTTTGGCATCCTAAGGAGTATGTGGATTTTGAGCTCAATTTATATACAGTTATGAGGAACATAAACTGTGATGTCTTTCCACTGGATATTCTATAAAAGAGGTCCTCAATGCTAAGAAACTATGACAGTAACAAATGTACGACTCTTCTGAACTTCCACTTTATTACAGCATGAAATGGACTTTGCATAGGAAAGCTATGTAAATAAGCAGTAAGCTATTTACTTTGGTCTTACCTGAAATCCTCTTTCACCAGCTTTTCCAGGTGCACCAACGTTACCTGCAGGTCCAGGGTGACCAGGAGGTCCCGGAGAGCCAGGAGAGCCACTTTCACCACGGTCACCCTGCAGATAGTCACAGTTGACAGGATAAGAAATTTCATGTTTTACAGAACTACAATGTAAAGAGTATACTCAGTGGAGCATAAGAGATTCAAGGAACAAGTTACATACAGCACAGAACTAGCTACGTATATTGTAATCTCTACATAACATTTATTTGGCAACCTAAGGATATTGGTGATTCCTTACTTTGCCTCCTGGGGATCCATCACGTCCAGGCAAGCCATCTGAGCCAGGGTTACCCTAGAAAAAAAGTGGTACAGTTTGTTCATAAGCTGGATGAATAGACAGCTTGTTTTCTAGTAAGCTTAAATAATGCTGATCAAAGAAAGAGAAAGTTTTCAAGAAGGAAGAGTTCCTGGAGGCAGAGGCGCCCATTAAAAAAAAAAAAAAAAAAAAAAAAAAAATCTATCAGACCTGCATTATTTTGTAGGCGTACAGGCAGACCAGTCTCTTGTTCAGTTCCAAGTGAGAAAGAGACATGGTCCACAGGTAGTAAAAAGGTATAGCAAAGACAGCAGGCCATACCACCTTAGATGAGGATGTCATCTGTCCAGACCCCTGTGCATCTGGCACTTGAGGGAGGCTTTGTGAACCTTAAAGCATATTTGTTCCCCGAGTCTCCTGTTTGTAATTCACAAGCTAGCAGGAAGGTCTAACACATCCACTCACATCTCTGCCAGGCTCTCCAGGTAAGCCTCTTTGTCCAATAGGACCTTGTGGACCAGGAGCACCGCGTTCTCCTGGGATACCATTGGTGCCTGGTTTACCATCTTCACCCTGAACAAAAAGGGAAAGGATTTCATTGCAGATAATGTACTTATGAAATACCATCATATTATGTATCTTTAATTAAATATGCAGTGATTATGAAGGAGACCTAATAAAGTGAAGGGCCAGTGTGACTTTGGTGATTGTGAATACTCAAAATTAGAAAGATAAAAACTTGGCCAAACTGATTTCTTTTCATCGCTAGTAATATTCATGCAAGGCCATTGAACCCAAGGAGCGTTCCTTATTGCTTTGTCAACTAAGAAATAATAAATGGGTATGTCTCTTTTTATGTGCCCAAAAACAATAGCCAAAGCAGTTAAAAAAGTTGCTGTTCTATCACAATATTAGTGATAAAATACAAACCAAGCTTCACACCACCTTTTCTGGAGGGAGGTGAAAATATTTTCCCGTTTGGGTCATAATATTTAAGCAAGAAACATACTGAGAGTTAAGCAAAGATAAACAACTTGCAGTAGGTGAAACTATGACTCAGTTCTTGTCTCAAGGGGAGTTTATAGCCCATTGCCCTCCTTAAATGGGTAAAGCTGGTCATATACTTCTAGATAAGCTGATCCAGGACTCTTGGGAATAGAGATTAAAGACAACCTCACATCCCACAGTTGTTTGTTACCGGACATTTTAAAGCCTGATCTTATGGATGTAAACAAAAATAACTGTAGATTCTGTAGTCTCTGCACTAAATATGCAACACATTCATTGCTTTTTGTAACACAAAGCTATTTTTAGCAGCTGGATTACAGTTGTTGCATTAGCTTTGGGGCTACTGCTGCAGTGAATGCACTCTCACCTTGGCACCCGCCATACCGGGTGGGCCACTTGGGCCACGCAGACCTGGCAAGCCTGTGTTACCCCGGCCACCAACGATGCCTTGAGGACCTGGTTCTCCTGGTGCCCCCTGTTTAGGAAAAGGTCAGATCAGTCAATACTGAGGATCTTCAACGTTCAGTAGGTGGCTTCTTATTCTTGACAAACATAATCCCTGTCAATTAGTGTAATGGTCCCGGTCCCTGGCTGGACATGTACTTACCCTTTCTCCTCGTGCGCCTGGTGGCCCTTTTTCGCCTGGTGAGCCGGGCTCACCTCTTGTTCCAGCAGGTCCTGTACTGCCAGGAGAACCAGCGCTACCAGGAGGTCCGGGAGGCCCATCCTTGCCTGCAGGCCCTGCGTTACCAGGGGGACCTGGACTACCCTAAAAGGAATTTTAAGAGAAGAGTGTGAGCTGTGTTATCTGAAACAGTAGCACACGCTTACTGGTGTTGATCCTTCCTCATGAAAGCCAGCCAGACTTGATTCATTGCCTGAAAGTGGATTTAGGGTCCAACCTCTATGCACCCAAATCTGATCTGGTCTTGTAAAGAGAATCCTTTCGCATACCACTTTCAAACCTGATTTTTTTCTCCCTACTGTCTGGACATACGGTTTGCATAATACAACACCTGCACCGTTTGGATGCCCAGTGTTTGTAATGCATCCGGCACAGGATACACGTTCCTTACCCAGGGCCCTGCCACGGAAATTTGAAATAGTTCCAGACCCCGCCGATTTCTTGAATCACTCATTGCAGGTACCTTTAAGGTAGTGTCTTGGACACGTGCAGAATGAAATGTCTTTCATTAAAACGCTTAGCTCAGCCAATCAATGGAAAGAATTACGTTGACTTTAATAGTACCTTAAATAAAAATCCTACTTTTTATTCAGCAATATTCTAATTTGCATCTGTCTGTAACTATAACACAGAAAATAAACATGTTTATTCAAATATAATCGTTTTCTTACTTTATATCTCAGTTACCATACAACAAAGGATAACTTATAATTTTGATTTTTAAATGGGTAAATCCATTGTATTCTCTGTATTTCCTTAATTTTTAAAGAATCAGAAATCAGAATCTGATTTTTACTATGCAAGTTAAAAGTAGGTGCATTTTGAATATGCAAGGATATTATGAAACAGCTTTTCTTCACACACAGATATTGTATGAAATCTTGGAATTAGCTGGTGCATCAGCATATATTTTTATAACAGGACACTGCAGACTGGTAGATTCAACTTCAGATGTAGGCCACATCATAAGAAAGAAAATTTGCCACAAGAATCTTTCCAAACTCCTCTGTCCCAAGATAATTAAATCTTATGCCATTCCATTCTACAGGCAGCTAAAAAAAATTCTCAACAGTGATCTACTAAATGTAGTTTTGAAAATGCATACCAATTCAAGATCCTGAATTGAATATTTCTCGCATCATAAAAGATCAAGAGAGAAAACAGGATGCCTGCCAACAACAGAAATACTCAAAGACCTGATCCAGGAGAAGGACTCCACTAACTTTGATGGTCTTTGGAAAGCAAACCATGATAGAAGAAGAAGTATCAAGACAGTAAGTGAATGAATTGCTATTCCATATGAAATAAGAGGAGAGTAAACTCTATTTTGCAGAAGTTTTTCCCTAAGTCCAAACATCATATTCAAGATGCTTTTACTTATGTTCATGTCAAGGTACACACAGCTTAATATAGTTTAATATATTAATATATGTCTAAATATATCCACTCAGTAAGAATAAAAGGGGGATAAGACAACTTACATTGTTACCAGGGGGACCAGGTGGACCACGACCACCAGGGAAACCGGCAGCACCCTATAAGAAATCAATACTTTTAGTTGATATTTTCTGAAAATTGGAAAAACATGAATAAATTGATTTTTATACAGCAGCTGACTTTGAATTATATTTAGTTGTTTTGCTTAAAACCGGAATTAAGTGAACATTTTTTTTCTTTTTTTTTTCTTTTGTTCTTCAAGGGGAGGTCCCATATGTACCTCAAAGGTGAGCTAATGAGCTCTGAGAAACTTGGCATAGATGGCATGTAAATCTAATACCTGTTGAGATAAGCCATTTTATAGCTTTGAGTCAAAGCTATTTTGGCACCTTACTTTCATTAAAATAAATGTAATCCAGATTAAAATCAATGTAATCCAGATTAAAATCAATGTAATCCAGATCACTAAACACCTCAACTTTAACTACTCCTTCTGGAACACTTTAATTATTCTTGAACTGCAGATATTAAAGTCACCGAAGTTCTTGTTTTATATTTACATCATGTTTGTTGTAATACATGGAGTCATTTGTCAGTGGCTAAGGTCAAAGAGATACTCACTGGGCCTCCAGGAGATCCACGTTCTCCTTTTGTTCCTTGCGGACCCGGTGGACCCTACATGGAAGGAATCAGATAAAGCAAATGATTTGGTAGATAGATAGAAATTATAGGAAGTGTCATTAAGTTTCAGGCCGTTCAAATGCTTGCACTTGGGCCCAGCCACCTTAAGGCCAAGGGAGAACTGAAGAAACCTGTCTTTGCAGCAATAAGGAGCAGCAAAAACTTACTGGTGCACCAGGACCACCTTGTGGACCTGCAGCTCCAGGGGGTCCAGCCTCTCCTCTTAGACCAGGTGGGCCTCTTTCTCCTTTCCCACCAGGTTCCCCATTTTGTCCCTGTAGAAAAATTATATTGTTATTTTACGACTCAAAATATGCAGATGATATCACTGTGATAAGAAACTCTATCCAGAAACTTTTCTGAAGGGAATTTAAAGATTAAATTAAATGTGAATGCATTTGAACTCTATTGGTCTACCAATACAGGAAGGGAAGGATGAAGAAATTTTCCTCTATGTGTGACTGAGTACAGAAAGAGTAGCAAATGAATCAAATGTATGTAGCAGGTATGTA
This sequence comes from Calonectris borealis, assembly GCF_964195595.1. Lineage (NCBI taxonomy): Eukaryota > Metazoa > Chordata > Aves > Procellariiformes > Procellariidae > Calonectris > Calonectris borealis. Next base: position 35,825,775 of record NC_134317.1, read on the forward strand.
TATTAAAGGGGTTACAGCAAGCCTTTCTAAGATGTGGATGAACTTAGAGAAACTAAAAACTTGACTATCACATTCAATTGCTTTTAAGTATTTATACTTACTGGAGCTCCAGGGAAGCCAGCAGGTCCAGGAAGACCTTGTTCTCCTCGTTCACCCTGTAGAAAACATGTCAGTAGTGGAAGATATAAAGTGAAGCCTATCTTTCTGACAAGTTAGAGAACACTCCCATGAATACTGCTGAAGTTTCTTTGTCTTATCAGCCTTTGGAGGGAAAAAAACCCAAAACAACAGTTGCTCCTGAGCTTTAAAAATAACTGTTCAGGAATTATCTGATAATTGTCTAAAGTGTGACAAACTGTATATATAGGGTTTATACAGCTGTATAAGCACAATCCATGGTGTTCCCCAGATCCAACTGAGATTCAAATGTGCTGCTTTATCAATCTAAAATATAAATATAAGCATAAGAGTATTTTAAAAAGTTTACTTAGCTGTAAGACAAGATGGAAACAACTATTGCTCACACTCTTGCCCTGACCTGTCACTGCAGCCCTCTGACCCCTTTACACTGTTGAAAGCACTGATTTTCTGAAGTCCTTAGCACCTGTAAATCCCAAGAGTCAACAGGAGCCGTATGTGCTTAGTTTATTGAACTCAAGTCACATGTGTTCCTGATAGGGTAGGTGCAACACTGATATCTATACTAGGCTAGAGGAGCCATGGTAAAGTTATACTTTAGAAGAAAAGTACTATCATCACTTACAGGACCACCACGGGAACCCACTGGACCTGGGGCACCTGCTGGACCAGTCTCCCCCTGTAAGGAACAAGAATGATTACTAAGTGTTTTTCTTCTTCCCATGAGACAGCCATCCGTGTGACTGTTTACAGTATTAAACATCGTTACAGAGGATGCTTTACCTTATCTCCAGGTGGGCCGGCAGGACCAGGAGGACCGATGGGACCTACATTACCCTAAACAATTAGAAAATAATATATTTTGTATCAAAATATGACAATGTTAATTCCTTTATTTTGATCAATAGCATTTATGTTTCCGTGTAAACAGATTGCTAAAGATGTTTAAATGGAAGTAAGTCTACAATGCCAGTGTGTTGTTGCACACTACATTTTGGAGAGACATTCCGAGATCACACCATTTTGCGATGTGAGAGATCTCCAATTGATTTATCCTCCTTTTTTTTTTTTCCCCCACCATCTAAACCTAATAGAAAATCACCTGAATTTAATAGATCTCTTTCAATGGTAGACAATAGAAGTTATCCATTGCCCTAACTTTTCATATAGATGATTGGTCCATATTTCTTCAGCATATGTTCAACATCTCTTGACTAGCTCCCCGACTTTTTTGTTTCTTGAGAATTTAATGCGTACCTGATGGTTTGAAATACATTTTTTATATTTCCTCCAACTCATACAACCTGCATTTTTGTATTTCTCATCCCTCATTATTTTGATGTGTATACTGCTTGCCTGCACTCATTAGATATATGTATATATTTCAAGTGTCTTTTATGTGTATATGCTATATAGATGTATAAATATATTATATATAGTAACGTGTAGAAGTATTCTGTATGAGAACACTTTCTATCATGATGTCTTTTTGTGCTTCATTATAACCAGCATTTTCCTCATCAGTCAGCTAAACTTAGGAAGCTAGTAACATTTTCTCTACTTTTGTAGTGGTGCTTTCCCTCCAAAACATTGTCCCAGTCAATTGTAATCTTCTGCTTGTAAAAAATTCTATTATATCTATCCAAGCAGCTGTAATCACAAAAACTGGTATTAAGTCTAATTTAGTTTACGAAACTAGATTTGCACTGCCGGAGTGACATACAATGGGATTACTACTTTACCTCTCCTAGACAGTATTTATTCACTGTAAGCTTACTGATGTTCTAAGTGTAGACTATGTGAAGCTAATTGATAAACTGCTAGATGTTTAAAGACTACTCACTCTCTCTCCTCTTGCACCAGGAATACCATCAGCACCTTTGCCACCAGGTTCTCCCTAGCAAGCATAGCAAGACGTAAAAAGCATAAGCAAAAAGCAAGCATAAGATGAGCATAAGGCGGGGGGGGAAAGAAGACTTAAAACATTACTGAGGCGAGGATGTCATACTGAGGGTATCTCAATAACCAGATTTCCTTATTGTGATCATACAAATCTAAAATTGGGGATGACATTCTGCCCAGTATTCAACATCAGATACTGAATGTTTTGATGGACCCTCCACCCACCCCCAAATTGATTCAAAATGGAGTCTATGTCAAACTGTTTGCCCATGGTATGAACTATTCTCATTGTTTATTAGCGTCATTAGAACTGTTTTGACATACCCCTCCCCCAAGAGATCTAACACAGCAAAATATCTAGCATATATTAAACCAGGTGAAAAATCCTATATTTTTTAACATACAGGACCCATATCTCACTGCTAAATCAACAATACTGCTACACAGTCAGTACCTCTGAAATCAGGCCAAAAGTGAAGACGTGAACAAACCCAGTGCCTCGTGGGAAGCTAACACTGAGTTAGCATAAAATTGGCAGAGAGCGTGTGTGGGTGTATATGGGTGTGTTACCTTATCCCCTTTTGGTCCAGGACTTCCAGAAGCTCCCCTTTCTCCTGGCATTCCCTGTAAGCCAGGCAGCCCTGTGCCTCCAGGGGCACCAGGGGGTCCAGCAGGACCCTAAAGAGTAACAAAAAGTAATTATTAGAAAAGATTAAAAAAAAGAATATGAACCTGAATGATGCAAATAATAGCAGGAAGCAAGCAAGTCTGTGGGTACCTTGGCACCTTCTGAGCCAGCAGGACCTGGCCCACCTCTTGTTCCAGGAGGTCCTGGAGGACCCTGTGCACCACGTTCACCTGGGATACCATTTTCACCCTGTGTCAAAGAAATGTGTTATTCTTTGTTGTCAGGCTCATAGTTCATTAATTCCTTAATGTAATTATGGAATCGTTGCTGTATGATTTACCTTAGGGCCTGGGAATCCGGGTCCTCCAATATCACCTTTTGGCCCCTGTTTATGAGAAAATAAATGCAAGTTATCCATGTGTTTTACTTAGTAAATCTGCATTGTGGTTGGCACCCTATTATCACTTAAAGCAGTCTTCTCTGCTCTGCAGAGTGCTGATAGCTATCTGAATTTGGAAAGGTAATCTAGGAAGAGCTTTTCATATATTTTTCATTTTTTTTTAAAAAAGGAACTACTTCTTACTGGTTCTCCAGGCTTTCCATTCTCTCCAGCTGGTCCTGGTCCACCAGGCAATCCCTATATGAAGGAACAGTATTATCATCTCTGTTACATAGATAAATTATGCATTTTCCTATCTAGCAAATTTTTTTGACACGAAGATGTGTACCCAACTCATTCCAATCCTTTACAAAGTAGGAGGTGCTAATTTGATAGCTACAGGTTTTATGTGGCATAATCTACTGAGCTAGCCATCTGGTTTGCAACTATGAAATACTAAGCAATAACTTTTGTCAAGTGGTTGATCTGTCTTACTTCAAAATATGGTGACATACACCCTAATGAAAATGTGGAGATGCCTCTTTTTTTTTTTTTTTTGAGTGTGTGTGTTAGTTACTCTATTAAAAAGAATCAGAAACCAATAAACAATAAACACACAGCACCTGGAGGCCAGGTGCACCTGATGGTCCTGGTTCTCCTCTCTCCCCAGAAGCACCCTAGAACCAAACAAACGAGGGAAAAAAAGAAGAAATTATCTGAAAACATTTCAACATATAAATACCTCCGCAGTATCTTTAATCTATGCCTCCTTATCATGATCTGATGATGACATTGCACAATCCCGAAGACTAATTTATCTTGGTGTTCTGGTATTTTCTCTTTTCACTCCAACCGTTAGATGTAATTCAGCAGACACATTTATACTTGATACTAGTCTGAAATGCTAACTCTGATAAATGTTAAAGGGAGCAATAATATGCTTTAATTTGAAAAGGTGGTAGATCCCCAAGAGCTCTAAATTGACTTTTCATTTCAACTTATACCAGGTATAAGTTTCTCCTAACTCAGGTTTTTCCTAACAAAGTTTTGAATACTAATGTATTAAAATAATGGCAAAGAAGAGCTCTTTTATTTGTCTTCATAAAAGGAGACTTCTTTATATCATGAAAAATATTTTCCTTCCCGTAAATTCACAGTCTCTATCTGTAGATGCCAGACCACCTTGGCAATAACCGATAATTGCCTCTTACGGGACCACACTTACAGTAGGTCCAGGAGGACCCGGGAGGCCAACATCACCATTCTTGCCAGCAGGACCCTATACAAAGACAAAGTTAGGCTATGGTTATGGGTTGATATAACTTTTATAAGACTCACCAAATTATTATTAATTAATATTATGTCATTATTAAATTAATTATATTATTAAACAAAATGTTAATGAAACTTACAGGTGTTCCAGGCGGTCCACCAGGGCCTCTTTCTCCATTCTTACCTGGTGCACCCTTACAAAAGACAAAAATCACATTTAAAGTACCTGTTCTGGTCAGTATACAGTAACTTAAAGCTGCAGCACCAGCTACCTCCACTATGGAGCCACTTAGTTTAACATTTGACGCATCAAGCATAAGCCCAGGAGAAGTGGAGCAATCCCACTCACCTCATTGCCCTTAGGACCTGGGAAACCCATTACACCTGGCTGGCCACGTGGGCCTGGAGGGCCAGGGGGACCAGAACGGCCAGATTCACCTTGATTACCCTGGGATAAGCAAAAAAGAAATGGAGACATGGTATCTGTTAGGTGAAATAAATGAATATCCATGACTCATTGAATAGTGAGTCAAGGTGAGATAAGGCTAGAGAAGACATTAAAAACTTACTATGTGTTTTTCAACTAAGCTTCTGTATACTCTGTATTTTAAATAGTTTTAAATGACAAGATTTACAGAATGTTATTATAACAAGACAGCATCTAAAGAGCTCTGGTAATTAAAACAACAAAAAAAGAGACAATTAATCTGACTATGGTCAGCATCTAAAGAGCTCTGGTAATTAAAACAACAAAAAAAGAGACAATTAGTCTGACTATGGTAACAACCTGTCATGTAGATACTGTGGGATGAGGGTAAGGTCAGTAGGAGGACTAGTATAAAATATATGCACAATGTACATACCGGAGGGCCAGGTTTCCCATCACTTCCAGGGCTTCCTGGAATTCCAGGCAAACCCTACAAATGAAGAAAAAAAAAGTGTAATTCTTCAATTTAAAATGTGTGGTATTAAGTTACAATACATAAATATAAAATATATTTAAAACTACTTGCTTGGTTTTAACCACTTTAATAAAGATTAAAACTCCTCCCATTCCCCCCCTCCCATTAAGGGGAAAAATTGGAGAAAGCTAACAAATTCCTTTGTTACGAGTTTATCACTTTCTCTGAGATTCATTGTATTTAATCAAGGCATCAGACATTAATCAACGTGCACAAAAATTGTATTCTTTCATTATTTGGGAAGAAAACTCATTTCAGATGGTAAAAATCAAGGAATGAAACAATTTTAACTATGTCCCCATACTTAGAAGCAACCCAATTTATAACATTTTTAGTTAACTTGTTTAAAATTTTTAAATATTACTTTTGTTATCTTTTAAATAATTCATTTTCATTTCCGATAAAATCTTGTTTAGCTCCCAGAAGCCTGCAGTAAGGCTGACTTTAGAATTTCAATGTACTTGTTATCAGCAGTTGCTAATTCTTAGTATAGCTCACAGAATCTTATTACATTCTGTATATATTACACAATAGGTTATCTCTGAAAATCTTCTTGATATGTACTATGAAAATCTGACCAACAGTTTATTTGCATTAATTGCAAATAAGCAATAAATATAATAAATTAAATACTTAAGTATTCAAATATATGAAATAATGTATAATTTAATTATTTAAATTTTGAATTTAAGCTTATTTAAATAATGATTCAAATGTAAAATATTTAAATACAATAACTCAAATAACTATTAAATATAACAAACATAATACAATTTATAATAAATTACAAAATTTGCTAAAATGTACATGGACAATACAGAAAATAATCCAATGCTAAATCACACTAAAGCTGTATTTCATGACAGTGCATGGCATACTCCAGGGACTGGGGACCATGTTCAGCTTCATATAAGCTTTCTCATTCACTTGTCAGAGACTCCCTGTCTCTGCATAGTTATCTATTACACTATGAACATATGTATTCTAATTAAAGGAATTAATAACATCACTGGAAAATTTTTCTAATTGGACTTCTCTGTTGTATCAGCTCAGATGAGGCATCTCTAATAGAGTTTATCCCATTTTCTTGGAGACGTCCTGTCTTACTCTCATTCCAGGAAGACCTGGGCCTCCATCTTGTCCACGCTCTCCTGCGGGTCCACTTGGGCCAGGAGCACCTGGGCTACCACGTTCACCTGCAGGACCCTAAAAAAGAGATGTTGAAATTCACAGCAAGGAAATCGGCATCATTTTGAATCTGAAATTGTCCATTCAAATCCACACAGATTCCACAGAAGTTTGAGTTTGTTTTTTTTGTAGAGGAAGACTCATACCTTTTCACCTGGAAGTCCATTGGTACCGGGTAAGCCACGGAAACCGGGGGAGCCCTAGCAAATAAAGGAACAAAATATGGATCATAGGCAATATAACTTAGGTAATGGCAACTGTTTTTTCTAAACTATTTACCCTTAGACATATTATTACGCAAATTAATGAAACACACACATGGAAATGACATTTCACTGTGGCAAGTCTACAGAATTATTTTCTCTTTGGATATAACCGCCCTGTTGAAATCATAGCCAGTCCTCCACTTTTTTTTAAACGAGCCCTGCATTAGTTACTTTACTCATGAATTTTCTAAATTCATATCAAAAATAAAACAACACATTCAGTCTTGATCAATTTTTTTTTCTAATTCAATACTGAAAAGAGGTCTATTGTATTATTTCAATATTTATATTTACTACTGTCTTCATTCCTTACAAGAAATTTGAATTATAAAATTTAATTTGCTGCCCCATTTATATACTTAATATGATTAATTTGCTCACTGTGCATCTTTAGTTTCCTCATAGCTTCACCAAATACTACAAACAATTATTAAATTAGTTATTAATAGATCAGTACTATTTCCTTTGATTCAGATGTGAACAGAAATCTAAAATTTGTAAGGGTGTTGCTATTTATTTTGTTGAATAAATCAATTCAAGAATTCCTTTGTGAGAATGCTCTTTGGAAAGTTATTGGATCTACTAGCTAAAAAACTGTTGGCAATAAAGATATTAAAACATAGAAGACATCCTGGCAATACCGTTGTTATTGACAATATCGATATTTAAGATCTATTGAAAATACAGATGTTGACATAAACACATATCCTGAATGTAGAAGAATTTGCATTAATTTCACTTTCAAGAGCTGAAATTTTGTGATTGTACATTTTTGTTAACTGAGAAGTAATTTTGAAATTTGTATAATTATTTTTTTTCCAATCCCTGTGTAGTTCTCTCAGTTTATGATTGCTTTTCAGCACAAAGCTTTCGATACAACTGCCAGGTATATAAGATCACTGCTTCTTCAATACCAAAAAAGAAAGAAATTAATTTTTTTCGGACTGAGATAGATCCAACTGCTGGAATTCAGATGAGGAACTAGATGATAAGAATTCTCCCCAGTTTTGTAACCCAGTTTCGTAACCCAGTTTCACATCTGGAATTTGCTGAGAACAAATATGGAGCCAAATTTCTCCTCAAAGTATTTTGAACACCAGATTTTGCTGTCTCCGTATTAACTCAAAATGTACCTAGAGTGCATGGTCACCTACAGCACCTTACCCTTTCTCCAGGTGTACCAGGTACGCCATTCTGGCCGGGTTCACCATTTGCACCTCTTTTGCCTTCCTCACCAGGAGGTCCAGGAGCACCTGGGGTGCCATTTTCACCCTGGCAACAACAAAAAAAAAGCCCACCAGTGAAGTTAGAAGTCTCCAAAAGAAAACCCTGTGTTTTATATGGGTAATGATTCAGGGTTCAGACTTCCTTGGAAGAAGTCTCTGAATGCGTTTTAAAATCACTTACACGCTCGCCTTTTGGGCCTGGATCTCCCTTTGCACCATTCTTACCAGGTTCTCCCTAAACAGGAGAAAATCCCATTAAAATGATGGATTGCAACAGGGTATTATTCTAGAAATAGATGTGATATCTTTCAAATTATTGACTTATTTTTATTATTTTACATTCTGCAAACAAATTAGCAGACACTAGTTGAACCAGGATGTGGAATGCGTGGCGCTCCTTAAAAATCCAGTAAAGGGAAGAAGTGATACGATCTTAAACACCAGTGAGTAAAATTTTATGTCCTTTTTTGAGCTATTTGAGACATCGTTGTGACTTTTACTTGAAGTCCTTAAGTGTTACTTTGAGAAAGAGCTACGTGTTCACTAAAAGAACTACGTGAACTACTATGCTCTATCAGGCAAGAGCATACTGGGGTAAATGACAATATAAGAGAAAGTACAAGTCACTAGGTGTAGCGGACTGTAGAGTCAGCCCGTGGGAACTTGAACAGGTGAAATTAGGATTTTAAAATAACAAATTTTGTCTAAGGTAGCCATTTTAGACAAGCTATTTTTCTGGTTTGTGTTTCTGGTTTGATAGATAACTTAGGAAAGCAAATAAATATTATTATCATATTTATGTATAATTTTTATATGTAGCATGTGTTTATATGTAGTAATGTGTGAAAGAGAAATATATTATATATTTATAAAAATAATTGCCTATTATTATTATAAAATAATTTATTAGATCTTAAGTGAATAGGACAAATGCAATGTGGTTTTTTAATAGTATCAGAACTACTTCCATCATATTTGTTTGTACAACCAGTGTAATGAATATTAGTAACTCACCGGAGTGCCTTTTGCTCCAGGATTTCCACTTGTACCCGGAGGACCGGGAAGACCACGGCCTCCTGGCAGACCAGGAGCACCGGGAATACCAGAAGGCCCCTGTAGAGAGTGAACAGCAGACGAGGGTGAAGAGAGCACGGCATTGTTGGACTCTGCCCAGTCCAAACAGCGACCCTCATCAACACAGTGCAGCAAAAGACAGCGATATGACAAGTACCCACCATTTCACCCTTGTTGCCAGGGCTTCCAGCTCTTCCAGGAGGACCCTGAAAAAATAAATTTATAAATAACTGATGCTGCTAACCTAGGACTAAACCAAAGGACATGTAGGGCTTTGTGAAGAGCAAGTGGCAGAACACTTCTCAGTTCCCATGGGGCATTTACGTACCTGTGGCCCGGGTGGCCCAGCACTGCCCTGAGGACCAGGTTCCCCTCTCTCTCCAGGACTACCACTAGAACCAGCAGGACCAGGAGGACCAGCTTCACCCTACAGAAAAACAGTAAAAGGGGAAAATGAATGCATTTTAGTCTCATCTCCAGGGCAACAACTATTAGCTTCATGGCTTCTTCCTCTCCTGTGGCATCATTGTGTGATTTGGGAAGAAGCTTACGCCATCATCATCTGAGTGAAGAGACAAATCAGCACGGTGACCCCATTGCTGAGGCACAAGGTACCAATGCACTCCAGCCAGCACATGCTGCACAGCTCCCCTATTGTGGGAAGGTCACCTGAGCCTCTCCCGTAATGCAACATAAAGCATTGGGTCTACCACTTAATGGTGTTTTGGGGTGGGTATTCGTGAAGATAATGAGGATAGGGTTTGTCTCATGCTGCATATGAAAACACATCAGTTCTAGGCTTGCAAACACTGTAACAGCAGCCAGAAAAAGGAGGACTCATAAAATAAAGACATATAGTGGCATAAGCTGGCTAACTACAGAACGGACCAAATCCTATATTAGTATGAATCTTTAGCTGAATACCTTAAAACCTGGAGAGCCTGGAAATCCTGCAGTTCCAGGGGGACCTGGGGGACCCTTAAAAGCATAAGAAATACTATTAATACAAGAGGTAAAAGCCATATGGAATTAATCTTAAGTCAAAAAAGGTCTGATTATGAGATTTGTCTCTGAGTAAGGAAACACCTGGCAAAAATAGCAAATATAAATCATGCTGTAGAAGATGAAGTTTGGCTAGTCCTAAAATATCACACCTACATCTTAGTTACCCTGACTTTTACACTAAGCTAAATTTCTGTATTGTAAATTTAAAAAACATGAAATCTATCATTAAAAGAGATGAAGTTATAAAAAATGTTCAAAACTTGTTGTAATTATAAAAAAAGGTGTAGGAGAAAAAGAAGCCAATAGCTCGTACACATACAAGTGGACATGTTCAGGTTTCTAGGCAGGTGGAAAGGAAAAGCTTTTGCCCACCTCAGACAGCTAAATAATGTATTTGATAAGACCATTCAAAATTTGATCTGCACAGAGATCAGCAATTCCATCCATCTATATGTTCTCTGAGAACAGTTTGGTTTTGGATTTATGCATTTTCTGATTTACAGTGTTAAAGCTTTCCTACTTCACTGAATGCTTCAAGTATCTTAACCAACACAGTTATGAAATATAATTCAATAAAAAGCTCATTCTTAAACCAGTGCACCCCCCGTTTTGGGTTTGCCGGCACTGTGGAACATCTGCTAGAAGTAACTAGACTTGAGCAACACAAATACTTAAAGTCAAACATGTCTAAGTCTTCTTACAGGTGTGCCTGCTGCTCCTGGAGATCCATCTTTGCCATTGGCACCCTACGGAAAGAAGAGAGGTATTGGGTACAGAATACTACCCTGGACACAGAACCCACATGCTTTAATGCCCATGACTCACAGACCATCTTTTTGTGTCTGTATATTCCCACTGAGTTGACCAAGACCCAAGGATTCCTCAACTGTGAAATTCTAAAATAATAATTAACTAAATATTATTGAAGTCACTTTATGTGAACTGTACTGTAACAATGAAACAGCAAGACACAAAAATGTATTCTTATTTGATTTCTTAAGGAAATAACAGTTACAAAGCTGTAACATCATCTGTGTGGCCAGTTCTTAAGGTTAAATAAATAAGATTGCAATAGATGTTGTATATTTCAAAATAACAGTTACTTCTAATTCACATAAAAGACTAAAATTTCACTCCAAAAACCTAGCAAACAGTGGTATAATTTAAATCCTGTTGCCTGTCTTGTAGACATGTTAGACCAGCTCCGCTGCTTGGGTAATGTATGTTGTTTGTACAAATGAGTTGCTGGTTATTATACTTTAGCTGTGCTTTGTTGATGGTGTTGGATGCTATGAACTATGACTTCCTTCAGAGCAAAGAATATATCCCCTAATCTCGGTCAAAGAGTAATTTTATCTTTTTCCTGCAAGTTACTTCTGAGATTGCATTTTTCCCTCTCTTTGCCTTCTGCTGTTGCCCTTTGCTTCCACCCCTCCTCCCTATTCCTCTTGGCTGAACCTGAGCTTATGCTGAAACACTGAACTCTCCCTCAACGTGTAATCTATTAATTGAAAAAGGAAATAGATAATAAGATGGTGATAATAATGTGAGTTAGAAGTGTCACCTCTTTAATTGGGGACTGAAAAGCTTTCATGTATGATTTTACAGATGCTATATAGTTTTCTAATCCTTTGCATTACAACTGTTTTAAGGTAAATCTATGAAACAGGGAATTCTCAACATATCGAAACAAAATATGTGCTGCTTCTGGATAAGAACAGCTGCAATTTCTTACAGGGCCACCAGGATTCCCAGGTCTTCCTCTTTCACCAGCTGGACCTCTTGGTCCCTAGAAAACATAGGAAAATAAGTCTATTAAGTGGCTTCCAAAATAATATGGCCAAGCAAAAAGACATTGCTCTTATTTGCATATCTCAGTAATGTTCAATGCATGCGGTGGGTAATTAAAGTTAAAAGAAAGATGAGTAACTCAGTTAACCAGGAAGTGCCACTGGCACTTTCCTTTAAATACTACAGGATACACATATTTACCGGTTGGCCTGGTGATCCATTTGCTCCAGGAAGACCAGTTTCACCCTGTTATGTAAAGAAAACACCAAACAATGACAGAATGAACTTTGAGAAAATTTTTTGATTTATTCAAGGAGAAGAGACACAGAAATGAAACAGCCCAATCCATTGCCCCTTTCTGTGTGGTGCTGAGTGTTCTCAGCACGAACTGAGGTCTGTGAGGTCTGAGAAGTCTATACAAGTGCCAGAACAAAATATTTAAACAGAAAAGAAAAATCAGGAAGACTTGGTCCTTTAATATTATGCAATAAAGTCAGATGATCCAGGCATGTCCTTTCATTTTGGAATCTCATCTTTGTTATGGCTGGAAAACCAGGACATGATGTGGTTCAGAAAGTCTAACTCCTTTGGAATGATTCTCATTCTTTTCATGGAGATATTCAATGAGTTTCTTTAATGTTTAATGGATTTTTATAATTGCATAATATGCAAAGCACAGCTACATAAATGATGGAGGGTATTACTCTACCTACTACAAAGATGACACTATAGTTTTTTACCTTTGGACCAGGAGCACCGCTGTCACCTCTGGCACCATCTTTTCCATCAAAACCCTGTGGGAAAGGAAAATCATATCAGAACAGTATTCCTTTTGCTTTCTGGAAAACTTGATTCCTCTTGGCAAAATATTAAGCTTCAAAACAAACTCATATAAAGGGGCATATTTTTAATAATGAGTGCTATCATCTATTGGAACACTTTTTGAAAGAAAATTATGAATCCTCCATCTCTCCATGGCCATCAGTTAAGAGAGGATGTTTTTCTGGAAAGCATGCTTCAGCCCAGCATTCAGGATGGAGCTCTACAATTGAGGTAACAAGATAAAATTTAAGAGTCTTTGTTATGGAAGGTCAGATTACATTGTCCAGAAATTGATCTTTAATTGTATGATTCAGTCTCTTTAGCTGGGAGTTGATGACTGAAAAAGCACAACAGTGCAACACCATAATTCAAGTAGAGTAACAGACTCATTTATACTCAATATACTCAATACTTACTCGTGAACCTTTCATCCCCGGCATCCCAGGCATTCCAGGGTGTCCCTTGTGACCCTAAACACACAAATATAGAAAGATGAGTAAATCCCATACTTACAGTTTGAAGGGCACAAGCCAATGTTTATTGTGTGTCATGTTCACTTGACTAACTTAAAATAGGAAAACAAAACCATTGATTAGAAGACCATTGTTATTGGGGGCTTTGCCATACCGGTAATCCAGGGATTCCACGGTCTCCATTTCTGCCTGGTCTTCCTGGTTCTCCCTATTGAAAGAAAGTAAATTTTTTTGATTGCTTTGCTATTGCTTCAGTTACTGGCAAAGAACTAGTCCTAGCAGATGAAGGCAAGTCAGAATAAGCAGGTGAAACTTCCACCAGATACAATGGGGAAAATATAGCAGGGTGATGGTTCAGTATATGACTTCCTTCTGAAAAACAGTTGCCAGAATTTATAAACTCAATTTTTAACAAGATTTTGGTTAACATCTAATTTATTTCTGGCCAACTTTTAGGAAAAGATGACCACAGAAAACTCATTTTTCATGGTGAAACACTGAAAATGGACAAAAACTTCAGCTGATTGTCTTGCCTTATACTATACCTATTCAGACTCCCAGCTGGGACACAAAAAATGGTTTTAACAGCCTTAACTGTCAAAACAAGACTTGAAGGGAGCAGACAACTACCACTACGGTCTGCTTTTCTTTATAACTGCTAATTTATTTTGCACCAGATCAAAAACGGGTATTTCATGCTTAGGTTTTTTGTTTTGGTTTGGTTTTTTAAATTGTGTCAATCAAATTACCTGCTAAAATTGAAACTTTTTTGGAATGGACATTTATACTTAACATAAGCCAAATCTAGTTTCTTACAGTCATGTTGTCAAATTGAGAAATAGGGAGAGGTTAAAAATTCTTAAATGTATCAATGTGCTCTGCTATCTTACCATTTAATGAACTTTCTTTCTTCTCATTTATTAATCATTGGATGAATAATAGTGAACTTACATCTTTTCCTGGTGGACCAACTGGGCCTATCATTCCAACAGGGCCTGGAGGTCCCTGTAGAGAAATAATTAATATTAACTATAATAATAAATATTAAATCTCTTTCAAACCAAAAATGCATTAGGTGTCATAAAATACTTGTTCGTTTGACATACATGATAGTAAACAGACAGGATGAACTGTAAAATTGCAATCCACTCCAGTGATGACAACGATCATTCACGCTTGTAAGATCATGCCTTTAACATCTATAGTGATAGGTAATGTATACGTACAGGAGGGCCAGGTTGTCCTGGTTCACCAGGGGAACCTTGGTATCCAGCAGAGCCCTATAATGCAGCAAAAAATCAGTTAAGATGTGAACAGTTAAATGCATCATTCCATGGTGCTACTATATTTTATAATAATCTCATAATCATAAGGAAAACGTTAGGCAGAACTGTCACCAAATGACGAAAGGTGAAATTAGCAGAACGAGGCAGAATACACCTCCATGAAAACAGAATTAAAACTACTCCTCTAAAAGGAGATGTACATCAAAAAACTCAGACCCTTTGTGTGTTCATGGAACGTGTATTAGGATTCCCACTTTCCTTTATCTCCTGTAAAATTTTTGTATGAATAAACATTTGGGAATGTTAACAGAGGATGATAGGCAGTGGCATGTCTTAAGACGACCTTAGCTGACACCCCACAGAATTGCAGAAAGTGCAGGGGAACACACGGACTTAAGCAAGCACTCAGCCATTGAGTCTTGGTGGTGCATAGATGGTACAGCTCAATTAATAGAAGATGACATTTATCCATAAAATTCTTCAGCATAGATTTAATAAGTTGAAAATGTACCTAATATTTATGACAGAGAAAATTAGAGGCTCATATAAAAGAATGAGATGATAATGAAAAGGTTAATTTTACTTACAGGGGGACCTGCATGACCAGGTGGGCCAGGGGGGCCACTGGGGCCAGGGGGTCCTGGAAAGCCACTCTACAGTGTAGATTAAAAAACAGTCATTATATTAATGTAATATAGCTATTAAAGCTTAATGTAGTTGCAAGAGTCACCAATAACTGTGAAATAAATTTTTACGTATTAGTACAGAGAAAAATCCACGGTGACATGCACTTGGTGCAGTAAAAAAGACAAAGCGGTATATATACACATTGTTAAAAACATTGTCTAGTACCTACAGTCCCTTCAGAAAAGGTTTCTCTTTGCAGCCTTAGCTAACATACTCCACAAGGTATTTTCAAAGCTGTAATTTTTTCTTTTCAGTCACAATTCCACTTCTCTAGACCCCCAGAAGGATGCTCGCAGCTTAGCTTTTCAGCTACCTAAACTGGCAGGATAGAAAACTGGAACTCTTAATTTGTTGAAAAGAGTAAACAAGCTTCAGCTTCTCTGCCATTTAACTGAGCTTAATTAGCCTAACCCTACATCTTCAGTGGTGGAGCCAAAGTGTACTAATAAACTTGCTTGCTAGTCTGTTGATGCCAGATTTTGCTTTCTAAAACCAATTTTGAAATTTCTCACCTGCATTCAGGAGCTATGCTACACATACATACACAACCCATTAGAAGAACTTTGTATGATAAACTCTGTTTATGACCCTAGACTTCTTAGGACTCAAAGGTATGCTGAATTAAGACCATATTTTTGTTACTTGTCAGTAAGGCAAGCATTTTCACCACTGAAATCTTTTCTGAACCTTAATAGTTCTAAGGCATAAAAAATAAATGATGTCTGGGCTAACCAAAGAACTCAGAGGATGAAATCTCAATATACGTATGTTTTAACTCAAATCAGTAATACTCTTCCTTATTTTAGCTGGTAGAAAGGGAGTAAAATATTATTAAGGAAATTCTCAATTTGGGAAGAGTGCTAATATTTCTGCTTCCTGTAGCAACAACCACAAAAGTATTTGATACTGCAAAACAGAAAACCTGTGAAAATTAGCACAGTGGTTTATTGCAGCTATATGTGGTTCTTCAAAAAAAGCTTTTGTTAAATTAAACTCTTCATGGGTTTGATACCGCCAAAACAATTGAAGTATATGAATTACATGAGAATCACTGTGTGCTACAGTACTGGCAGTATATTCCATAGCTTGCACTATGTGCATTATATTGCACATAATGTGTTTCATGGGATATTGTTGTATGGTGTCAGAATAGGTCATGTATTATAGATGTTACAGGAACATAATTTTGATAATACAAAATTAATAGTATAGCTATACTATACTGGTATACGTAGTATAGTATACTACTATACTACACATGTACTATGTTAATATTAGTTCACAGATTGTCTTTTGTCTAAAAAAGAGAATCATTGTAATATTTGTTATTTTCTAAGACAAGAAGTACACCAAGTGGCAGAGCAGTTAGTGTCTGGGTAAATCGGGTTGCCTTCAATGTGTGAATACAACGAGCAGTCCCTCACTGTTAATTTTTAGAACTCATTTGGTACAAAATAAGTTTGGAGTTAGCATGACTTGGAACCATCAACTCATCAATTGCAATCAATCCATCAGACTTATGGCTACAAACAAACAAGACGTTTTTTTCAAGGTGCACACTGAGGAGATAAACTGATAGTTAGGTTTGGCATTTGCTTGCTGCCAGCATCATCAGACTGTGAACAAATGAGCATGTTTTAGTTAGAATAAGTGCACCGGTGGGAAGAGACAAAGGCAATATGTGGAGATTATATGAGCAAGTAAAGAGAAACTTTAGAAAGAAGAAAAAGAGATGTAAAGTACAGAATCAGTCTACAAGCAGTGGAAAGCCACCGGAAAGACAGTAGTGGAGAGATGTGTGACTGAGGAGATGCCAGGCATGGTAACCACCCAACGACAAATATTGGTGCTGTAGCTGGCATTTTTTATTTTATTACTCTGCCAAATCATTTCAGTTTGGATACTTATTTAAATTGAGAGTTTACATTGAAAATTGATAAATTAAATTTATAAATTAATAAATAAATTAATCTATGTAATGTTAGTGATAAACGTTATTTAGTTCTAGTGAGTTTAGTCACATCTGCCTGTAACTGCTCTGTTACTGGCTTTGCCGTCATGCATTGCATGATGCAATATAAAAGAACATATGATCTGAAAGCATACAGACAATTCTGCCTGAAGACCTTCTAGGGTGTGCAATTAAATTATCTTTTTTTAACCCAAGTCCAGGGATCAGAGCACAAGAAATCACTAAGCACCTCAGGGAAAAATGCCAAAATAGAGAGGAGTAACCATGTTTGTTAACTGAAAGGTATCTCGGTTATCTGCCTGGTTCAGCACATCCCATATTACGACATCAAGTAGCAAAATGTAGATGATATGATAAACTGTGGGCAAAAACTGTGAGGAGCTGAATATGAATAAATGAATAAACAAATACAAAAACAGATGGTTGAAGAAGACCAATGCATAGATGATCATATTAGCAAATGAATGAGGTAGAAATAAACAGATTAAAATAAAGGTGAGGAAATAATGAACTATATTTCAGGAAAAACAGCTGTCATGATTCGTAAAATTTATTTCACAAGATGATCTGATGGAACCCTGAGAAATAATGTTTGCTTGGAACTGCCTCGATATGTTACAACATGTGATACCCAAATCTTGTCATGCAGCATTGAACTGAAAATAATGATTATGCCTAATGAAGCAGCAGCCAATTTCAAATAATAGCAATTCACCACATCTTCTATATAGGAGATTGCCTGAATCAAGAACACTCCGTGTCATTGGTGGTGAATATCTCTAAATCCCAGTGCCTAAAAGGAAAATCATGAGGTGCAACATTTAAATTTATTTTATACAGGGTATAAAATAAAGTAAGTAAAGACAGAATGCTGCTGAATGGATAAAGAAAGATTAGAGACAGTGGAAGAGGTAAAAAAGTGGTGGAAGGGAGGGAGGCAATCAGTAGAAGAATACCAAAGTAGATAAATGAGGAGGGTATGCACGAGAGAAAGGGATAAATTTTAAGTAGTGTAAGAAAGTGAATCAGAGAGAGATTAGGAAAAAGAAGGTAAAAAAAGGAAGAAAGAGAGAGAAAATGCAAAAACCCCAGATAATCCATAGCTACTTTCTAGAATAATATTGCCAAGCAAACGGCTGTCTTACTTCGCATTCCACTTGCAGGCAACAATTAAATTAAAACATTTCTTGTTAAATTAAAATCAGGATACATACACATCCAAGGTATAATCTACAAGCAGAAAATTTGTTCTTTATAAAAAAAAGGACAGAAAAAAGGCTACATCATCTTACAATGGGCTGTGGGTAACCGATACCAACTGCACCGGCCTTCACATCATAGGAGTCATACTGTGGAGAAAAACTCTGTAAAAGAAATAGAGAAAAACAGAAAGGAAAATAAAAAAGAAAAAAAAAAGAAAAAAAAAAGGTGATTGCTACAAATCAAATAAGTCTTTTCTTACACTGGTATGGCAAATGCATGAAAATAACTCATTTGTATCTATTGAGTAGTACTTGTTTGACATATAGCTGCCATATTTTTAAATCATCCATAAGAGAAGCCTAGCCAATACCTTTCTTTTGTGGTCATGGTAACGTTAGCTCCCTACACTGTGCGCATCCAGTTTTCAACTTGACAGCTGGGCCTCAGCTGAGCCAAAAAATTATCTTTCCCTCTCCTTTTCTCATTCTTGTTTGACTCCTTTTAAGCTTTTTCTCCCATTTTCTTTATCAGCCTCTTTTCTGTTGGCTTTAGTTATCACTCAAGGAAGTTGATGAAACATTCTCTGTTGCACTAAAGAATGTAACAGTTTAACAGTTTATTATTAGTCTCCTCATTTCTTTTACCGGTGATTAATAAATGTCTCATTTCAGAGTATTTTGTAGCAAAAAATCTCTTATCTACGTATAAGTGTGTCCTTTCCTGAATTACAAATAATTTTTTTTTTACCTCATGCATGGGAACTTACACATCTCAGAAAATTGAATGTTACACTTTTCTCCTAATGCCATTTTCCATATTTCCCTTTCTCTCTTCCCATTCACTGTCACTCCAAAAAATTCAGATATGATCATCGCTTTTGAGCCCAAGCAGCCAAGCCTCAATGCTTTTGACAATTTATCTTGAAACAAATGGAAGGTCAGTCCAAGGCATGGAGTGAAAACAGGCACTGTGGGCCTTTCTGAGAGCAGATAGCATCTTTGACACACCCATTTACATAAAATGCTGTTTTAAAAAAAGAAAACTATAAATTCTACAGTTTTTCAAGGAATTCCCTCTTAATTGGCATACGTTGATTTTATTATGCAGATGTTAGCAAACTTAGTTGAATAATACGGCATTAATGCAATTTATGCATTAACGGCACATAGATCGTTGAGCAGGAAAGGTTGAATACATGCAGTGTTCTGCCTGATAACCAAAACCACTGTGGACCCAGCTCCTTCGCTGGGTACAAGGTACAAGGACCAGGTACAAGACGACTCCTGTGCTACCAATATCAACCCTCTCGTCAAGATTCAACAGCACATCTTTGACACAGCATTGGAGTGAGTGACTAATTCAGCCTATCATCCTCTCCCGTGTCTGCATCTGCCAACCCAAACCCAGTAGCTCTCTTGGTATGTTATTGTGATGTCCATTGAGACTGGTTAACCGATCCATGGCTACCTCTCCCAGAAGCTCAGTCCTTCAGATGCAATCCCTTTCAGAATTAAGTAAAACCACGACATCTTTCCTCAGTTTTTGGCTTACCTGGGAGTGGGAAGCGTACATGGAAGCTATAAACAGTGGCCTATGTTTGAAAGTAGCAATTGTTTTAACACATGATTTTTAACAATTTTGTCCTAAAGCAATCCCACCTTGTAAAGCCAGGCTTGCTCAATTGCATGGGAGACAATGTCATCTCTTAAAGCACTAGCTGTGGCTCAGCTCCCTTAACAAATCCAACTGCACAGAAACTTTAGTTAAAATTAGCTGTCTTGCTGAGTCTGCCCAACTCTTCAGAAGAGAATTCAAGGTTCAGTAGGCCAGAAATAAAGAGGGAGCACGGCAAATAGTACTTACATGGCACTTCCCGGCAAGCAGAGGACCTGTGTTTCGGTCTAGTCTCCTGAGAATGTTTCTTTATTAAACATGCATTAGGTAAAATATAGGGAAGTAAGAGAGTTCCCTAACCATTAAGCTTGAGGGCACATACTTCCTCCTGCACACTTTCTTTCTGGTGAGATTATTTCTGAGTTATGTAAGTCCTTCATCAGATCTGGCTCCAGAAGTTTTAAAAAATAAGATAAGGCAGAGATTTAATTGCACTCCAGCCAAATTTTGTGGACAAAACCCCAAAACAACCCCACCTACCACTCGGCTGTGTTTTTCAAAAGCACAAATGAGAGACAGCTGCCACTCGGCTGTGTTTTTCAAAAGCACAAATGAGAGACAGCTGCCACTGAAAGCAAAGAACGTGTGAAGGTGCAAGGGCTAGGTGCCTACAGTATTGCTTTGTATGCTTATGAGCAACAAAGTAGAAGCTGAACATAATGATGACTTACGCCTCCGCTTATACTGGGACACGACTGGCAGATGCCAGGGGGGCCAGGAGCTCCAGGACTCCCCGGCTGTCCTGGAGGGCCAGGGGCACCATTTCTGCCTGGAACCCCAGGAGAACCCTGCAAAGACACAAACAGAGCAGATACAGACATTGGCACTTGCCTCCAACTGCAAGGGCATCGCAGGACAAATCCTTCTATTTGTAACAAAGTCTGTGTGATTGTGGTTTCTATTTCTCTATTAAACATAACTAAGACCACAACTGAACATTGAGGAAAGACATAGACAGTAGACAAAATTCACACATGGAAACACTTCTTAGTTGCTGGAGCCTTATTGCAGCTGATATTTGATCAAACACACTAGAAATATTAAACAGGTCAAATCCTGAATCTAAAATTAATACTGCTAGTGGAGTCCATTGACTTTTTTTTCCTACTGGAAAGAAATATAACAAAAAATAACAAATGTAATACAGTTTGGACTAAACTCTGTCTCTCTGTTTTTCCAGTTTAAATTTTTGAGAGTTTTGTTGAAGCTAAAGGGCTACTTCAAAATACATATATGGCACAGTCCTGCAGACAGTGCAGACATCAATGAAAGCTGGATATCTCAGCAGCTTGAATGGGATATATAGCACTATAGGAATTGCTCTTGATTTTGTTCGTTTCCTTGGAAAAAAGAAAAAGCTGCACTTACAGGGTCTCCTTTGGGGCCTTGGCTGACTACTCCAGGAGTCTAGAAAAAAAGGAAAAGTAATTAAATTAAGAAAGAAAATCAAAATAAAACCAAAAACTGAATATATATTTAAAATATATAGATGGATAGATAGATAGATAAAAATATAAATATAAATATATAAATATATATATATATAAAAACAAGAGGAAAACACATTTAAATATTGGAATATAGTTTTATCAAATGAATTAAATTTATTCTTATTCAGTATATTTAAAAGCTGTGGGGTTTTCAGTCAGTCTTTCATCTGCATGTTCACGGTTCATCCATAAAGCTACACCTCTCCTGTAGGCAAAAGCATGGCACTAATGAAGTCAGTAGAGCTTTGCCACTGAGTACAATGGGGACAGAAGTCCACTGTGGAAAGCTGTAAGGGCCAGTTTTCTTCTATCCTTCTCAGTCCAGCATGTTAAGTGTGATAATGTAGCTAATTTTAATTTCTCAGATCTACTCCTCCAATTTATTTATTTTTCAATTAATAATTCAGTTACATGTTAATATCTGGATTCTCCATTAATACCTCAGAACAGTTTTAATGCATTCAGCTGCTACTGGCAGCAAAGAATATTCAGCTGAAACTATCTTGGATCTTTCAAGGTGGCATTTCCCTATACACCATCCAAGGACACCATCAGCAGGACAGCTTCCAGTGGGCTGACCAAACTCTTATATATCGAAGACAGAGGCTGGAGGAAGTAGTCCACATGTCCTTTATTACCAGGAACTGATTACCAGACTGATAAAAGAGTCTCTAGACTCAACAAGAGGGAGCTGTGCTTAAGTCTCCAGCATGCTTGTATGTACCACTTGTTTACACCCCTAAAACTGTTCAGTGAAGTAGCTCAGGTAATCCTGGAAGCAGTACAGTTGGACTAGCATGGTGCAACGAAAACTAGGTGATGTATTTGTATATGACATTTCATGTTTAAGTAGATATACTATAGAGCTGCAGAAATACATCTTCTCCCTTTCTCTTCGATATACACATCTCTTTCACTCTCTTATCTTCTGGATAAGAATCTTCAATGTGCCTGTGGAAATCTACATACTTTAACAGAATCTCATGGATCTTAAACAATGAAGGATGAAGTGTTCAGATAATCTTAGAGCTCAGTATAGCTGGCTCACTCACTGAAGTGGTTTAGGCAGGGGACTTGACATGCACTAACATTCTTGATTTTCCTGAGGTTAAGTTGCTGCAATCCATTTAGATAATGTTGGTATCTATAAACAAGATGATGATAAATTAGGGATGTAGGGCTTGAATCACCTTTCCTTTACAGGGCACTAAGTCAGCAATAACTCTGCAAAAGGAAGTTTACTCTATGATGATGGAGAATTGAGTTGATAAAAAATGCAGACTTGCAGTATGCTGTGAAAATTGTCTCACTTTCTTTATCTCTGTGTTGGCATTATTTTCATGGATATAGATTGAGCATGCAGTCAACAAATAAGCTGTCTGCATTATTCCTATGCTTCTCCGTAAAATGAAAAATGTAATGGCTAATTGTTGCCTTCTGTCCCTTTCTACTATTTATCTGTGCCTGCTGCCTACATGAAACTGGGCTGAAGGACTTCATGCTTTCAGCTGCATAGCCGAAAGGACTAACAAGTATTTATCAGATTTGGTACTAATTCTCTGATAGAGACATATTCTTGAATTTAACAAAAAAGATAAAACTCTGTGAAAGTTCAAGCTGTTTTTTTACTTGATTTGGCAAAATTTGCCCATCCTAAGTATTTGCCTAGAGTCAGAAAGTGACAAGCTTAGCATTTAAAAGAAAAGTGTTTAAAAGCACCTAAAAGAAAATGAATTGAGGTTGACATGGATCAAGAAGGCGGCAACACCAAAGTAACAACATTGAGAACAAACTTACTCTTGTAGGTTGTGGCGTTGTTTGTGGACAAACTGGACAGCACTCTCCAAAGGGAATCTCTGGGTTGGGACAGTCCAGCTCCTGGTCGTCACAGATGATATCATCGCAGAGAACAGATCCCGAGTCGCACACACAGATTTGGCATGGCTCTGGTTTCCAAACATCCCTGTCAGCATAAACCTGCCCAAGATGGGTACATCCTGCGACTGGAAAGAAAGACAAAATAGTGTTCAGTATTATTTCAAATGTGTTTTCCAAATCAAAGGTGAATAATATGAAAGCTGTTAGATAGTCTGTTTTGTTTTCTATTGTAATATAGTTTATGCGTGTGAAGTTAAAGGCTAAATACTTGTCTTCAGACACTGGGAGGATCTGTTACATTAATTGCAGAGTCTGCTCTGAATCTATAAATAGAAATCAATGGAAACCTCCTGGAGCTGATCCAAAGCCCAATTAAATCTGTGATAATCTTCCGACTTGAGTAATTCCAGTGTCAGACTGAGTTACTGTGTAATTAGCAATTGAATTCTCTGCTGCAGCTAAAAAGCAATCGTGCCAAATCTCTCAAACAAGTGTATCATTGGCCCCCATGTGCCAACATGAGCACTTACACATGGATGCGGAATAAGCCGTCTGTCCAGCATGAACTCTTGTCGCTAGCATCTTGCATTAATAGCTAGCACCAACTGTTTTCAAAATGTTTTTTGAAAGCCAACGTATGCAATAGATCTAAAAGAATGCTCACATTAATTGCCCAAATGGTTTGCAATTAATGTGTCATCTGGCCTGCTCAAATGTTGCAAGTGCCTGTATTTTCAGAAAAAAATATTGTTCATTTGTAATATTCATGGCTTTGTGAATTCCTTCCAAAAGCTATTCTACTGATCAAATTTGTGGTAGATAATGAATTTGAAGAAACTGATGAAAACCAGCTTCAAACTTTAAATTTTGGGTTTGTATTTTCTTAGAGAAACAAAATCCAGAAAGCCTGGTCATTTAAGCAATCAATATGAATATAACATTACAAAGTTAGACAAGTTCCTTGTAACTTTTGTAGAAGTTATTAGAAGTCTCAGATTGCAAATATAAGTATCAGTGAAAGTCTTCAATAATGGAATAAGATTTTTTTCCATGAATAATTCAAAATAATTCCGTTTACAAACACAAAATTCTGGAGAAAGAACTATTTGTGTACCTACATCATCCTTAAAACTTTAATATCAGAATAAGTTACCTACTATGCATCACCCTTCAAAAAGGAAACAAAGTGCCGAAAGATGTAATTCAAAGTTCTGACATTAAAATTACCACTGGCTCCAGACAGAAAATTCTGAATGCCATCAAATTCAGATGGTCATAATGGTCATAATGGTCATAATTATGCAGTATGAGACTGAGTCCAAATTTATAGTGCAGTCCATCCCTATGGGTTATGCAGTCCCTTTTTCTTTTCTCACATGCGGCATCCTTCATCTCTGTTTTTCCTCTTTTCCACTACTTTTTTAGCACACTGGCCTATTTTTTCTCTTTACATTCTTTGTTTTTCTTTCTCTCTGTATTTGTGGGTATCTGTTTCCACACCCACGCCCATGCTCTTTGGCATGGTACACTCTTGGATGCGTTTCCTCTCTTCTCATGCTTCTTCTGCTTCAGTCCCCTTTTTCTCTATTGGGTTTCAGCTTTCCCATAACATGTAACTTCCCTTTTCATCTTCCCTGAATCCTCTTGTCTGTTGTACCTGAACGGTTCACCTTCTTTACTGCCACACACTCAACTGACCTTAGTTTTTCAGACTCTGCTCCCTTCCCAGTGTCTCACTCAGCTGCTTTTCCTCGCCCGTGTTACCCTGACTTTTTCCTCTGTATCACCCATGAAATTCATCACCTCCTTGTATGAGCGCTGTTGGGGCAATGGGGAATACAACCAAGACCTCCTGGCTCACTGAGTGGAGAACCAGAGGGGGATATCAGAGCAGGGCACTGCATGGGACAGGAGGTTTCTTTTCCCAATTTCAACCCCACTACAGGCTTTCTGTGTACACCAACTCATGTTATTTCTGCACTTCAATTATAAAAGAAGCAAACAGGAAAATGCTGACTTGTCAAGGCTGACACTACTTATGGTTAAGAGTTGGCTTTGACCACCAGCTTGATTAGAACAAGAAGATGCAAAAAGCGTCAAAAAATCCTTTTCAGGCATTTTCAAGCCAGTATTTTTTTCTGTGCCTGATATCAGGCTGGGAGCCAGTATTTTACCTTCCTTTGACAACACAAAAAATCTTAAAATCTAAAACATTCCATTGGCATATGAAAACTAATCCCCCTCAGACATTTTCTACTACTTAGAAATTAACTTTTTCCTTTTCCCTTCGCTTCTCCACCTTTTGGACCTCACCAGAAACCTCAGATCCTGCACAAGAGAGGTGGAGAAGAACTGCTAATTTCCAGGACGGCATCTTCCTCACACACACCATGACACAGGGTCACGGCATCAGATGCTGCTTCAAAGGACACCGCTAACAGCCACTACCTCTGCAGAGGATCTAGACATCCTTTCTTAGTCTGCCAAGCTAGATTTAGTTTCTAAAGAAGTTACTTGGTTTCCCAGCTCTCACGCCACAGAATCATGTCAGTGAATCCCAGGTAAATAAGCTGATTCTCTGCTTAATTAATTGCTGACTGTTTCTGTGAGAACCATTTTCCTCCTTTAAGAAACCAGGATTTCACTGCGGGCACTTAGGAAAAAACCAAACTGCCCAGCCTTGACAAGAGTAATGACAAATGTTTCCTGACAAACAGGAAGGCTGAAATGTATTTTAAAAATGAGAAGTGCAGTGTTATGAATGAAATTTTTTTATAGTCTCTCTAATGACTCATGAAAAAACCTGAATTATAAAGTGGCAAAAGCTGAGCAGCTCAGTGTACAAGTGGTTCGCTGTATACAAGAAGACCTAGAAAGCAGTATACTGTAGGAGGCAGAACACCATCAAAGCTACTGGGGAGGTTAGAGCTTGTTATCCATCTAAAAGGAGCTGGCTGGATATACCCCAGAGAGCATGGGTGGGCATAGATCCACTGCATCTGAGAGCAATGTCCTCAGCTGTCACTCTGCTTAAGCACTTCCCAGCTCCACAGGTTAAAATGTCCTTCTCATTTACAAACATAATGAGGAAGGGAAGAGATCATTTTTCTTTAGTTTAGGGCAAAACATAGTTTATACATAACTGTTAAATAAAAATACTACGATACAGATCTAAAAGAATTAATACCGTTACTGTGTGCACATGTAACGTACAGGTATAGGAATTGCATACGCATAAAAAAATGCATAGCGCACACACAGTTCTGTACCCATGAGATGTGTTTGACTATTTTTAATATTCAGATTTTCAGCTCTTGGTATCACTCTCTTAACCTTTCAAAACCACAAATTTCTTTTTTAACTATGTGTTTAAGACAGCAAGGTTCTTATTCACTAGGAAATTCATATCCAAGAATTTGCATTTCCACATCTTAATTTTTTCTTCATCCTTACTTCAACTTCATTGATTTGTTTTGTTGTTTTGTTATTTCCAGAGATGTGATCCTGCTGCCTTACAGTGAAGAGGACAGATCGAATGGGGAGCAGAAAAGGGCCATCTTTCCCATATTTTTGCACTGCTGGCTAGAAAAGATTCTGTTTTGAAGACCTCTGCTCTTCTCTGAATCAGAGGCTTTTCTCAGTGACCAATTTTTCACACTGAGAATACTCACCTTTCCATGTTTTAGTTAACAATATCAATGAAAATCATGGAAGTTTAAAATGTGTCACAAAACGACTGACATAATTTCACAGTAGTAAGGAAATAAAGCAGATTTCGCTGCATTTTTACAAGGTTGTCATTCAGTTATTCTACAGTAGATGGCACCATTTAACAGAAAGAAAAGAGACAAAAAATCGAAGACATCTGGATATAATGACATTCATATTTGCTTCTAACTTTCTGGACATTGTTAAATGAATTAAGAAATAAGCTAGGAGAGCTGCAATGAAAATCGTTGTGGCCTTTGGCAGAATGAAAGTATTAAATAGGTTTCCAAAGGAAACTTACATCTGGGAAGACTTAGTCTGTTCAAGACACCCCCTCTGTGCTCAGATGTAGATCTGTGTGTCAGCATGTTATGACATAATGCATTTTGCATTGCTCATAAAGATTAACCATTAGCTCCAAAATCCTTTGGAAAGCTGATTTGTGCTAAAGCACTGGCAAGTAACGTATAGGAATAATAAGGTTATAAAAAAGCTGACTTGCCTACTTCTAGACTTGCAGTAAAACAGTCACATACTTGCCTTAGCCAGCTTTTATTATTGATTCCTAAACATACATATTAGCCTAAGATTTATAAAAATATTCAACAGCATTCGCCTATGGCAATGCAAAATCTTATTGTTCTTCCCAAAGCCCTAAATACGGTGGCTATACAGCACTTCACTTCTATGGCAGTTATTGCAATGGTTTGTTGGAAGCTGTGTCAGTCTTTGAGTCATTGTACAAAACATTAAAGTTTAATATTTGAAAGCCTGAATAACTTTGCATTTATGCTGTTTACTTAGCATTCACATTTTTAAGGATTTTGCTGTGAGTAGCATTTCCCTGGGCCAGCCTAAAAAGTGAAGAAAAGAAAAAAAGAGGCAGCATAATCTTCATCATATGCTGGTTTTGAATTATTTCCCATTTTCTAAGCAGACTAGCAGCTGTATGTAAGCAGACCAATAGGGAAAGCTGAAAGGAAAATCACCATTTAGTCTCAAAGGACCTGTAAGTATGGTACGTAAAAGAGCCCAAATGTGTACAGGGGAAAACAAATACGGTCATTGTACGCCCGAAGGATGACATGTCATAGGGACATAATCCCCATTCCAGTGAGGTGAATGGGAATTTTTTATCTAGTGCTATGACCTGAGAAGCTGACCTGTTTTGTAGTTGGTTTTGGCTTTGCATTTGTGCAAGCACCATGATCATGACTTAACCACATTCATATGGCAAAAGGAAAAAATCTCCTAATAGTATCCTCAAAAGCCACAGGCTTTTCCACTTTGGACAAAGCAAATGTCCAGCTATTGCATTAGTAGCAGACTCACATATCCCATTTGCAGAGATGTGACTAAATGGTTAGAAATTAAAGAACATCTTGAACTTGTCTGGTTCTGCCTCAGAAAGGGCAATAGTCCACACAGAAGTGACTCACGATCCCCCAGCAGCCGCTCAATGATGGCTTGGGAAGCAAAACCGAGGAGCTTTGATCTGCGAGAATCTGATCACAAACACAATGAGTCAAGCAAACAGTTTTTGCTGTTATTTAAAGTGAATCTGGTAAAGGGTAAAGCACTGAGATGAAGGAGGCCTTGCCTCTAACTTTGGCTGGATCCAAAGTCTGCTGAAGCTAAGAGGGGTCTTTCTGTTGCTTTTTATGGACTTTTAACTGTACAAAGCCTGTGCTTCCTTACTCTGACCTGGTCTTGGTCATTTGCTTTACAGGATGGCTACTTCAAAAAGTGTTTTTACATTTCTTCTATAGTAAATACATCTATTTATTGTGTATTCCAGCACTGTTTTATACATTGTTTAACCAAAGGACAAAATAGAAAGGAGATATATTGTTCATTTTCAAAGGAAATGCTAGAATTCTCCCCTACACTGGAGTAGATGCAGGAATCCATCCCAGCGTCTGCAGCATCTCTGCTTTCCATTTACTGAGCAGAAAAGAATGCCACAGCGTCTACCTCGAAGCAAATGGCTTGGGCTCCCTGTCTGGAATTACGATGATGTTTATAAGAAAATCAAACATACTCATTCCATCCCATGATCAGTAATGGAAACAGACGGACTCTCATAATGAACTAATTGGCTTGCTGAGCCAGAATGGCCTTGTTTGTCTGCATGTTCTCCTGTCAGGTAAGTGCTGAGTACTTGAAAAGTCTGAAATAGTGTCTGTTTCATAGGAGTCAGGAAAAGAGGTGGAAATATAAGAAAAGAAATGATTTAACAAGATTTTTTTTTCAACTGCAAGGCCTACAGACATTCTCTCAGCTGGAATAGTTAAGACAATTCCAGCTAATTGTTAAAACAACCAGCTAATTAATTGAATCCATTTCACATGGTGCATGAGGACATAAGGGCCAATTTGGGCACACCTACCTATTAGGACATTTTCAGATTTAATGGTACTGACGTAGTATTTTGTAAGGCTTGTCCACCATGTGATTGGAGGTATCAGGAATGACACCTCAACTGACAAAACACTTAAATGCAGGCTGTGAAAAATCAGAGCAGGTCCATCTTAAAAATCCTTTCCTGCTCCGTGTCCTGTGGCAGGAAGAACTGCTATCTGGTGGAATGGAAAGGGAGTATGACTGAATGGCTCACAGATTTCCCAAGTTTCACACCAAAAAGGACAGTTACATCCTGTGCTTTCAGACTGCAACCGAAGCTTTCTTGCTTCTAGGGACGCTTGTCTGCCAAAAAAGCTGATGTTTGAACAGTTCTGCCACTGCGCCAGTCCCAGACATTTTCCTCTTTACTCAGATGCAGAGCAAGAAAGAGAAAGCAGCATAAAAGAATGCTGGTTAATCATAATACTGCACTTGTCTGTCAGAGGTATTGCAGGAAGGAGACATGCCCTGTTTCACTGGCAATGTATAGAAGAGGCTGGATTCTCAGGCAAAGGATCATTATGTCATGTAGCCAAACTGTCCTTGCTCTGAGATCCACCCAATCTGTCTTTCAGATTACAAAATAGAAAAAAAAAAGCAGGCCTGCACTGCTACAAAGAAGTATTTGCATTTTAAACAAATCATTGCTTTTCCCTTTCCTTCATCTTTATAAGCTCCAAATGCTGCAACCTTTCTGCAGCTTTTAGAAATTTTAGAAATATCAGGATTAAAAAATATCCTTATGGCCTATTTGCTACCAAGTAAAACACCAAACGCCTCTATTTTCCTTGAAGATTATTGGCTTTTTTCTAATCTTTCAAAGTGTGATTTATGTTAAGAACTCTAATTTTTCTCCTTTATCTTCAGAGGGCTATTGTTCTTCTCAAAGGTAATGTGGTCTAAAGTGGCTGAATCTGTCACATTGTTCTGACTCAACATTTATGTTTCACAAATTGCTCTATTCAGGCACACATGTTGACATCCTTGAATGATGCTCTTCATGCAACTTCTAAAGGTCACCCTGCCACACAAGTGCTGCTTTGAAATAGGGACCAGCGATATCCCATCAGCGATATTGTTACACAACAGCCCCACTGGCTTCAGCTGGTGTCCGGCATGAAAAACAATGGCAGAAGAGTTTTCTTGTTTCAAAACTGCTAATAGGAAAACAAAGTGCAAGGAGGGTTTTTTGTTTGTTTAGTTGGTGGGGTTGTTTTTGGCAGAACTGCCATTTCAAACTGAGTCATACGAGGGGCGGGATAGAGCAGACTGCTGTATATCTGTCGCCTTGCTTCTTTTTTGGGGTTGCCCAGAGAATTGTTATACCTGTTTCTGAACTTAAAAAAGTCATTTTGAGAAAAACATCTGATGGATGCAAGAGATGGTTATACTACTTTTATTGTTAGCTATTCCTCGATAACATCATGGCCTAAATTGTTTTTTTGTAAGGGAGGAAGATATTCCTGAATGACCAACTGTATTGAGATGTTATTCTGGGATTTCCTCTCCAAGGTCCTCTCTCAATACGTTGACTCTGTAACCCAGACAATTATATTTATACTTCTGTCTTTTTAGTAGAGATAGACCTGTTTTGCTATAATGTGCAGAACGTGTATCATTCATTCCTGATTAAGAGTAAATGCGCCTGATCCGAATCTCCCTTGATTTTGGGCTTTGGATCGGACCTAAGGAACATAAACTTTTAATTATTCCAGAGGGAACTGAAGGTCTTCAGTGCCTGACAGAATCAAACCTTTTAATAAGGGTAACCGTTTGCAGGACACACAGTAAGTAAGAATTTCATCTTAATTCAGTGCATTCAATGCCTTTTAGAGGGACCATTGCATAATTTTTCAGTCACTCTTCCAATTATTGGTAAAATGCCTATGAGATTTTTCCATCCCCTCTGTTCTTACATTAAAATACTTTTTGGCACATCACCTTTTGTGTCATTTGGTGTCACTCTAAAAATAAGCAGCAGGCTGCAATCACTTTATTTGTGGCTATTTAGTTGTAGCGCTGGCATAAATTCTCACTAGTCTACAGTAATCTGATTTTAATGTGCTCCTTGTCTTTAGAATGAATGATGCCAAATGGCACAAAGACTTGTGTCTAAGTCTTAAACCAAGCAGAAACTGACATAAATTCAAGGTCTGATGTGATTACTGATGATTTTATAGATTTATTAGTTTCTTTAAACGTAGATCCTGCCCAATCCTTGGGCAGTCAATGAAGACTTCTACAGTAAGAGTCCAAGTGCCAAGGTAATCTTAATTTTGAACACTTGAACACTTCCAATTTTGTCCCATAAGAAGCTGGTGTAACATATTTCTAAAGAAAAGAAATAGCTTCATGCTCTACATTATTAGGATCGATGAAGTGGAAAAATTTACCAAAATCCAGAACAAAATTTTGTCAGAGCTTTCAAAAAAAAAATCACTCCCAAGGTATATCTCAAAGACATATATAATTCTGTGTTTCTGATTTTAGCTAGGACCACAAATAGTTTATAACATTGGAGGGGTCTTTGCAACATTTCTTGCAGTAGGCCTGTCCTGGCAAGAATAAAGAAAAACTGGAGAAGTCATTGTGTACAAGCAGGTTTCCCAGACAGTACAACCAGTCTGACAGATCCAAAGCATCACGAAGGTGAGATTTAGCTTCTGAGCTACTAAGTGAAAGGGAACCATTGGAAATTGATAATTGTTACAGCTTGCTCTACATAGCACCTTGTGTAAAACACTGAACTAAAACTATTAATTCAGGATACTTTGAGCGTCTCGCAAGATAAAACCCAAAGGCTGTGTGGGGAAAAAAAAATGTATTATTTTGTTTTTCATTGCCTAACTTTGTTATTAAAACAATTTTTATCAGGTGATTAAAATTTCACATGGGACATGATCTTTTCTTTCCCCTTAGCTCAGTGAGAGGGCTAACAATTTTATGCAATGCTGTTTCTGTGGTTTGCCTTGGAAGAAATCAGCTTGATTCAATGCTTCTCTCCTGAGACTGAAACAGATGGGAAATGTTACAATGCAGTATAGTACATATGGCAATATCATTTATATTTTCAGATACATTGGACAAAGTCAGCCCCAATATAACTCCATGGCCATAGTGAATTTACATCAGAGATGAGTAAAGCAGCAGGGGGTCAGATTCTACACTAACATAACTCCCTGCACAATTTTATTGATTTCCCTGTAATTTCAGAAGTTGGAAGTAAATGAAGGGTTTGGTTCTTGTATTTCATATTCCAGTGATGGAATAAAGAACTCTGGCGTATTGTCTAAAGAAAAGAATCATATCTTTGGCTGCCAATAAATTAAAGGTATTTGTAATTCAGAAGGTCAGGGGGGAGATTCTGAATGCATAGAGCACCATTAACCTAGTTTCATCTGCAAAAGAGTTTGTATTCATTCACTCCTTATTCCAGTTTGTACTAATTCACCCCACATCCATTTTGGACAGTTTGTTGGATACAGATGGCAGTATTTGAAATTCTTCTTAATCTGCCTCATAGTGGATATTA
Source organism: Calonectris borealis (assembly GCF_964195595.1). Classification (NCBI taxonomy): domain Eukaryota; kingdom Metazoa; phylum Chordata; class Aves; order Procellariiformes; family Procellariidae; genus Calonectris; species Calonectris borealis. The sequence continues at coordinate 35,858,734 of NC_134317.1, forward strand.
AATGGCTATTTGTGCACTAGATACAATGTTCTTATTGTCAACTTTCTAAGGCTACTAAAGTGAATATTGTGAGGGTTTTCTCAGGGTACCACAGACAACTTTCTTAATTTTGGGGCCACTTCTAAGTATCAAGTTCTATGCCTATTTTTCAAGCATGAAAACCTAAGCATCTTCCTAACTAATTCCCTTGTCAGGTGAAAATTTTGGGGCAGTGAAGGGCCTGCACGCACAGAGCTGATTTTTATTAATATCAGAGGTCAGAAGCATCGCTACTGAAGTGGCTGCCTGAAGCCTGGCACACATTTAGCTCTCCTTGCTCCGTGCAGCAACAGCACCTGCTGGCACAGGGTGAAAAACAGCTCCGCGTAGCAGAAGAGGGCTAGAACATCTTCAGCAGACGTAGCCAGATCCACCAGAGTTTATCTGCCGGAGTCCTTAAAAGGTATGAGTGGAAGAGCCTGAGCCAGGGAAAACCTGATAAATTAAGAGGCTCTTTACTTTTTTTTGATTCTTCACTGAAAGAAGTTTACAATGTTCTTTCTCTCTTCAGCTACTCTAACAGGAAAAGAATCAGTTGGACTTGAATGCCTCTCTTCTTTCCTTTTTCTTCCCCACCCCCCCCCATGTTTATGCTATTCTGTTCATACAAAAAAGAGGGATCTACAAAGAGGACCACCCTGCCAACGACTAAGCCACCAACAGGCTTAGAATATTGTGCAAAGAATCTTCGAAAAGTCTGAGCAGATTTCAATTACTCTTTTCAAAGATTTGCAATTCCCACTACACAGCCTATTGTTTGCTTTCACTAGGACATTCTTCTCTTAAACAGCTGGCACAGAATGACTACTGCTCTGTAGGGAAACAAGCAAACACCATACAGTAGATTTAAAGCCAAACACAGAAAAAAATATATATTTTTTAAAAAGAGCCTCTCATGAACATAGAAGTGTTTTCCAAGATAATATGAATTCTATTTTTGCTGCTTATAGCTGAAGGAAAGCATGGGGGATGTAGTTCATTCTCCTTTGATGCTCAGCATGGCTATTACACTGAACATCAAAGGAACAATGAGCGGTGCTTCCCATATTTTCCATTAGCTGTGTTTGGGTAAGCAATTGTTTCTTTCATGTCTGTTTGAAAAAGAAGCTGCAGTTTTGCTCTTGCCTCTTTTCCTAAAAGAAAATGGAAAGAAGGAAAAGAGAGAGAAGAAGAAGCACAAAAGGAAAGAATAGAGGCAAAGGGATGTTTGCAGTAGACAGCCTGCTAATGCACCGACTGGTCACTGGGCGTGAATTGCAGGGAATTTCAGTGGGAACTAATTATGTCCAGAAGTTTTCCAAGAACTGCCAGTGTTGAATTGCTGTGGGAAGTAGTTTCCAGACACAGATCATCCTTTCATATCGACTTCTGCAAACGTGCATGGGGTGTTCCTGCGATTCTGCTGCCCTTCGCAGTGCTGGGGCTGGCAGTAAAGCAGTGCCTGAAGCCACCATAGCAGCCCACAGAAGTTTTGCACATGGAAGGAAATCTTTTGCTGCCTGGCAGGAGAGCAGAGGTGCCTGTGCCACCCTCCAGGGTGGGATGCATAGTGACTGAAAGAAAAAACCGGCAGCAGAAAAGGATCGGTCTCCTGTGGCTGTGCATTGCTTTATGTTATGCTGAAGGCCATTCTGGTACAAACTTGGCAAAAGTCTTAAATCTACGAGTCACATCCCCCATTTCTTGAGAGTCATTTGGGTGCCCCTTTAGCTGCAAGAGAAGGCCTAGGCTTTCAAAATAACAAAACACATTTGGCCTTAAAATATATATCTTTCCATTATCATCACATTCTTCCTGTTCAATGTCCTATGCACGCTTTCCCCTCCCTGGCACACATTTCTTCACGGAGTACTTGTGTGAATCAAAGCAAGACAAAAATGCGCAGACATTGTTAAAAGAGGTACCGTGGTACCGTTTTCATTCTCATTCTGATAGTTCATGTTTAAATGAAGGGTTTGACGTAAATGAGGGAAAATGGAAGTAGTCTCTTAGCTAATCTGAAAGGAATCTCTACTGCTGTACTTTCACTAAACAAAGCCAGAAGTCCTGGAGCTGAAGTTTATCCACACTAAAGCCAACAAACGGTTGTTGTTGGAGGGGGTTATATCATGTTTTCAATTGTCATTTTGACATGAAACAGGCAGAGGTTTCAACTTTGCAAACTCGGAGACAAGAAGATTGGCTCTGAAGTGAAAATAAATAAATAAAAACAGTGGTTGGAAGTAGGTTAGGTTTTCTCAAAGCAAAATGGAGAGAACCTTCCCTATGAAATACAAGATGAGAAAAAATAATGACTGCTTGAAAATATAAATGTAAAATGTAATTTATTATGCCTCTGTGTGAAAGATGTATTGCTCTGCAGTCACTGATGGAACTCATTCCTCCTTGCACCCTTTCAGCATTTAAGATAGAATATGCACACCTCTCTATCTCTGTTACACTTACAGAAGAGACTTTCTGACTCCTGTAATATGTAATTTTTTACTGCCTGTGGACATTATCAGTTCATCAGCCACAGTCAGGAGCAATGTAAGGGTTAATCTTTGAAATTGTTATATAGTCTCAAAGCAATGTGAGAAATATTAATGGCATGGTCCCTACACATAAATATGGAAATCTTATTTCCTTGAAACACAGTGTCTGACTCTGCTGAATGGAGAAAGATCAGGAAATTCTGTGGGAATTCCTTATAGATTTTTCCAGAGACAAAGCATCTCTTGTCAGGGAAGCCATGGAGAGGACAGGAAGTAAAGCTTCACAAACCCTGTGCATCGAAAGATTCAATGGAAGAAAGAAAATCCATAGAAGAGTACCTGTCCTGCAGCAGTAACTAAGCCAGAGCACTGGCTCCCATATCTAATAACAGCATGGCCATCAGAAGCCAACTGCAGTGAGTCACATTGCAGCATCTCTGTAACAGAGGTAACACCTCTGTAAGCAGCACAGCCCCAAACAGCCTTCTCTCCAGTGGAATCCACTGGGTCCCCTGGGCTGGAGATGGACAGCATGCTTAGGGCCAGGGGCTGCAGCATTCTTCTGCACCCATCCACACTCCCCTCAACAGCCTGATCTGAAGCTACAGAGCAAAACAACACTTCTTGCATGACTCCTGGAGAAGGAATCGCGTTGTGCTCAGTTCTCCTTCTGTACAGGATATATTATCACGGTTGTGTTGAAGGACGGGTAGGCTGGTAAAGTATTGCAGTAGGTAAAATGATGACACTAAAATTTCTGTTCCATTTTGGATTGACGGTTTTTTATCATCTGCCTAAAAACAAAATCAGAACATTTGTAGACATACAGGTGTAAGGTACTGAACTCTAAACCATGTTAAAGTTGTGCAATCTACAATTCACCAAGCTACCACAAGGAGAATGAGCTAACAGTTGTCATGGTGAATCAGAAAAGATTTTATTATACCCTTTTCAAGATTGAGGTTGGGTTTTTTTTTTTTGGGTGTTGCCAATAATGAATTGAATTTTGCTCCATCACATTAAATTTCTGCAATGATGTGGGAATTTAATCCAGTTACTTCAAGACCAAAAAAACCCATTTTGTTAGCAACATATCTTTGCCATTGCCAACAGTTTTCCTTTTCTTAGCTGAGATCTTTTGCCTAGTTTCTTAAACAAGCATGACTAAAGAACAGCATAATCTGGAGTATTAATGGACAGGACCATTGCACTAATTTCCACTTCTGTGGGTTTTGTCGAATTATTACTTCAAACCAACAAATTAAAACTTGCAACTGTTACAGCAGCTGTGGCTTGTGCTCTTCTCCAGATTACTAACCTACCATAAACACACGAAGAGCAATATAGTTTTCATGGTGCCCGCTAGCCTGGGAAAGCATGCTTTGTTATTGTTTCCCCCTACTGGTAGGCTGAACCTTTCAACTCTGAAGACATTGCTTTTAATCCAAAATGCTAAATGACAGTCTGCATCATTTCCGTTACTGACCTACAGCATACTTTCCCAATTATGAAGCCAGGTACGTCCCATTTTCTGCACATTTCTGATTAAAACGAGGTTTGAACAACATTAGCACATAACTGGGACAATGACTAATAGATCCATGTCACTCTGGTTTATCAGCCAGCCTGTGAAACAAAAAAGTGATAGTAATTCACTCCTTCCTTTCTCTTGAATAGCATTAATTAAAACAAACACCTGGCTGTTGTGTAAGGCTGGCATCAGCTAAGATTTTGCAAGTGACACCTGGCTGCCTGTTACAAACCTCAAAACTTCGGCAGGAGTTGGAAGAGGAAATAGGATCTGCTTGTAATCTGCAGCACTAAGAAGGGAGCAAATGTAATGACTCTGACTGAGGCATGAACCGTAATATTCGTGCCAGAGACAACGCCCTTCTACCTCTGCCTCTTCCCCCTGTAATAAAGCAGTGGATGTTTCCAACTCCACCTCCTCTTTTAAAAAATCAGTCTATGTAGGTTTGGTCTCAAATCAAAAACAAATCTGGAAAATAATGAAAGAGATATATAATGGTCTCATTTTCCTAAGGCTAATGTCTTCCAGGGATGTGTGATCTAAAATGTGTTTATGAAATTTGTCATATTTCCAAGAACATATATATAATGTTTAGCGGGGGTGGATTCCCCAGGCTTTCATTTAGCATGATTTTTCCAGACCAGAAAGGAATGTTTCAGTTTTCCTAAGCATAACCTTGCCTGCCGTGTGCTTGGTGAAAAGCAGGAAAAATGGAAGAAGAGCAGCAGACCCCTGATCTTTCATACCTTCACATAGTCCAGGTTACTTATGATGGTGCAATTATCTGTTGGCACACAGACATGCATCATCTGGTTTTACCTTCAAAACTCTGGAGGGGGACTTTTCTGTGTTACCAAAACCTTTGAGGAAAGATAATTTTGACTGTCATTAGCATTACCCTTAAAGTAGCTAATTTATCAACGAAGAATGCATATGTGCAATGTTGCATATAGGTAAGTGCTAAAAATGTCAGTCTGTCAGTCTCACAAATATTCTGCATCTGTGCAGTACCCACCTACTTCATTACCTATCTAATCCTTTCCAATTAATAAAAGAAGAAAGCAAAATGGCTAAACCAAGCTGTTTACAAGTTTTCCTAAAATATCATCCTTCTTTTCTGGGGGATCAGAAGTGGGTGCTCAGCATAAAGAGTTCTTTGCATGCTGCCTCCTGAAACGTACTTATAATGGTTATATTTCATTTTAAAACTGTAATTTGCAACTGAAAGTAATATGAAAGGTCAGTAAGTCTTCTCAGAGATATTTTAGGATTCAGTCATTACCTCAGAAATGAGCTTCCTGACCAAACATCCAAGATAATACTTGCATTATAAGGAAAACACTAAATTACATTAGAGAAAAAAATTATTTGGAATAATAATCCAGAGTTTCTGGCTCTGCTCTCACACTGCTTTTAGAGCAGTAGAGTTTTCCTGATGATCTCAGTGAGGTTCCTCAAGGACTATGGGGTGTACATATGAGAAGTGTCACACTCCAGGTGACTGAGATGTCCTTTACCCATCTCAGATGCAGCTGAGAGAGGCCCAAAGTCATCTTCCCTCCTTTTTGGCACCGATGTGAGCGAGGCTGTGCACGTGCTTCCTTTGTAGTCGGTGGAAACTGCCAAATACCTGCAGTCTGTCTAGCTAAAATTTATGCTGTCTTCTGGAAGTAGCTGTCTTGATTGACTCTACAAACTCAAGATAAATGGGATGAATGTAAGCCGTAAGACTAGCAAATGCTTGCACAAATTGTGCTGGCTGGGCAGAGGATGGGTTTCTTTCCTAAAGCAGCATTCAGAGTTCTTACACTTTTTGGTAGTTTAATATGCAGGATGTAAAGGTGCCTTCAAATGCTGGAACTGAATATACATTGCTGGAATCTGTATCATCTGTCACGTCTGAAGCACCAGCTTCATGTCATGTCAGCCACTAGGAGGCATTTTATCTCGAACACGGGTCAGGGCTTGCAAATGCCTTACACTAACTTGACATACATCAGAAAATCTGAATTGTGTCAAGATGATTTCATTTGCAGGCTAAAAGCATCCTAGTGGGTTTCCAGGACATACAGCTTTTGTTCATGGAAATCACCGAAAATTACTTGTTCCACAATATCCAGATCCCAAGCTTTTGAAGAAGTTCAACCTGAGGCTGTACTCGAATCTCCATTCCTAGTTATTACAGCAAGACAAAGAAACACATAGCCCAGAGGTACATCTGACTATCCTAAACTTAGTGTATACTGAGCAGTTTCCTTAATATCTTGCCAAGTCTTGTCTCCTGGCAGGCTTTCCCAAGGAAAATTTTATATTGACTTACATTTGATACTAACCATATAAACATTTTTCTTGACAAGACAGAGCATTTTAGCATGTCTGGAAATTCTCTTTTGAATCGTGGAAAATTTGGCTTCCCAGTCCATCACTGCCCTGCACATGGATTGGTGATGCTAATAATGAACTCCTTCAATTATTATTTTCTGCGAGAAAAGCATATTCAAATGTGTGGAAAGGAACATTCCAAAGAGAGGACAGAATTCGATATTTTGAGGGATAACCAGTGTTTTATCAGCCTCTCTGTGTAACCTCATCCCTGTAAGTAGTATGGAAGTTAGCCCAGTAAGGAAATGTTACTACACCATGAAACAGGAATGTGGCAGAGAAATGAAAATACTCCCTCACACTTCATTTGTATATGTTCTTCTACCCAAAATTTACCATTTCTTGAGTCAAATATGTGTTGCACCTTAGAAATGTCCAGGGATATGACCAGAGCAAGGGAAAGAGACCTGGCACTCAGGGGGGATTTGTTCATTGGGAGAAATAAAACTGATGTTCCTTCTTTTTATATTGGATGGTTCCTTTGTTCTTATCCCTCTAAAGATATATATATGTATAAAAAAATATACATAATGCATATTAAATATATGCAACATGTGTATTATTTGCTGCTGTAAGCAGAGAAAACTCACAGCATACGTTTGCTCAAATTTTATATTTTCTTCACTGAGGATTACTGAAGAGACAGTTTATATACTGGAAAAGCAGAAACAGAAAAGCATCAGTTCACAGTATATGATGTTTATTCTCTACAGAACATCTTTATATGCCTTGGGTTTTTTTCAGATACTTTACACGGCTTAGCCTGTGTCTGTGCCAGGTGAGGGAGGCTGGTATTTGGGCACGCTGCTGTTGCAGATGATGTTACCTGATTTGCTCGTGCACAGAGCCCTCTGAGCTCCAGCTGCTCCACTGCCAACAGCCTGCTGGTGGACTCAGTCACCCCCTCTGCAGAGGTGCCTTTCCAGGTATGCTGCGGCAGATAGGTTTGCCATGAAATGGCTAAAGTAATTGTTTTCATGATTTGTATCATACAGACTAGGGTAGGGTGTGGTTTTAAAGGCATTTGGCTTTCCTTTACTGCACTACAGTTTATTTGGCTACTGCTTATCAAGTTATTTGTAAAGTTATTTGTTGCCTTGATGCAGGAATAAATACATTGCAGATCTTTTCTAGTTACAAGAAAGAAAAATGTTTTATCTTGAGGAAGGTCTGGCAATGTCTGGCAAGCAGGAACACAGCACATCCAAAAAAGGTCAGCTGTACTTGTGGAATGTCATCTGTTTAACTTAAATACTCATACCACACTTATCTTCACTCTAAGTTGGATTATGGTATACAAAGTAATTTTTATCCCTCTAAATTCCATGTTCATTTGGGTTTTGGTGTTCTCGCTCTCTGTAAACATGCACGCATATACTCGCATGGACTCCCAGATACCATCAGCTGCTAATCAGTCTCGTGAGGGACTGAAACAGCCTGCAGATGCACAATTCAAATATTTCAGCTGAGGGAATTAATTTACCCTCCTACTTTATGTCAAAGTGAAAATCCCGTAAGCTGACATATTTTCATATATCACTCTTAAAAACTGTTTCATCAAAATTCGTTAGAATTTTAAGGTTGTTTTCCGCATGCAAATTGTTTAAACAAACCCCCACGCTGCCAGTGGAAAACACACAAGTACAAAGGAGAACTCCAAATAAAAAAGCTGGAAGCAAAGACTTATTGCTTGTGACAAATAACTTCCACGCTGCACAGAGCTAACAGTTAAAATGTTATTCCAAGAGTTAAAAGAAATAGTTTAAAAACTCTCCAGTGTCTGTAATAGGAAAACAAGTAAGAACAAGAACAAATGCAGCTAAGGCAGACAGCACTGTACAGTCCTTTTAACCGCAGAAGAAAGCAAAGCGAGGAGAAACCTTTGGGATGGTAATGAAAACTCCTGCAGCTTTCAGCTTCAGCATTAACTATCTGACTCTGCTGAATTAGTGAAGGAAAAGTGTTCTGGTGAGATTTGTGAATACACATTTCTTACAAGCGATTAAAATCATTGGTGAAAATAAAAATAAAATAAAAACATTAAATCATAAGAAGCTTGAATTACTCACCGTCTTGTTGTGCCAAAATAACTGAGGGTTGAAACACGGCAAGAATGAGCAAAGTTACTTTTTGCACAAAGCTCATCATGTCTAAATATTAGACATGAGACTCTCTGTGCAAAAATAAAAATGGGGGGGGGGAAGAAAAATCTATTCAAAATAGCAACATCGGTTGTTCCCTGCCCTTCCAGCACCGGGCCATGTACAGAACTCAGCCACAAGCATTCCCCAGCTTTGGCCTTAAATAGGAAAAAAATTGGCTTACTTTACTTTTCCACCCCCTTTACTGAAACATGAGAAGACGACCCATCCCCTAACAGTAAATGAATGATTAATATTTCTCTTGGCTTTACAGAAGAATAAAGTCAACTAAACAAGATACACAGCACATCTGGAACTTTTGTGTGCATACGAAATGCACACTGAGACTGTATATGAATAGTTAGTGTGCGCTGTAAGTGAGATATATGCATGTGAAAAAGAAGTCCTATGGTAAAGCCTCTGTGGTAAAGCATTTTTTCATGTTAATTAGGAGTCAATGGGTACAGCCCAAAAAGGATTTTTAATTTTTAGTGCTCCCTAACAAAGATAAAAGGTAAGTACCTGATGTGGCTGCACAAACTGAAATAATCCCAGAAGTGGAGGAGCAAACCTGGGTATTTCTGCTGATGAGCAGAGTTAATGAAAGGGAGGCCTGAAAATTGCAACACTTTGGTTCCAGAGCTTTTCTCACCATCTCTGCCTCACACCATGATTTTGTGTGACCTGGGTAGAAAGCAAAATAAAAAAAAAATTGTGAAGAAAACAAGATCCCAAATCAGAAGCACCAGACTCCCAAACTAAAACTTCGCAAATAATTCAGTTTGATGCTGCCATTACAACATTTGAACAGAATGCAGAACAAGTACCACCTTTCGCTTTACTGTTTGCTCCTCAAAGAAGGTATAGCAGACAAAAAAAAAAAAAGAAATCTTGATACTACTAATGCCTTTTAAGCCTAGTTCTTTCTTTATTCCATGCAAAACTTCACTGAGAATAAGATCAGAACACACACACTTATTTTCCAAATAAGATGGCTTAAGCAGTTTTTGTTATAAATGTAGTTTTGTTGAGAATGTAGCTTTAAGCACAAGTTTGGGAGACTCCAAAGTGATTGCAGAAAGCTGTCACAGTGTGCATCTCTGCTAAAACAATGACCAAACTAATTGCTACTCTCAGTCAATTAATTTGAGTCAGGTCATTAACTGCAGGAGTGCTCATTCATTTGTTCTTAAGTTTTGCTGAGATTACAGAGACCCAGGGAACCATCCCTCCTATCAATAATTCATTAATGTCATGAACTGTCATCCCAAAAAAGGGACCCATATTTCTGTATGCATAACAAAATAAGAGCAGCTTGAGGTTACCTTTTAATCTGATAGGTATTGGGTCTCGTTTCAAAACCTATTTATCTGAAATACATTTGCACTTAAACTGGAAGGTCCTCTTCTGCTGGGGTCACCTGACGTGGAAGAGGTTGAAGCAAGTGTGAAGAGATCTTAAATAATTTGATGCCACTTTCAACATACCCTGAGGTTTCTTCTGTGTCTTATACGCTCATAAGGTATGAATGGCTTGATATGTTTCAAAGGAATTATACACCACTTTTGTGCATGAATTAAATACCCCCGAATTTTCCACATTGTCTGTGTTGGGATGGTGGAATTATTTCATACAGTTTTGGTTTTCATATCCAGTATCATATTATTTAACAGGTTAGGTTATTTGGTTTATAAACTTCAAGTAGCTACAATCAACAAACAGATAACCACCTCCCGTTGAGCTATCCTAGAATGTAAGACAAAATGCTTCAAATTTTATGCACGGGCCTATAAGGTTTTCTTCTCTTTTGGAGTTATGCTCAGGATATAAATTAGAACCACAATATCTAATAATACCTGGATTGATTTGTTTGGCTCTCTTCAATAGAAATGTACAAACAGACCACTGGATCCAAACCATTCTCAGCTATGGAATGAGAATTAAACTAAATTAACCGTTTATGAAAATCGCATACAGATCAGTTTTTTATTGCCACTCTGTTTTCTGTATTAATGCCTCCACGTTTGTCACTGTAATCGTTTAATTTACATGAAACTTAATGAATGTTACATGGTAAGCATTCACATTTAAACAGCCAAGGAAAAAATAAGAGAAATGTGGTCACGGTCTTTGACTTAAAGCCACTTTCATACTGAATTCTACAAATTTTTCAGCCCTTTTGACCACAACAAACATTTCTGATACTGTCCTGGTTTCAGCTGGGATAGAGTTAAATTTCATCCTAGTGCTGTGTTTTGGATTTAGTATGAGAAACCACGACAATTTCTTAAGTTTATCCTTTCAAAAAAAGAGAACACCCTTGGTGACTCCCTTATTTTCACTAACGCTTCCCTTCAGTTTTTACAGAACACCACTTGATTGTTTGAGTAAAATTTAAATTCTAAGAACAGTTCTGGATTGTTCACTTTGGCTATTAAACTTATCTCTAACTAGATTATGAACCCAGATTTATCCATGAGACCTACTATTTCCCATAGGCTTTGGAGCATAAATCTGTGTGCTTGAATTTGTACAGAAATGAATCCTGAGGTTTCTGGATAGAAACATAACCAATAACACTTAATGCTTATATCCTGTAAAAAACAAAATAACTTATGGACCTTATCTTCCTTGGGTTCTGCAGTATATTTGCTGTGGTTCAGCAAATAACGAATGGCAATGCTCAGCTACACTGGAATTTCTCATTAGTGCTACCTTCACATGACAGTGGTTGTAGAATTTGAATTTATAATTCTAGTGTAAAACCACGAGGCAATTGCCATTTACCATCATGAGTCAATTCCTTTTGATTGGGTGTTCACCATTTTGTTTTGTTTTAATTACCTGGCCTGAACAGACTGTGGCACAACAACTTTCCTTGAACATCCGTGGACAATTCCTCTGCGCAGAAACAGGCCCCCTAGAAACCTAGCTGTCTTGATTCTTGAGTCTTGCAGGCAGTTTTGGAGTATTTAGTAAGTAGCTCTTAGTTAACACTCACCTTCCCAGGTACGTAACATCTTGGCATCTGGACTAAACTGGAAAAAAGTACTCATATCAGAATCGAAGCATTTTTGCATGGGGGGACATGGAATAATTACTTGTAAAAGTTATTGAACGTATTTGCGCTTTACTGCGGATACCATGAAAGATGTGTAGACCAAAACTACTGACCAACCTTTAAGTGAGGTGACTGGAGTATTCATGCTGCTCCTGCAATTTGGGATTCCTTGTGTATGTTTGATTCTTGAGGTTAGTGACACTCTGCCTCAGAAAGACAAATGAGAGACACGCTTTTCCATATGCATTAGGTGACCTCTGGTCCACCTCCCCAAAAGGTCAGTCCTTAAGCAAATGATCTAAGTGTTACTTTAAAAGTTCCCGAAGTTCTGACCTGTAGAACAGGCTGGCAGCTATCCCTTGTTTCCAAGAGAGCTTAATCTGAACCGAGAACCTTCAGTTTTTGTTGTAATTACCCCTATGTCAGGAACAAGATATTTATTTTTTGTTCTGTGTGGATTTTAATGATAGTAAGAATCTCAACATTTAAAAAGGGGTGTATAGTTTCACAGAAATAAAACACTGCAAATAGTGCAAATAGTGACCAAAAGCACAGGGAGGAAAGAAAAAAAAAAGGCTGCGTTTAGGTAAGTGTAAAGAAACTTTTTTTGCCGCAGATTGTACTTAGTCAACCAACACACGTTGCTAAAATGCATCTATGACATTGTTTTCTCTTAAAGGCCACTTTTTTAAAACATTTGACCTACAAGAAAAGCTGAATCTAGAGCCACTAAACAAAAAATAACCCATGCATTTCTTTAACCATTCCTGTTTATGAGCTAGAAGTAATGCAAATTATGACTGATGTCTTAACGGACAATTACAGGAATTAAGGTGGCCAAGTCAATAAAATAGTTTCATTCGTCTCCCACCTTTCCATTTTCACTGAAATTATTTCCTAAGACAATGGGAAGACGCAGCCTCTTGTTCACATGCGCTCTGTTTTGAGCTTTGCACAGCTTCAATGGTTTTCACAAATGAAAATTCTCTTTTTTGCAAAAGTCCTGTGCAGATTAAATAAAATCCTTCATCTGAGTCATGTTGGGAACTAACTGTGTTACAGCACAGCTGTGAAGGCTCTTAAGGCAGAGCCAACATTATGACTGCATAAGGGTGAAGCAGACAGCACCCACAGCATTTTCTCTTCACAGCAGGAGGGACACAAGCCAAACCAGTTTAATGACCTTTGGGTGTACTGAATGCTGGGGAATTCAAAATCTATGGCCAGGGCGTGGTTCTTCTGTACTGAACACGCACCTACTCTTGTCGCCAATGATGGAATCTGTTAATTTAGAACATTGGCCCAACGCCTTTGTGAGGGTGCTCCTCCTTTTCACTGAGGTGTCAAAATTACTTTGCAAGGAATCCTTTCTTCTTGTCTCTAATTCAGGATTTCCACTGTATAACTGAAAAAACCCAGACCTTCACTTTTTAAAAAAATACCACAGTCCTATCGACCTAAGGAAGTAGTTACAGTAGAAATGGCTACAAGACTTTGTGGCAGGAGAGCGTCCTGTAAAGACAATTTTGTGCTCTACAACTTGTGGTTGTTGGACATCAAAATAACATAAAATGGCAGAAAATATTTATAAATTTAAGAAGAAACTTGGTTGTTAATTTGTGTCTATATTTAGTTTTACACAATCACAAAAAATCATGTTTTGCTATATCTCTAAGTAACAAAACCCTGTTAAATCCATCAGAACAGCAGTCAGAGAATGAATTATCGTAAAAAAAAGTAGGTTATCCTTTCTACCACGGGGGTTTTGTAGAAAGTGGGAGTGCATCATGCAAAACAGTCATTCTGTTGGCTCTGCTCAGGGACCAGTTGCTGTCTCTGTTGTCTCTGCTCAAATCACTGTTGCTCCAGACAGTACGCGTAGTTCCCAGAAGGGCTCAAGAGTACTGTACTTCATTGGTTCATATGGGACCTCAGCATAGAAAGGTTCCCGGTTTTAGGCTTCAGCACTAGAAATCCAGCCCATTTTATGAAATTTTTTTTTGTCTTTTTAAAATAAAAAATTGAACAATAACTGTAAGATACAGCCAACATTTTTTAAAAATTATTGTTTCACATTTTTCTGTTTGCTGATTTATTGTTTTTCTAATGAGGGAATAAATATTCTTGTTTGAGTTTACTAAAGAATAACAAAAGGCCATCCATACTCATATGACTCATCCTTTAGAAAAAACAGAAAACAGAAGAACACAGGATTAGATGTTTTAACTCTTGATCTGTGTTAACATAATTGGAAGCAAAAGAAATTACCAAGGCAAAACAATTGAATTTTTGAAAAAAAAACTATTCTAAGTGAAGCCCACTGGAGACGTGCAAGTAGGTCACAGAACATGGCAATACAAGAGTTTTCCACTAAAAATGAAATCCCAGTCTGAAAAAAAAAAGAAAGAGCAGTCTTCTGTAGTGTCAGACCAGTTTTCACTGGCTGACGGTATGAGGCAGGTATGACGTTCTTTTCTGGACTGTAAGTGCTCCATGTGTCCCAAAGAGCACACTGATTTCCTAGAACGGAGAAACAGCGTCCAGCTGCTTTTCTGGAAGGAGGGGATGTGTACCACGCTGGGGCCAGCCCTGCTGCTGCTCGCGCCGGTGGGTGGGTGGCCTGGGAGGCTGACTGCAAGGATTCTCTCGACATCTATTTTATGGGATTTCTTCTGATCCATGATCTCTTGTCACATTCTTTTCTATGCTGTTAACTCTAGAATATTGTCATAGAGCCCATAATACATCTGCTATTGGAAAGTGGCGGCACTTACAAATTAATCTGTCCAATGTCATGCATAAAAGAACAACTCGAGACCTTAGTTTAGATATATGGGTTGATCTGTTCTGCTTTTCAAAGGTAGCTTTAAAAGTACCTTTCCTTTCAAGATGAATCCTGTTATTAAATCACCACCTGGTATTTGAGAGCCTCAAAGTCTGTACTAATAACATCAGGTATAATGGCAGATAAAGAAGATATAAAAAAAAAGATTATAAATAGGTATGTAGTTACACTACTGATCTGAACTCATTTTATGGCTAAGCTCTATATGGGCTTGCAGGTTTTGTTTTAATTACAGAACAGAAAACCCTAGTTCAAACATATCAACTGTATGTTGGTAAGAACTCTTTGGGCTATAACAGCAAGTCTGGGAAAGTTTTGTTAGATCCTCTGAGTAAAAAGATACCAGAAAACCACCCCGAAGTAGTAACAACAAAGTTGTGGTGGGCTCTGGTGACCAAGTTAAATAGTTAGGAAGAATCATCTGGAAAACAAAATGAAAATATCACACATTCATTCTTCTTCATCTCTGCAAACTCTGTGGCACAAAGAGTGGTAATAATATAATTATTTTTGTATTTTTACTTGAAACACTTATGCTAATTAATTGGATTTAAACTATTCTGTGAATCCAAAAAATGTTATGCCTCATTCGAGATCCATTTACTCTTTGTTTCCTAAAGACAAGAGATGCTTTCTATCTCCTTTCCTAACAATTGTGTCTCATGGAAAAGTGGAAATAAATATAATAGAAAAAAAATATTTTTTTAATTGGAACAATATAACAACATTTTTTTTAATAAACAGCTTTGAGGTGTGAAATCTTCTTACTCCTTAATATAAGAATGTATTCTTCTCAGCAGATCATTTTCTACACACATGGAAAATTCAGAAAAATGTCTTCTCCCATTAATTAAATCCACATTTTAAAGTATTAAACATCCTTTTTTCAAATGGCAGAACAGTGAATAGCCTGGTATGAGTATACTGAAAAACAAGACTACAAGGCTAATATTGTGATTACAGAAGAGTCCCATAATCATGATTTAAGAGCAAAGAATTAAGAGTATGCCTTTAAGTGAAAATACATGTAACCCCCCCTTCCCAGCCCCAGCTGAACTCCCCATCCTCAAAGGGATATTCCACCAAACTCTTGCTAGAGATCAGTCAAGCTCCAGGACCCACACTATCGAAGAAATCTTGCATGCAGAAAATTAAAAGAAGCAGCAGTGGAAAGAATCTCTCAGTGAATGCCACTATATCTGATTAGTATTTATTTTAAGATTATAGATCCGGTCTGGGTCATTCTTTCCGATGGTAGCAGTACGTTGTTTACTGCAGTAGCAGTGTTCAGCCAATTCAATAGGCATTGTAGGAGAGGAGGGTCTCGACTGCAAAGACATCCCCCAGTGGGAACTGAGGAGCATTCAAATCCCCCCTCTCCTGGGCAACTCTGCATCTCGTTGGCATGAAAAGAGCGCCAATCCCCAGCCACCCACCCCGCACCTCCCCCACTGGCTTCTGCTTCTTCCCAAGGCCAGCAGAACACACAGCTGTCAGGCATTTATGAAACAAGCAGACACGTACACAGGACTGAAAATCTGACCTGCTGTTATGGAAATCTCGGGTTCTTTGCACAACAGAGAATTAAGCCTGTTTCCATTCCCAGAGCTTCTAGTGCTGTTTTTGATTTAGAAATTGCACTTCCTAATTTATAAAGGTTAGGAGGTCAGTGTTGTTATTGTACTATCTTTCCCATAAGATGCCTTACTGTGCCTCTTTATGTTTTGCCATTGTGAACAAAACCACCGCATACTGTTATTTTTCCCTCTCCCAAGATATCACCCAAGACCATTTTAACTACTCAGAAAGTGGAGGAAAGATTTTCCTTTGGAAGAGTAATGAAATTTCAAAATGACTAATTGCTTTACATATACCATCTCTAGATCTCTGAGAACTTTATCAAGTGTCATCTTTACGTTAAACAAATGGGAAACTACAACATAAAGAAGGGAGAATATTTTCTAAAAATGCAAAATAAAGGTATGAGCAGAGTCTGGTCCTGATCCAGTGCCACATTTAATGAATTACAGTTTATGGAGGTTGTCATGTCGCTCAGATTTGGTCCTCGCCAGCCAAATGACACTCACAATTAATCCTCAGAAACATAACTGGCGTTCCCATCAAACTCTTTGTACCTTTGGAACGAGAGTTGTGCCACCAGCGAGTGAAACAGTAAATCCTTTTGAAGCTTTATGCTACTGACTCGTTAGTCCTCTACCAATGTCCAGATAGTGCAGATCACCAAATTCAGACTTTCTACACTTTTGGCTGCACTTCTGAAGAAAAAAAGACATTTCGGACATTTCATAAATACATGCAGAGTGTAGAACAAATTTCTGAGGATGCATTTAATTAACATTCTTATAACAGTTAACATCTCTCAAAATTTGCATGAGTACAACCTACATAGAGCTGTACTGCTGTTAATGTTTATGTTCCAAGCTACATCAGGCATTGCAATACAAAAGCTATCAACAAACTAACAGATTTCACTGACTGATTAAAAAAAATTCCTTACAAATGGTAATTGATTTTTTGCCCCACGCCTGTTCTTCTCAGGAAGGAGAGTCCCTTCCATTTTCATGATGCAAGGTCACTGCCTTAGGGAAACAACAAAAAAAGAAGGATCTTGCCTGATGCTTTCTATCAGTGTCTGCTCTATTGCTTTGTAGCCTGGGGCGACCTCAAGATGAAGTTTTATAGTAGCCTTCTACAGGTGCGTGCATGCACATTGCCTGGCTGCGACATAGATTTCGAAGAACAATATGATACAAAACAAGCACCCTGTAGGTTATTAATTATGAAAAAAATACTGACAAGCATATTTACTTGTTCCACCTCGCAAAACAGAAAAAAAGATCATTCCCTTTTAAACAGCCGTGCAGCTTTCTCTTACGCACCCTTCACATGCACAGCCAGGTGGCAATGTGCCTGACTCTGGGATTGGGGGCTGGAAAGCGAAAGACCCACTGAGGGCTGCTGCACGGGTGCAGGAATGAACAACAGCACCTTGAAATGTTAGCGGAAAAAAAAGCAACGAATTTGCCACATGTTGCAATGGGTTGTCACACGATACAGCATTGTTGCGAGACCTTTGTACTATTTCATAGTCACCTTCTGTTGTAAAATGGTGAAAAGTGTGTGTGTGCTATGCCACTACTGCATGTCACTGTTAAAACCTAGTGACAAAGAAAGACCACAGAAAAGTTTATGAATTTCTACTGGGATAGAAGATCCTGACTGTCCTCCAAGTTAGAGCTGCCCCTGCTTTCCATGTTAGCAGCTGCCTCCGAGATGGATACCCCCTCCTGCCACACCAGACTCCTGCCTGCTGCAGGGGGTCATGCGCTTCGACAGAACCAACTGCAAGGGCACAAATCATCAGGAAACGTCAAGAAAATGGAAGTTCCATGATACATTGGGTAAGAATTTATAACAACTACATTGTATAGTCTAAAAACTGATGCCTGGGAATGTTAACATAAAAAAGTTTTGAATGTCAGTTCCTCCCATTTAAAATAAAATCTCACAAAATATATCATAGTAAAGCCTGAGTGTACCTACCCCTCACTGCAGATGACATTATGATACAAATAAAACACCAGTTACAGCATTATTTTTGTTTGTGCTGAGGTAGCTACCCTGACCCCGGAGAATTTGCCATCCAGTAAGATGGCGAGCTATACAAAGTGACATACGATCTGAACACGACTCTGCAAAGAGTTAGAGTTGGAGCACACAGGCATTATTCAACATGCTCGCCATAGGCTCATGATAAAGAACAGTATGAACAAGCTTACTTAGCTATGCCCTGTAGTACAAGGTGTGTGCATGTTATGGCACCATCATTTTAGCGATCAGAGGGTTTTCGAATTTTAGCTTAAAGCAACTTTCTAATGAAGATGAACAGACAGCATTCAAAATTTTGACACTGGATTTTGGTCATACTCTTTTTTGTTAACCTGTGAATAAAAGGTCATGTAGGTGAAAAACAACATATATTTAAATCAAACATCTCTATGCAAGCACGGGAGGAGGGAGAAATGGGGTCTTTTCTATTTTTTTTTTTTAAAACTTTTCCAAGTTAGAATGAGGTGTCTTTTCAGAGCTTTTCTTTAAAAACCTTATTGAAACACTGTTTTCAAATAAATGACAGGGAAATTCACCTCATCAGTATCTTTGGAAAGCTGCAAAGCTGTCAGCAGCAATACTTTAATATTCATGAGATATGTCTAATGTGGTACTTGTAAAAGTACACAAGTAGTGTCGATTGCAATTTCTGCTAGGCAAAGAGTAAAAAATAATTAAAACCATAAGAATTCAAAGAATTTGACCTTGAATAACTTCTAATGTTATCAATCTAACAATGTGCATTATTTTTCCTTTGGACCTAGTGTATTGGCCATTTTGGAGTACAATGAGCAAGCCAGTTTTAATCTATTCGTGCAGAGATAATAACCCCTCAAAAGGGAAAAATAGCTATTAGTCCTTCCCAAAAACAAACACTGCATCTGGTTCTTTCTGGAACTGGTATCGAGATCTGATATTCTGATAGGTTTCAAGCTGAAAGGAAATTTTGAAGATTCTTTTTAGAATAAATCAGAAGTCCAAAACATAGAGATGCTCATTATGCAAGTGTTAAAGTAGATATGAGTATGACATTTATAGACACATCAAGGTCTTTTTAATGAACTGAACAATGGAAAGAAAGCATAAACAAGCAAGAATCTTGCTCTATTTTCTTTTTCTGTGGAAGAGTCAGGCAAAAATGGCACATGAAAGAAATAATAATCTCTCACTGTGGAGTTATTCCCACCACTTCAGGAATGGCTGTGGGAAATTATGTTGGATGTAGAAGAAAATGAGAAGAGACTGTGTTCTGCAATTTTTAAATGCAGTGTATTCTTTTCAATGAGCTGAATAACACATAAGCCAGATCCTTGAATACGTCAAACATAGTATAAACATCACAATCCTATGGTGTCAATACAGAAAGACTTACCACATTCCTTACTGTTGAAGCATTTTTGACTTCCCAAAAGTTACACTTACGTATCTAGGCTGGATTGATCTCCTTGGGAATCCAAGTTCAAACCCATTCAAATTGTGCCTTGCCAGGCACAAAAAAGATTTTTTAAAAAATTAGTATCAATTTGTCTCAGGAGAGCATCTACTAGGAGATAGAAATAGGACCCCTATACCATTGGGACTACATATAGGACCCCTGTTTCCAACAGTAGGAATCTGTGGCCACCTCTATAAAGATAAGGCTCCCAACAGCATTTGGAAAATGGCCATTTCACTCACTTAATTTTCTTTTTTGGAGCTTCTGATCTGGTTCTCACTCTAATTACACATAATTTGATTAACAAAGAGCACCACTAACATCTGGAGTCAAGTTGGACAAAAGGAAAAACTCCAACAATGAGGTTTAAGATGAGCTATTCAGACCTGTGATAGCTGAAGGGCTTGCTCTCCAAACCCCTCACCCCCTGTCCCCGGAGAGCTATAAAGCAATCCCACAGTCAGCCAGCAAGGCACAATCTAGACACTTTGCACAACAAGTCACTACTTGGCTGACCCTGCAGGCTCTCAGCTATCTTGAGGGAATCAAGAGCTAGAAGCTGCTCTTTCTTTTACCATTTTAGAGGTTCATAGTCATCACACTAATGATTTTTTTTTAGCCACTTAACACAAAAAATTAAAGACGTCTAAATCGGTGCTTCCTTGTGTGCTGGTATTTCACTGCAAGTACATTTGTAGCATGAACAGAAAAGTTTGCCCCAAAGAGCTTACATTATTTCTTCTTTGCCTTTTGCTTTGACAATTAGGTCAAATTCAGATTAACTCCTCAAGTTTCATGATTTTAGCCTTAATTTCAGATATAAGAAATATCTGTGTTTTTAAGGACACCTTGTAATTTTTAAGCTGTAAGTATTGTAAAATGGTCTTCACACGTGTGGGATTGTAAAATAAGTATTGTAAAATGCTTCTCTCACATGTGATATATTCACAGATTAATACAAATATTTTTAATATTTTCACTAGTGATCTTGTATCTTTAGACAGCTCTGTTTCCATGAAAGGATGTTTGTCTGCAATGAGTTACCATCTAACCTCTGTTGAGTGAACTGGGCAGTTCTGCCTTTTTGTTCTCCCTTCAAACACGACTAAGGACAACCATCAAAACAATTACCTGTCAAAACAGTTTCCGGTAAAAACGTACAGAGAGCGTCAGCTATTCAAGGAGCGAACTAGCAAGGCGTGTAGGATGGGTCTTGCTGGAGTGACCAGGAAAGGGGATGCAGGGACTGTAAGCCTCTTAGGTTTTGGTAGGAACCAGACCAGGCAGTTATGCCGGCAAAGGTTGACATTTGAGCCACGGCTCTGTGAATGGAAGAAAACTACGACCTCAGATCACACTAGGACAGAGCAGAAATGCACCTCAGCCCTGCAGCCCCCCTGGAGCCTTTCTGTTCTGGGAGTGGAGAGGCAGGGTGGGGAGGGAGCATGCAGGAGGGCAGGAGCAGCTCTGCTGCTGTCCCCTGCCTCCAAACTCATGGGGCAAAGCCAGCAACAACAGAGCAGCACATTTTCTTTAGCACATGACAATCCCCACCCATTGAACTGAGCTGGAGTCAGACATTTTGACAAATTAATCAATGAAATGCATGATGTCTAAAATAAATTATTATAAGGACTGACCCATTCATGCTCCAGAACACAATCTAGAATGAGATAACCCTACAACAAAAACATTTCATGGACCTTTAGCCTTTGCAATTTAGTGCATCCAGAAGTTCAGGGATGTTTAAGTTTTGAGCTTTTAAAAATTTTCTTAATAAAAAGACCGTGGAAAATGGGTGTGGTTTTTAATTCCATTGTTTTTTGTAATGATAAAATTATATATCTAAATATCAGACAAATAACATTTTCACAATGAACAGGTCAGTAACAGTTATATTTCTCTGCAATCTTGCGAGCCTATTTATATCATGTTTTTAGCATATTCTCTTGGACCAGATCTTTTTTCTTAATTGCCTTTGACTCATCTACCTGAACCTAAAATTCCTTATCTGAAAATATTAACTCCCACCCTGTTTATCCTAATGACACAAACCAACTTTTTCAAAAAATGCAGCTTCTTTAACGTGTACTTGTCCTCTCTGCTTTTTAAAAATCTTTTAATACATAATATATTTTAAAACAATATGTTTTTATATAATATATTTTATTATAAAATGGCCTTGCTTTTCAAAGGTTTGGTCTGTTTCATGAGATGACTGCCTCGGAGAGCATATTTGGATGTCCAAGTTATTTTCACAGTTGTTAGTTATCCATTCCCCCATCTCTGTGTACTTTGGGAAGTACAGGGCCTGGACAGAGTCGTAGCTATTAAGCTGAGATTTTGAAAAGCAAAAGAACCACCCACGAAATGACCAGTCAGTTACTTCAGACATTGCTGCAGCAGAAGCAGAGAGGTATTGATCTGTCTGCTAACCTTTCACCGATCCACTCATATAAGGCAAATTTCTGGCATGTCTAGGAATAAAATGACCTTACAGTGAATGTGTTCTTCTGCATATGATCTTCCTGAAGGACATTCATGTTTATTTAAAAGCTGCTTTGATGTTTTTGGAAAATTTATGACCAATGTCTTGACTGAAAAACTGCCTGGCGATTTCTTTTATAGCGCACGTATTTTTTGCAACATTTCCTCATAAATTTATCAAGAGCAGAAATAATGTGTGTAAACTCAGGGATTATTCTAACTCACCTGGATAAATTGGTATTTTTGGCTCTGCAGACATATGCATATGTGGTAATGTGGAGAAACTTTTATGTTATGCAATAGGTGGACATTAGTTTATCTGTAAACCTTAAATAAATATGTTGATTGATTAGTTACTGAGTGCTAACTAAAACCAGGGTGAAAGCAGGTTAGGAATTTGCATCATGGCTGAACGTCTTTGAATTCTCAACTTTGAAAATCCCTCTGATGATCAGAACACAAAAAACTGAGCACTAATTATGTCGGGGAGTGTTTGCAAAAGCTGTTGCGTGTTTCTCTGGAATGTTTGGATTGCAGTTCCTTTATCCCGGCCACATCTGCCTTTTCCATTCTGGGATGAGTTTTACACCTCTGCCCTGTTCACTGTCCTGCACTGTTTTATTTCTGTCTTCAATGTTCCTATTTTATATTTTTTATTCAAATAACCCAAGCAAAAATGTAACTGGTATTTTTTAAGAAAATACTACTAATGCACCATTTCCTGCAACCTTTTCAATAAAAATATCCCTGGTATTTTCTAATTAGAAAATTTCAGACTATGATTGACTGAGTATTCTGAGCCAGTTAAAAAATCCAGGTAACTAGATATATACATTGCATCTGCAAAATTAGCTTCTGCCTATTCTGGCATATATAAAATTATCATTTTGTTTACTATGCTTAAAAATTCTTTTTTCCTAAAAACACCCATATCTGGACATAAAATTAGTCATCACTCCTCAGTTTTTGGTTTCATACTTCTTCACTTTGGTCTTCCCTAATACCATAATCTTCAACTGGCCAAGCATCTTTTTTCTTACAAAGCATTTCACTGTCTTTTTCTACAGTGTTAATTATCAAATGCCCTTTTGGTATCCTTACCCAGCTCATTAAAAACCGCTTTCCAGGTTTTTTTCCTAGCTTCTGTGAAATTAAGCAAACAACGTTTAGATACAACTCTTTCTGCATGTCTACAAAAGTTCCCACTAACGCTCCTCTCTTTTGTGGAAGTCTTAATGTCAGAGAAGCATGAAAGTTTTACAAAAATCATACCAAAGCTCTCACAGAAGTTAAGACATTTCTCTTAAAGCATTTTTTTTCTTTTTCTGGAAGAAGGGAAAAATATTTCCTTCTTGACCTCTGTATTAAATAATACACATTTTGTTATTGTACACAGCACCTCCTTTACGTTCTGAATTCACATCTACTGAAAGTATCATCAGAACCCCTGTACAGTCACCAAAACGGTAGACTTCATCAAACAAAACAATGCAAAGTTTACAAAGTCACATGCAAATTGATACATATGGGAAGTTTGCTGTAAATTAAGTTGGGAAGACTTGTGTAGAAAAAAATTTCAATCTTCAGTGTTCTGTTTATCTGATACTGAGGCTTCAGTGTTTACTTTAAATCAGTCTGTGTTTACAATGGGTTTGTGGACATTAGATTATATAGCAATAAGATCTGTAAAAGCCTGGGAAAAAATGAACAGTTGACTTCTTATTTCTAGAAAACACTTAAACTGTCAGTAACTTTCAATATTGTAATGACTATTAAATGTATGTTATAAACAAGTTTCAGCTGTTTCAGCTGCCGAACAAAATAAGTCGGTTCAGAATGAATCACTTTGGGTTTTTTGTGGTTGTTTTTTTTTCCAACTATAGGGTATTCTTTTTAAGGCACTCACATCCAGAAGAGCTCCCACCCCTTTCCCAAGAGTCTGAAAAAAATGGACTAGAATTTGCAGTTTGATGTCCTAGATTTATGTCCTATCTAAAATATAAATAAGAAGACATTTTTATTATTAAACTAATACATTAGAAAATCAAAGTTCAAAATTACTTTCTTGATTCAGTGATTTCTTGAAAGGTCTCCTGCTTTCTGGGTAAATGTCCTTCAAGGCTAACAAGGTATTTTGAAGTAAGTACCTCTCAGTTCCTCTTGTCAAATCTGTTTCACTTGCTCTCATGGAGACCAAGCAATCAAGGCAACCTAGAAATTGGTGTTAGGAGAGATTGTGAGCAACTGAATTAAAAATGTAACTGTTTGTGGAAATCCTGTGTTTATAAATGTTGCAAACAATTACTTCTGTGTATAAAGTATATTTTAGCATAAACATCTTTTGACATTTGTTGTGTTTTCTAACCATGTGTAGAAACTGTGTTCAATTATTTTTTCTTCCTCCGAGGCTTTCACAATAGCTAAAGAAGACTGAAATATAAGATACAAGGTCTTAACAGTGCACAGTATGTGTTCACATGTTAGGCAACTGATTTGGTGGATAAACAGCAAAACTTAGAGGAGAGCAATTTCTGAGGTCTTACATCCTAACTGAGTCTTGAAACAACAAAAAGTTGCTCAGAATCCCCAAACAAAGACACCGAACAGTTATTTAGAGAACTAACTTAGTGTTTTCTCCATTTTGGAACAGATCAGTTGCAGTTTGTTTGCAAATGCCTTAAAAGATGCAGGAAAGATGAAAGAGCAGACCCTGGATATCTATGCAGATATTAATATACCAAAGCATTTGTGTTTCCTCTACAATTTTGTGAGCATAGCAACAGAAACTTTGGACCTACTATGTACATCGAACTAGGAAAAGACATTCATAGAATCATAGAATTGTTTAGGTTGGAAAAGACCTTTAAGATCATCAAGTCCAACTATTAACGTAACACTGCCAAGTCCACCACTAAACCATGTCCCTAAGCACCACATCTACGTGTCTTTTAAATACCTCCAGGGATGGTGACTCAACCACTTCCCTGGCAGCCTGTTCCAATGCTTGACAATCCTTTCAGTGAAGAAATTTTTTCTAATATCCAACCAAAACCTCCCCTGGCGCAACTTGACGCCATTTCTTCTTGTCCTATCACTTGTTACTTGGGAGAAGAGACCAACACCCACCTCGCTACAACCTCCTTTCAGGTAGTTGTAGAGATTGATAAGGTCTCCCCTCAGCCTCCTTTTTTCCAGGCTAAACAACCCCAGTTCCCTCAGCCGCTCCTCATCAGACTTGTGCTCCAGGCCCTTCACCAGCTTCGTTGCCCTTCTCTGGACACGCTCCAGCACCTCAATGTCCTTCTTGTAGTGAGGGGCCCAAAACTGAACACAGGATTCGAGGTGCGGCCTCACCAGTGCTGAGTACAGGGGCACGATCACCTCCCTACTCCTGCTGGCCACACTATTTCTGATACAGGCCAGGATGCCATTGGCCTTCTTGGCCACCTGGGCACACTGCCAGCTCATGTTCAGCCAGCTGTCAACCAGCACCCCCAGGTCCTTTTCCTCTGGGCAGCTTTCCAGCCACTCTTCCCCAAGCCTGTAGCGTTGCCTGGGGTTGTTGTGGCCCAAGTGCAGGACCCGGCACTTGGCCTTGTTGAACCTCATACAGTTGGCCTCGGCCCATCGATCCAGCCTGTCCAGGTCCCTCTGCAGAGCCTTCCTACCCTCCAGCAGATCAACACTCCCACCCAGCTTGGTGTCGTCTGCAAACTTACTGAGGGAGCACTCGATCCCCTCATCCAGATCATTGATAAAGATATTGAACAGGACCGGCCCCAGTACTGAGCCCTGGGGAACACCGCTCGTGACCGGCCGCCAACTGGATTTAACTCCATTCACCACAACTCTTTGGGCCTGGCCATCCAGCCAGTTTTTCACCCAGCAAAGAGACAGTCTTTGATTATCTAGAAACCTTATGCCCAAAAGGATTTTAAGTAGCAGAGCAAACGACCATTTTTATGATAGCACTGCTAAATCTTCTGAGGATCCTTAACTACCTTGTACCTTGCTACCTTGGTGAAAGGTTTACTGGAGCCTGGTTTCAAGGACTGAATCTCATTAAGATTCCACTGACAGGAACACAGTAATTCTAAATCAGTCAAAATCCAAAAAGCATCAGCTCTTGTGCAGGCAAAGAGAGCTGAATCAGGATTGAGTAGTGGGGGAGATGGCCCAAGAGCCTCATCAGCACATCCTTACGACTTCTTGAAGACAAGAAAAGCTCTGGTCTGGGGACTATGTCAATAAAGGCAAAGCTCTGCTAAAAAAAAAAAGAGAGTGAACTTTGTGTTTCTGAACAGTTTAAATTCTTAATTTTACCCTTTACCCTGTTCTACCACCTAGAGAGTGAACTGTGAAAGTTCTGGTGCAAATTAATTAGATGAACAATTGAAGAATAAGCTTCAAATAATTTTTTTTTTCAATTTTGACGTAATTTTAAGCCAAAAATACTGGTTGTGGTCTCAGTCTGAAAGGAGAACATGAAAAATCTCCCAGTCTTTATATTGGCTAAGGTGAACAAAACTTGCAGAATCTGCAAATGAGAGGCATTTCTCCACAGAATTTTTGTCTAAACTGAAAAATCCTCCTTTGCTTTGTACATGGCACAAAATGCCGATAGCCAAAGAATTAAAAACTGCAAAATCATGCACTGGCAGATGGGTAAGCTAGATGACCTAATAAGCCCTTTCCACTCCTAGTCTCCAAGATTATCTGAGTATACTCAAGAGAGTAGTCATTTTATTAAAATGCCAACTGAAGATGAGCTTGTTTGGAAAATTATCAATTTTTGTAAAAGAGAGGAATAATTCTCCATGCAGGCTTGTGAGCTGTTGACACAGCATTTGATGGCATCCAGAGCAGTAGGCAATGTCCACAGGCAGGCCAAACCAGAGGGCTGTTTTGACTACAGCATTTAGCAAACCTAATAAATAATTCCCCCCTACATGCCAGGGATGGAACAACGGAGAACAGCATGACACATCAACTTTTTCAGTCTTCAGTAATCTGCATAACATTTTGTAACAGTTCACGTAATATTTGATACAATGCAATGCTCTCCTTCACTTTTCTACTTTTATTAGAAATTTAGACTTTTAGCATACTGTTACATGTGAAGACCAGTCAAAACAATCCTTTGCTAAACTACTTGCCAAATTCTATTAAAATGTTTCTTTCTGCACCTCTTCTTTGCAGCATACTAACAAGATAAAAATGAAAAAGGGTCAAAAGATCTTACAGGGATTTGTGGACTATTTAGATTTGGAGTGTAAAATCAAATTAAACTATCTGGTTACATTTAGCTTAATTGTTTTACTGGAGCTCTTGAGCAACTGTACTATTCCGACTGACATCTCCACTCAGGATGGCTGCTGGTCTCATGGCCTGGGTTAGAATCCACTGATTTAATCACTTCAGGAACTATTACATGGTAGATGCAAGTCTGTTTCTTGCATGGTACATATTTTGCTCCTCAAAAGAAATGTGCCTTACTGGGAAATTGGCTAATGTTTATTTTGGATTATTTTCATTGCAAGTAAGTGATGTGGAAATCTTTGTTAAATGATTTTGAAATTTTCTTAGATAAAGTTCCTTCAATCTTTGTGTGTCCCCTAATTTCTGAGTAGTCCCAACCACTACCATGTGCTGATGTGAGCTGGCTAACACTTAAGGAAGGCTCTGCCCGGCACATATCTCTATGTGAAGTGGAGACACAGCACTTGAGTGAAAGCAATGAAAGTTTGATGGACATGAGCAGGTCACAGAAAGATGTGAACAGTGTTACCATACTCTAAGAATGATAATAATTTTTTAGGTAAACATACTCTAATTCAGTCAGACTTTGTGCCATAGATATTTTGTTTCTCTGAAGACTTCCTACCTGCTTCCTACCTGGACTGCATGGCTGTTGAGGAAATAGTGCCACAATTTTTGTTCCGAATGTCCAGAGTTTTACTAAAATGGGATCCTTAAAAACTGCTTGTGTCCAGTATGTTCCGCTGATAATACTTCCACTTTCTACTGCCTATGTAGTACTTGAAATATGAACTGAATGTAATGGTATTAAAATGTACAACAGTCAGAAGTCTGATCTTTCCTCAAAGACTGGGCAAGAAAAGAGCTACTAATATTAGGATACGCTGGAGCTATTCTGTACATGATTTGGCTCAAAAGGAGTGAATAAATTATGAGGCACTACCATTTCTAGTTCCTACTTGCTACTTTTTTTCACAATACTGTAAACCAAAAGTCTGCTAGCATTTTTCACATGCAAGCTTTATGACATTCAATTACAACACCATATGCTGCTGGCAAGAACAAAAATCTCCACCAGAGACAATGAATGGGTTCCTTTTTTTTTGCAGATCCTAACACACAACTGCCTGCTTTTTTAATTTCTGTGCCATCATTGGGCCCTGTGGAACAGATTCTGGATTGGAAGACGACTATGTAAAGCCAGTCTTCTCAGATGTGGCTGTTCTGCAGCTGTGAGCAGCTATGGATTATGATAATGCACGGTGTGGAAGTGTCCTCTATACAGACTGAGGGGTGGGTTTTCAACATTGAATACCATGAAGGAAGCAGCTGCTGCTGCTTGGTTTGGCAAGAAACATATTTACTAACTTAAAAGATTTCTAAAAGATGTTGATTTAGAAATCAAGACTCAAAGTTTCAAAGTAATAGGATGATGTTACAAACTCTTGTATCCTATAAACATAAACAGTTAAATTAAGGCTGCTCTTGATGAATTTAAGGCAACATGATGTGGTCTTAAAGGATTGTAGTTCTTAGACCACATGTTTTCTTAGGGGATGTGAGATGCTACCTAAGGGAAAACATATTTCCTGATGGCGTGGGTAGCATTAGATTTTATATTGAACCTTTTGTAAAGCTCTGTGTCGTAGAAGCCAGTAAAAAAACATACAACTCTTAGCTTTGCTACATAGTACTGCTCCTTGAATTGATGTTGCTTTCTTTGTTAGAGAATAATTCTCCACAAGGATGGTCAAGGAATAAGATTTTAGTAAATGTATGTTTTACACCACAGACTATCTCAGTATTTATTTATGATCACTTAGGATGTAAGTTGCCTATAAAACACACACAGATATTCACTGTGTGGGTATCTTCATATTCACACTTCATAGTCCAGGAACGAGGAATTAAAAGTAAATAAACATTGTTACACATTATTACATGGGTACTTATGTATCCAAATCTCCATAATGGAGTAAAAAGACATGAATTAATCCAATGGGTGATATTGCAAAGCATTAAACTGAGTATCAGTATAACAGAAAATGAAAGGAGATACCTTGTCTCACTTTTGACGCTTGACTCCACGCAGCATTACAGTACACGTGGGTAGGTTGGGAGTAGATTTAAGCAACTCTAAACCGGACGTGATGGTGAAATGACAACTTAACAATGGGAGAAGAGAATATGTAACCAGCAGGGAACGTCAGACTATGCAAAACCCATTCCCTTAAAAAGTAGCTGTTGTCACAACTCAATATTAACTAGTCATAAGGCTTATGTCAGTCTATCAAAAGAAATGGACCTAATTTTAAAACACAGACACGAGATAAACAACAAAAATAGCCAATTCAGTGTCTTCTCCTCAGGCAGATTAGATAAAAGTTTTAAAGCAAAATGTACCGATCAGTTAATTGGTAAGGAAACAGAATAGGACTCTTAACTAACTCAGAAAACAAAGGGTATGAGATCTACGAGTGGTTGACTACTAGCTTTTTGGAGCAGGATTACTCTACTGTGAAAATTGCAGGGGTTTAACACTTCCATATTCTCAACTGCACATCATTTAACCAAAGACTTGGTTAGAAACAAAGAAAATAAATAAAGCAAATCATCATTAGCCCTTTAGTCTTGTACAGAATGAAGAAGAGTATGAAACGTGTCTATTCAGTAAATTAAAAGAACAGGCTGAAAATCTTTTCTGAATTACAGCCTTTGGAATGAATTAAAATAACATACTGTGCATATTTATGCGGTCTGCATCTCGCTCTCTGTGTCTCCATAGCAAATTTCATCTGCTGTTGGCTCCTATGCAGGCAAACTACTTCTTCATGTCCTAAGCTGATGACACAAAGTCATTATTAAAAATGAGTCTCCTCTTTTCTCTAAGAGAAAGAGCTTCAATTTTATTCTGTTTTTACATATTCTGATTTCTGCAAATTCCTGTAATTGTGAAAAAAAATACTATGTGTTATTCCTATCTAAGCACACTGATAACAGTAATAGCAACCTTTTAAATGCCCTGCTCTTGTTCTTGTCACTGTTAACTGTGATGTACACAAAGCCCTACAAAACTTATGAAGTCAGTGCATGTTTTATTTCTGCAATCATAGATATATGGTTAATACATTGTATACTTATGTATCCACTATAGTATATAAATAATTTCCTTTATTCCCTCCCCATTTCCCTCCCAGTATTCCCTGAAATAATCTGCTGTCATGAGACTTTGATTTCAATTTTAAGAACTCAGTAGTGAGACGGACTGCTTCACTGTGCTTCAGACAGACATCCAAAATCTTGAACGCTTTTTGTTATAATAACTGTTGATTATTTATTTATAATTCCGTGTATAAGTCCTATAGTTGCCCCATGAGGTTATTAACACTTGTAAATTTAAATGAGCTGTAAATACTAGATGCCTGGAGATTTACAAGAGAAATCACCTGATTCATAAATATTCTAGCCATTTAAGACTAACACAGAGACTAGCATTCTCAGTGTGGCCCTATTTCATGAAGAACAAACATAACAGGGAATCTAAGTCACAGATAAGAAAACTGACACTCTCCTAGGCAAAACATCTTTGTAAATATGTGATATGATATGACCAGCTCATGCGTTATGTTAAGAGATGTTTCTACAGAATTATCAGGCAGTTGCGATTTAGCAGAGTTAATTAGTCTGACTGCTGGTTCACTACTCTTTACCCCATGTTCTTTCCTTCATTGAATGTGTTACATGGTCAGAAACATATTTAACTTCACTTAACACTGCCCTTTTAACGATGAACCACTGTGTATCAAGGATTTTTCTGCAAAATACAGTATGAATCACTTACTTAGAACAAGAACATTATTTTCCTTATATTGGATCAGACTAAAGGCCCTTTTAGCCCCATATTCTAGTTTGAGCAGTGATCAACAGAAGATCCCTCGGGAAGAGTTTTAGAGCAGGGCAATTACAAACTGATACTCTCCCGGAGTAAAATTGCTTCTAGCGATTTACAGCTAAGGGATTTCCTAAGCCACGAGTGGTGTTTTGTGTTTAACAGCTTCCAAATGTGATTTTCTTTATTTTTTTCCCCCGTGAGTCCTCCGGGAGCATTCTGAACCTATACAAACAGCATTCAAAGCATCCCATGGCAAGGCCCATGGCCTTGGCAATTTGAACTGTGTTGCATCATATGAAGAAATAATCATTTTGCGAAGTTTGATACTGCCACTTGCTAGTTTCATTCAGTGCCCAGGGCAGCACAGAACCATTCCTTATTTATCTCTTTCATTCTTCTCATTATTTTATAAACCACTACAAAATCTTCCTCCAATCATTTGCCTTTCAGGCTGAGGAGTGCTGGTCAAATCACTGTCTTCTAGACAATGTATGATCTCAAAGCCTCCGCTGGCAACTGGGAGACAAAGGTATGAAATTGCTCTGTGGTCAGGCAACAGGGACCTGGGAGAAACAGAACATTTCCCTTCCCTTTTTTCCCCAAAAGAGTTCAGCTTGTCATTTGTATGGTCACTGTTTCGTGGGCAGCACTTTGATCATCATGCCAGGAATGAGAATTACCATCTGACTTTTGAGATAAACTTGGAACTTACCCAAAGCTACAGTGAGAGCTGGGTCAGAAATGGGCAGAGAAGTGCCAGAATATTTCATGTAAACTGTACCTGAACTTGTTCTTTTCAGAATCGTTTCAGTTGTTCCTTGTGACTTGTTCTTTTGGTTTGTTTTTTTTTATTTAATCTTTAAAAATTATAATGTAAGATTGCATAACCATAAAGGTCACATGACTGTTCAAAACCTTTATGTTGCGTAACGGTTCAAAACCTTTAAAAAACAGAGTGAACAGTTTGATACTATGGACAATAATCACTAGAAAGTCCAGAATATTTTTTTTTGCAAAAATTAGCTGTTTTGGTTATGGTTTTTGGAAATAATTGGGCTGAAAAGGAATCATCTGACACACTCATCAGAAGACACCAAAACACAAACAATAATTTTCTGAAAAGAGACATTTAATTGTGGCCTGCTGTGTATTTCAGCATCATATAACAAATTCTTTCACTCTGTTCTTTCAAAATACTTCCTAAGTTTTCATTTATTGCTCAACGTTTAAACTTCAGGCCGGTCATGAGGTAGAGTTTCAGCAAACTTCATTCACACTGAATGACAAAGCTGGGGTATCATCCCTTCCGTCTGTGCACTGTCTCAGCTATACTTCATCCTTCAAAGTGCTGTGTTCATAAAGGGATATGGACATTTCAGGTCCAAGCCTTATCTGTTTCAATTCAGTTGTCCATTTCAGGCTCTGCTGCATATGCTGGCTAACTGTTTTCCTAGAGGCTTAAACACCAAAATGATACTTAATGCCAAAAAATGGCCAATTTTAAGGAAGCAGAGAATCACCACAGGCTGCAAAAGCATGACCTCTCACAAACAAGTCAGGCAGCCACACCTTGGTTGACCTATATTTTTCTACATTTGGCAAATTAGAAATTAGGATATACAGGAATAACAAGGATTTCAAAATGCTGAATGAATAATCAGGCTCAGATATCTGTTGGTACATGGATGGTTTATTTATAACTTAAACACTAAGAGATGTGTAGCTTTAGAATTGCTTGTTCTTCCAAAGTTTTCAAAAGTTCAAAGTTGTTTAAATGAGCCAGTGCTCCTGCATTTTTTACTGAGGTTGCCTACAGTAAATGCAACAGAAAACTATGCTTATTGTTCTCAAAACTGAAAAATAAGATAGGAAATTATTTGTGACTGAGATTAGGAAAAGATGCTATGGGGGTCTAATGGATTACAGAAGACTTTAGCCTTACCTTCCAAAATTGGAAATAAAAGATTATGATACTACAAAAATTATATAGGAAAGAAAATATACAGAAGTCCCACACAGGAAAGGCATCATCACACCAACTTTCCAGTTTCATGTGTCTTAAGCAGAGGGAGTTTATTTGCAGGAGAAAAAAAAAATTAAAAATTACTATCTATTATATGAAAATTAAGAGCCCATCACCACAGGATACAGTGGCAGTCTTAACTCCTACTTTTTTTAGAGACGCTTACTCTGTGGCTGCAAGGAAGTTTAGCCTTACAGGCTTAAGCCTTAGTTGCAGTGTGGGTAAATAGGGGCAGGGAGATTTTTGAAGCTTGTAATGCTAAAATCATTAAAAAAAAAAAAAATTAAACCGTTTCTTTATTCTATATGGGCTATTGGGATTTAATGTTAATAAGAAACACAAAAAATGTCTCTGGCTTAAACATATTCAAAAGTTTTCTGTGTTATCTTTCAAGAGAAGCCTTTTACTCAAATTCACCTTGAATTCCATTTCTCAAGTGTTGCTTCTGGTTTTGCTTCTCTTCTCTGTCTACAGATTAAGATACCAGGGAAGTTGCACAGATCTTGTTTGAGGTTGTCTTGTTTAGGTTTCCCATACTTCCCCCTAATTCTGTAAAAGCAAGAAAGGTATTATAGTTGAACAAGGTCCTAGTTCAGCAAAGCTTTTACACTTAATATTAAATACCTGAATAATCCCAGTTAGGTAAGGACAACAGTTCACAAAAGTGCTCTGCATGGTCTAAAGCCCTACCTTCTGGATTTTCACCTAATCTATTTAGGTTAAATTTAACATAATCTATTAGGCTAAACCTAATACTCTAAATTAAATACTCTAAATTGAATCTTTATTAGGATGTGAACAGTTCTATGCAAAGAAAAAAATGTGTACTGAAAGAATGGGGTTAAAATATTGGCATCATGATGTGGTTTCACTAAATATTTTGTTAGATGTATCAGTAACAAAACCTGCAAGAAGAAATATGGTAGCCTACAGGAATACTCTGCTTTTTGGGTGCAGATAGCACATAAGAGGCAACAGTGCTGGACTACAACACAGATTATCAAGAAAGTTACCTCTTTGAGATCATGCAGACATTATTTGCTATCTATACCACAATTAGCAGTAAAATACAAGCACATAATCTGACCAGCAAAAGGTGTCCTTTCACATTATTATTATTTATTGTGTAACCTGACAACAAGAGACTAAAAAGGGGGCTAGGATAAAGGACTGCAATAACTATCAGTATGGTAGTTCATAAATGCAACAGCAGATAGCATGGTCTAAGGGTCTTGAGGATTTTCCCTCGTGTTCCAGTTTGGTAAGTACTTGAAAGAGAAGAAGAATTTGTGGTAAAGAAGAAATTAAACCCTCTGGATTTCTGAATGGCAAATGAAAACCTGAAGTAAAAAGCTTGCATACAGTAGACAAAATGTTTTTTGGAAGCATGTTTTGTGAAGGCCAAGATGCTAGTAGCAGAGACCAGAAGGAATGCATGGAAAGGTCAGTCATGTGCAGCAGCAATAGTTTCTTCCGAGAGCCTCCTATTTTGGAGGACTCATTACTTTGCTCTCTCCGATCGCAGTCTTTTAAATCAACCTATGTCAGCTGCATGGCTGCCTTCCATACATTCTGGCTCTGTAGGAACAGGGTCAATTGACTTGCCAGAGACATGAGCTGAAGCGTGGGAAGGTTTGTGTCCTATAAAATAATTCAGCTACACCAGAGAAAAGTAATAGCCAAAATCAGAGGAGTCTGTATATTTTCAAGTGAATAGAGCAGTGAAATACCTATTAGAGAGGCTAAGAGCCCTTTATAGCCTCATTCATACAGAATTGCAAGGAAGTTCTAGCCACAACAGTGGTGCTCCAAGCGATATTGAGCTACTACCCTTATTCCCTATAGTGATGCTCCTTGCATGATTTTTATGCAGTGCAGATAACAGCTAAAATTAATCAACTCAAAAATGTATTTTAATAATGAACTGAAAACGCTGCAGTATCATTAGCCTTCTGTTTCATTAGAGGCTAAAGTGGAAAGTGGTCTTCCATTGTCTTTCAGTGTGCCTTCATTGTAGTATCTCAAAGTGTATACATACATATAATTCTTCCAAACATCTATGTTAGAGGCGTGCTAATGGGAGAACCAGGTTTTAAATGGCATACCTGTGTTATGCCAGGCAGAACAAGAAGCATAGATGCCAGAGTGCCTTCCTCTCAGTCATGTGGCTTTGTTCCTAGCCAACTCTCTATTAAAAAATGAAACTACCCAAGATGTTGTCTATGGAACTCAGTTGAATGTATATACAAATGCAACAAATAGAATTTAGGGCAATCGGTTGTTTCACATATAGATATTAATACAGGCTAAAAGTTACCCAACTATATTTATAATCAAAATGACTGCTGGCTGTTAGCTATTCCTGGAACAAAGAGGTGATGAGTGGGAAATTCTACCAGTGCAAAGGCAAGACAAAATAAAACAAAATCATAAGGATGTAAGATATAAGAAAAAAGAACGTATTTAAACTAGTCACAGGGAGACTTCAGAAAAACTTTCAGATAACTGCTGTTAACAATGATGTGGCTTATTTTTTTCTTTCTGCCTACCTGAAAGTCAAGCCAGAAACCTTGCTCTTCAATTTGCACTCAGTATTAATTTTGTCTTTGCAATCTTGGAAAATACAAAGTATACACATATATGGATTCTTAAAGCATTTGAAGAAGAAAGCTTATGTACCTCCTGAACAACTTCACAAACTCAGAATTTCTACAGGATACCAGAAAGATATTTATAAATAAAAATAATTTACTTCAGAAAAACAGGCAATTCTTTGTACTCTTTTCTAAGTATGTCAGTTTTCTCAGCTAGAAATCTGTCAAGACTCTCTTAGGATGACATTTACCAAAAGAATTAGCTTCTGAAGTTAATAACTAGGGTCTGAACCTGACAAATACATTATACATTTCACAGAAAAGTTTGTGTGTTCAGTATCTTTTAGGTTTGGTTCCATCAAAAGCTAGTCTAAACTAGCTTAGGTTCCTGACAGAAAACACTTTCAGATCAGCATTCTGAACATAGGGATAAAAAGATGATTTTAAGGAGCACAGGCGTCTAAAGAAAAAAACAGAAGCAAAGATAAAGCAAAGGAAAAGAGACAAGGAAATTTGAATTATTCAGAGGACTTCTCTTTTTTCCTCTAAAGACTACTGGGTGTAAATTCAGTCTTCTACATTAGTAATCAATGGGACATCTGTTACTTTTTGGCTAAGAGTATATAAAATCAGGACAGGAGAAAGCAAGTAGAGACAATAAGAGGAAACAGAACTAAAAATATTTACAAAACATGTATCTGAGTTTGGAATAACAACATTGTGGAATAAATTAATAAAACACATTTCTTCTGTATTTCATAAGTGATGAGTGGATTATAACAAAGAATGCATAGAAGATACCTTTAACATTTATAAACTGGCATAAAGAATTTAGTTGTGAAAATAATTTTCTCATGAAAGTACAAAAATTATAGCATCATTGTTTTGAGTTAGTTACATAATAGTCTACTGTCCCATGAAACTCTGCTAGAAGTCCAATTTCACCTTTGTCTGTGTCTCCTCATGCATGACCAAAAACTGGGCAAAATTGAATAAAGCTTTGTTGTGTGGCAAGAAAAAGGAGATCATAATAGGATGAAAAATCTTATTTCCACTCATGCCCTTGTCTAAGATATGGAGCTAGCTTCCCAGTAATGAAGGATGAATGCAGTACCCAACTCAACCTGACAGCCAGAAATTCTGAGTGCCTTGAACTGAATCATGGTCTACTGTAAAAGTAGGTAATGGCAGCAAGCATCTAATGTCTGTCTTTCTTACTTTACAAAGAAACAGAATACCTAAACAGCTTCCCTAACCTGAGCAGAGTCAAGCTTCTGCCCACAAATCCTTACCTCTGCATGGATTTCCACTGACATCATTGGGCTGTGTAGGTAATTGTCCATGCAAACAGATTTATCTGCAGGTTATGGGCCAGAGTTCGCGTCTGCTGCGTTGTCTGGTTTGCTCTATTCATCTGGGAGTCTTTTCAGTTTTGGATATTAAACTTTGCTGCTCAGCCCCCAGAAATTTTCCCTTCTCATTCCTCTCTCCAACTGACTGCTGAATTCTTGGGATGGAAAATGCCAGAGAGAACAAGAGTTTCTGAAAGTCATACTTTGTGAAGCAAAACTTTGGCCTTATCCTACGCCCACTGAAACCTTGCTACATATATAAAGCCAAATACATGAACCAAAGAACTAAATTCAGTTTGAGACTTAACAAAAATTTTGGAGAGAGATGATAAATGCTACAAAGACTGTTTCAATACATAGGCTTCACCACCTCTGTTAAAAGGCAGCCCTGAAAGAAATTCTAGTCCTATTGTTTCCTCCTGTGTTTCCAGCAAAGCAGTAAATCAGAACGTGTTACTTGGAAAGTTAGTTATAGAAGTCCAGGTTATTTGATGGCATTTACAGAGATTTGGCTCATACTTAAATTATATACTGTATGTAAGTACTTAAGAAAGAGAGATTCATGCCATGATACATGATAATTATAAGCAGTATTAAAAGAAAAAGGTATTTTAAAACAAGAATTCATTATGATTTTCATAAATTTGAAAAATAGTCTCCTAAATGACAAAACAATGCATCACAAAACCTTGTGTCATTTATGCTTAAAAAAAGAGCAGAACCAAAAAACCCCATTAAAAGCCACTCTTCAGGCATGCTTACTTATATTACTTGTAGACAGAGTGTCCTAATGCGAGAAAAGAGAATAGAAATGTTTGCCTTTCAAGATTTGACCAGTTTTACATTCCTGAGCATTTTGCATTTGATCCTGATTTATGATTTCAGAGGGTAGGATGCTTCCAAAGTATTTTCTTCGAGTGCTTCATTTCTACTCTAGTGGAATATCACCACAGGGTGTTTCTGGTTTCTTGTTATGAGACTGACAATTTTAAGTAGGAAATTAGTGAGCAATAAAACTAATGATACATTTCCATTATGGCTGTACTTTTAAAGACACACAGAAAAAACACCAGGAAATAACCAGAACCTGGTACTGAGTGTGACTTCTGCTGTAGCACAGATCCTTGCACATTCCCTGAATAAATACCTGGGTCAATCCAAATACTTGCCTGGAAGTTATGACACTTTTGGCATTCATGGATACCTTGACTGATTCTTCACAATCTCTCAAGTATTATGCTGTGTAGACCACTTTGAAGCAGGAAGGGCTACTGTTCAAGAGCTGAAGTTCGTCTCTTGGAGATAGAGCAAACAGTATTTACGTGTCTTCTTGCTCTGGATTGTATCCAGAGCATTCTGGGTGCATGACTTTGAATGAGGTTCATGCTCCCTATGACCATACTGTCAAGGGCTGCTGAAGTAATGCACGCCTGCCCTGGTAGCGCCCTCCTTCTGGCATAGACCTAGGTGACTGCTCTTCTGCAAGTGCTGCTGTTTCTGTCTCACTCCCATTTGGCCTACAACTTACAGAGACTCAGCTTGCCAGATTACAACTCTGTGCTATTAAAGTGTGTTTTTTACATTTAGGTTACTTGGCCAAACGTGTCTGTCATTCTCCAATCACGATAACTGTTAAAGGTTGAAAAACCAGAGAATAGAGCTGATGGTTATACTTGGCTGATGTAAGAGCTTTCCTATACCTCTGCAACAGTCACTTTTAATAGCAAAAAAGCAATAAAAGATGCAGTGACTGAGAAATCACATGTAGACGTGGATTTAAGCCACAGGATTCATGCTTGTGTTATATTTCAGTTCTTTCCCATACAAATTTGAGAATGTTTAGCTCTGTGATTCAGCTCATGGTGAAAGAGAAGAGAACCACGACTTTCAGTTGACAACACTATAGTCCATATGAGGATGAAAACTAGGGTTTGATCTCTTCTCCTTTGCAGTATGTCGCGGTTTAACCCGGCAGGCAGCTAAACACCACACAGCTGCTCACTCACTCCCCCTCAGTGGGATGGGGGAGACAATCAGAAGAGTAAAAATGAGAACACTTATGGTTTGAGGTAAGAACAGTTTAATAATTGAAATAAAATACTATAATACTAATAATATGTAATGAAAAGGAAGATAACAAAAAGAGAGAGAAATAAAACCCAAGAAAGACAAGTGATGCAAATGAAAAACAATTGCTCACCACCAACCAACCGATGCTCAGCCAGTCCCTGAGCAGTGGCCCCCTGGCCAACTTTCTCCTAGTTTATATACTGCGCTTGACATCATATGGTATGGAATATCCCATTGGCCAGTTTGGGTCAGCTGTCCTGGCTGTGTCCCCTCCCAGCTTCTTGTGTATTTCCAGCCTTCTCAGTTGGTAGAGCATGAGAAGCTGAAAAGGCCTTGACTCCGTGTAAGCACTTCTCAGCAATAACGAAAACATCTCTATATTACCAACACTGTTTTCAGCACAAATCCAAAATATAGCCCCATACTAGCTACTACAAACAAAATTAACTATATCCCAGCCAAAACCAGCACACAGTAAAAAGGCTTAATGCAAATTAAAGTGGTGCTGAGCATGAAGGCATTGTGAAGGCTGGAATTAATGTTCACATCTGTCCGTTCCCCCTCCGTTCCCACTTACATGGAAGTGCAAAACTGCCTCAGAACATCACATCTGACAGAACTATGTTGTCATGAGGCAGCATATCAAAGCAGCAGCTGTAGCTTCAGCCTGATTTCTCCTTATGTTTACTTCTGATGTAAATTGGGGGGGGTGGGGTGAAGAATGAAAGCAGAATAATATGAAATCTTAAGAGAAATGTGTGACATTTGTTTGGGGTATTCTCAGAGAAAAGAATGTTTTTAAAGTGATGGAACCTCAGACTATTCTTTTTTCTTCCCAGATGCCTATTTTCACTCAAATATTTTAAAATTGTTGCTTTGTCTTTGCTCATCTTCCATCTTGCTTCAGAGGAATTTCATAGGGCCTGCCTAGAGCCAACATAAATCAAGAAGCCTCATTTCAAAGTGTCACTGTCATACGAAGGGAGACTGTGTACTGCAAGGAAGTACAGTTGTTAGTCTGTATTAAAAAAAACCAACAGATTCGCAGAGAAAATTTTAAATTGGGTTTCAATGGATATAAGCTCTGAGTATTTAGGACAAAGTCATATTGGTTTCAGCCAAATTTGGCCACCTAAGTAAGACTGAAGTACTGAAAGGACGTGAATCAAAGTCCTTTTATTCCTTTCTCAACTACTTATCAAGAAAAGATAAGGTAAAACAGAACAGATGCATGCACCTGTTCAAGTGCTAGAAGGAATGACTTATATGGCATGTTTGGGAAGCAAAAATGAGAGAGAAGCTTGATCACAGTGTCCATATACAGCATTACATATACCAAAAATCCAAAAATTTGAACAAAATTACTGAGACAAATAATTTAACTGTAAGCATCATATTTTGTAAATGGCTAAGAGAAAAAGAAGAAATGAAGAAAAGTACAGAGAGAAGGAAACCAAGCACACTTAGACAATGGTCTAAATTAAGTGGTAGTTATGTCTGGTTTATGGCTGAAATTATAAACCCTTTTGTAATATTGACATACACTTAAAATAATCTAGTGAAATTAACTTTTGTTCCAGGTAGAAAGCTATGAAATATTTAAATGTAAACAAATAGGAAATTATTTTGATTTATTAAAAGTTTGCAGAATATGAGAATGAACCTTTGTCTCCTAGATGGCAGCTCTGAAACATATACATACGCAAGACAGACCTCATTTCAAGGGGAATAAGTAACAAAATAACCTAAACAGATTTAAAGTATTATTAATTCCAGGAATAAATAAATGAATTTTATTTTGTGCCCCTTAATAGATCTTTTCCAAGTTAAAGTACAGAAATATGCTTTTTTCTCATTACTTGATTACCTAACATAGACTTCAGAGAAAAAAAAATATCTCAGGCAAAACCATAAAAAAAAAGCAGAAAGAGAACACACATCGCTTGAGGGAAATGAGTTGATTCTGTAACTCTGATCAAGTAACATAAAAACTACAAAGGATCTAGGCAGTCACTTCTCTCACTGCTGGGTAAGAAAAACTCTCAGTGAAATTGTTTGTATCTTGCAGTGGGAAACCAGGTCCTAGGCCCTTTGAATCTTGTTTTTATGTAAATTTTACTTCAGCCACTCATAAAAGATTTCACTGGATTTACGTTAGAGTCCATTGACACCACTGAGGCCAAAACCGGACTAAAGACATAGTGTGCAAACAAAATCCATCTAAGAGCTTGAGAGCTGTAGCAAACAAAGTATGATTATTGAGTTTGAATGGTAATATCATTTACAAAAAGGAATTGCTTGCCTGTATATATGGACTGCATCAATATTTCTTTTAAAGTAACACATTTTCTGAAAACTAAATTCTCTCACAATGCTCTATCTCTATATTAAGACTGATTTTGTCTATTGCCATTTTAAATTCCTGACAGGTGGACCATGATAAAATTTGTAGTGCTTTTATTTTAAATAATGACTTATGTAACTTCAGATGACTGACATTGCAGTGACTTAATGTTCTTTCTGTAACTGTTATATACATAACATTACTTTTTCAGATAAGATTACATTTAAAAAATACCATTTTATGCTAATGGACATTAGGCTCTCAGGAAAGGTGTCCTCCTACTTGCACAAATGGCAAAGTTGTGGAGACCAGAATCTCTGGTATACGGTGGTGCTGATGAAAGCACTGAAAGCACTAAAAAGGCCTAAGGCAAGCCAAGGTGAAAGTTATATAGTCCTTTCAGACTAATAAGGGAATGGAAGTCACATCTGCAATGGCCTACCTAACACTTACAGCGGAGCTTCGCTTAGAGCTTTTAAAATAAACCTGTATGAACAGAAGTCAAAAGTGTGTACGCATACTTCTGCACACGTCTTCCATATAGCAATAGGTAACTCTTTTGCCTTGTTTAAATTACAACAACTATTAAAACTAGAAAGTTATCAACTTTCGAAGAATGTGTTATATGTGCTCCTAGAGCATGTACTGCACTGGGGCTGCCTTGTATTTAGTTGTTCAGCTGGCTAGTTCTTGGACCAAAATCAAGTCTGGGTAGGAAACAGGCTCTGAGTTACCCAGATAAAGGCAGTTCTGGACATGCCCTGGGTACATAAGGAATTGTAATGTCAAACAAGAAGGTGCCTAGATGATAGCTGGCAGCAGCTTTTACTCTCTCTCTTTTTTTTTTTTTTTTTTTTGGTAGAGTTTTGGTCTTACAAGGCTCAGTTTACCTAGGTCTTTCTTGGGGTTCTAAGCACTACTTAAGGTGAGACTTACATTCTGATGCATATGACCCTAAGCCATCAGCACAGTCAGCCAAGCAATGGTTGAGAAAAGTATAGCACCAGGAGAAGCATCAATTTGAACTTCTGGCACTGTTTCTACTTAGTTGATTTGGTGAAACTTTGGGCTTCTCTAGTCCTGCCAGCCAGCATGATTCAGTACCCAAAAGTCTTTCATCCTCCTCCTGGCAGCAGCAGGCTAGGTAGTGCGCAACTGTTCCTAATGAATAAGTATTTCCTTCCTATTTCGTACAAAACTCTCATTTTTTAATCTGAGCACTGGAAAATTAATTGCATCACCGTCTGTTACAGGGTCACACAGGTTTTCTACATTTTTGCATGCTTTTTCAAATGTCTTCTAAAGTCTGCCTACAATTTTAAAACTAGTATTAAATATATGAGCATATATAACACACAAATTAAAGAGGCGAAACAGTCTACATTTATTAAATGACTTTTTAGCAATTTTGATGTGTTATTATCATATGACTCTGAAAGAACTCTTGTG
Organism: Calonectris borealis; assembly: GCF_964195595.1. Taxonomy (NCBI): domain Eukaryota; kingdom Metazoa; phylum Chordata; class Aves; order Procellariiformes; family Procellariidae; genus Calonectris; species Calonectris borealis. The sequence continues at coordinate 35,901,742 of NC_134317.1, forward strand.
CATACTCCAAATAGCTTATGCAACTGGAACACATGAACAGAGGAAAGTCCAGTGTCATGCTTAAGCATGTCATGCTCATATCCAGAGCTGACCTTGCAGTGAAATTGAAAAACAGACAACTTTCTCTTAGAACAGCCCTCCTATAAATCATACAACCCTCTCAAACTCTGTAACAAGAGTTGCTTGTTCAGGAAGCCGAAGTGTTTATTTAAAGCTGCATGCACATACATGAAAAATTCAGACCATAATAGGATACCCTATTTTATATCCTGCTTTGCTAATCAGTTATCTATCTTGGATAAAAATAAGTGTTGATTTACTTGTTCAACTTTGCTTAAGACATTCCAGACTGAAGCTAATACCACAACTAATATAAAATATGAAAGGCAAACTAAACAGACTTTGAAAAAAAAAAAGTGCTCAAGACACTGCATTTGCTTCTCAAAATTAGTCATGCAGAAAGTGGTATGATTCTTGAACTATGTTTTTACTACTGCTAGCCACATCAACAATTTGCATTATTTCTAGTGTTCAGCATGTGAAGCAGAGCACACAGATGTATGCCTGTCAGCTTTTCCAGTGCAACATACAAATATTTTCCTTCCACAGAGAACTAGGTCTTTGACTCAGTGTCTTAGTAAGCAGACGTTATTCATTATAACACAACACAGCTGTAATTCAGATTTCACTTACATTACTTTCAATGAGTCACATTGCACATTTAGATGCACATTTAGATGAACAGAATACCATGTCCATAATACATTTTATGGAAAAGAATGGAAAATTACTCATGCTTTTTAAGGGGTTCAAAGGGTTACAGAGACGACTTTCTCAGCATGCCTAACCTAACTGCACTTCATTTAAAGATACTAATAATGCTGTTTATGCATATGTCTAACACTAACATGGCATATTGATTATAATGGTGAAGATTTAAGTGTGTTACCCCGCACAGCCTTTACCATCACTGCGCAAACAGCAAGGCTATTTCCTTTCTCTTGCCTCAAGAACATGGAATATACTGGGTGGGGAACTATTTTGTTTTGCTTCTTTTGCCAAAGGCTTATAATAATAATGGATAAAATGAAAGCAACAGCAGAATTAGTAGTGAAATAAGTATAAAAGCTAAATCAATCTTTGCCTATTAGGTAAAATTCCCTGTGGCCAACAGAACACTGGGGACACGTTTGCTAATGTTTTTAGCACCTCCTGTTACTTTTACAGCATAATGTGTTGATATCATACAGTGGATTCAAGAAACTTTTTAGCTATGGCTTTGAATAAAACCGGGGCTTCAGCTCTATTAAAGTCAAAGTAAACACCAGCCCCACCCCCCATTGTTATTTGGTCTGCGTTTAATCAAAATCTCCTTGAAGTAAAAGAAGACTTTAAGTAAAGCTGGAAAATCTGAATGAATTCATGAGGATTTGCCCCATTTGATTTGTCCCTAACATGACATCAGTATGTAACATTCAATAATACAGATCGATCTTAACTTTTCAGTGATTTTACAAGGTTTCTGTGCGTCCACTTGCAAATATCAGAAGATCAACATTACAACAATGAAAGACATAAAAGGAAAAGGGGTTTGAAAATGATGCTTCAAAAACAGTTCTGAGAAGGTTGACTACAGAACCCAACATCAACCTTAAAATGTGCACAACGGGGAGCACATGTGCAGCGTGAGCCACCAGCTGTTCCAGAAGACACAGAAAGAGTCATAGCTTCTATGGACATTACTTAAACCTCCTAGAGGCTCAAGATACTTCATATCATGTGTAACACAGCAACCATCACAGATGGAATTTGGAGGTGAGGACCAGGCAGCCTCACCTTGCTGCAGCTCCCAAAAGCATGCTGCATTTGCTTGCCCTTTGCTTGGCCTTCACTTCCCACCACTACTGAAGGTGGCAGGTCTGGCTCTAAACTGCCCCCAAAGCATACTCCCTCCCTCCAGCAGAGTCAGGGCTCCCACAGTGCACAAAACTCTCTGTGAGATGGGCACACTACAATGGCAAACTGCCTTACGATTCAAGACGGAATGCAATTTTTATTCTCTTTCATGCAATACATGTTCATGCAACGTCAGGAGGGGATGGAAGCCCAGAACAGGCCAGAGCAGGTTGCAAGGTGAGCTCTATAAACACCATATTGCACTGGCCTGAAGCACGAAAAAAGGGGATTTTGGCCAGGCGAGGACTAGGTAGTGTCAACTTTTCCACAGTACATCAGACATCTCTCAGACTCAGTAGCTATAGTATAGCAGCTATACTCAGACTATAACAGCCTCTACCCCTGATCTGGTAGACACCTATTACGAAATGCAACCCTGAGGTCAAGCAGTTCCACCTAAGTATCAAAGATCTGTCATTTAAGCCAAGGGGCATAAAGGCACATTTTTTTAAATCTCCTTATGCTGAGGACAGCGGCTGCAGGCTAAGAGATTTGAGTGATGCTTCAAAATTGTTCTGCCACAGGTTATCACCTTCAACTATGTACAAATGTGAGCAATACGTACAATGCAACAGATGTTCCTTCAGCTGATCCAGGTGAGGGAAAGACAGGATTGAACCAAGTATCCATTACACCTGGAGGCTGAAGATGCTGTGGATAATCTCAAGCATAGCACTTCCCACAAATGTGAAGGCTCAGTGTTATTCTCGGGAGGGACTCGGATGGCTGATACTATCAGCAAGGATGTAGAAAGTGCAGGATAACGGTAATACCACAGCGTATTTAGGAGAGACAGTAACTCAGACATGGTGAAGCACCTGGGTTACAAATCCATATGGCATAACAACTATAGATCAGTGAACAATAGGCTGAGCTTCCAACTGAAACCCAATTCATAAATGCATGAGAATGGAAAAATTAATCAAACCCACAACTAAAATTCCTCAAGCTCCACAATAAAATCGACCAGTTAATGAATTTATTTATTACTTCTGAAAAAAAAAGGAAAATCTTTAAAGAGATCTTCTATCAATTTCCAGTTTCAGAGGCACTCTACCCTACCTTATTTCAGTCCTATAGTTTTGCATATTTTAACAGCATTAATATTATAAGTTCTGGTTATCTAAACAGATGCAGTTACCCATAAGCTGCTAAAACTGACTGTATGAAGTCCCTACATTTTGTCTTAAATAAGCAAAAGAAAACTAAACTCTTAAAAGACAAAGGCTTTTTACATTAAAATTGCTAATTTGAGTAATATTTGACATTGGGTCTATCCAAACTGCAGTGTAATTCGTACAATTAGTTCATATATAGTTAGCTTAAATATATGTAAAACAAATCCTGTGCAGCAAAACTCTGTATTAATGCCCCTCAGGAGCTCAAATAGACTACCCATCCCATCTGCACTTGGACCTTAATTTTAATTTAAGCCTTCAAAAAATGAGAAGCTAACGAAGAAAGGCCATAACTGGGAAGACCAGCCTAAATCACACCCAAAGTCTTTGCAAAAAATGTCCTATCCTTTGAAGTCATTAGAAAAAGTATTTGAGAGTTATATTTTCACAGACTAAGATGGAACCTGTAAACACTTAAGGTTATTTTCAGGGAAAAGTTTTGATGTGATGCTACTCTTGGGTTTTCCTAGTGCATACTTTGTAATGTAAGGCTAGAACCCAGCCTTATGGATTGCCAGGCAGAGGTTAGGCATGCCGTTACCTTTTAGGATGTAATCTTACACGGCCTAGTAGAAAGGATTTTTTCCTCCTTTATATCTCAGGACTGTTTATCTTTTCTCAGGCAGCTTCTGCAAACATGAAATTGCAATGGCAGAAGAAGTTCCAAACTTAGATTGTGTTTACTTTTCATTGTGCAACTAATCAGTCTATGGATTAGTCACAAACGGAAGGGGATCTTTTATCACTCCAGAAATCTGCACGTTCAGGAAGCTCTTTGAAGGTTTTTTAATTACAAAAATTAAACAAGCTTAAGATTTCTCAATTTTCATTCACCAAAATAATTTGGGTTAAGTGGTAACTGTCTGCCTTTTTGTGTAATGTAACCTTTACACTTCATTCATGAAGATATATTGCCCTCCTATTGTACTCTTGCAGAAATTGTACATTTGGCCAATGGGTCACAGCTAAACATTATATCCAAGATAAGAAAAAATGGGGAAGAACAGGTTTTGGTCATACAATGAAACTGCTGTATTGGATCAGAACTCCGACTATTCTGACTTCCATCTCCCATAGTAGCTGGTATCACTTGCTTCCAAGAATAGCATAAAACATTCTTGCAGAGCAGCTACAGACTAACAAACCATAAAATTAATCTTTCTTCCTAATCTGTCATTGCCAAAGGTTTGTTTATATACAACTGTATATAATTCCTTCCAAACCTTGTTTCTTTTTGTGCTGTACTGTAAATATTTTGATATCTGTAATTTACTTCTGAGACTATCAATTAAAATCTGTCAAAAGTTTATTACTCTTCAGTATGCATTTTTACTGAAATTTGAAGTAGAATATTTTGGGAAGCAAATAAAAAATTTAAATTCAGCATCTTGGAAATTGTCTATGGCAAAATGCCATTAATGGCTCTTCCTGCATGCCACGCATATACAGCTGAACAGCATGGATGTGGGTACTCCTAACTTCCATTTCAAGCATTGCCTGTTACATTAAGCAAAGCAATTCATTCACTAAAAGGAGCCTACTTCCAGTACTTTATATGTAATCATCATTTACTTGTGTTTCTAGAATATTTACAGCATGTTTTAACACTAGAAAAGGTAAAAAGATGAATATTTTTATTTTTGTAAATATATCAGACAATTGTCTATGATAACGTAACATTAAACAACCCACTAAAATTCCCAGGTCTCCTCCTTTCAAAAGCTCCTCTTCTATTACAGTAAGCAGAGCAAACACATTGGTTTTAACTCCACTCTGTCCACCCCAGTTACAATTTCACTGCCTTCAGCGGGCACTCCAGAGAGGGCTCTGTCCTGCCGCTTGCACTAAAGATGTTAGGCTCTGTGATGTCATTTTTCCCCAGTAATATTTCTAATTTCCCCAGACTTCTTATTCCGCAACAGAAAAAGATACTGTTGCAATACTCTTTTAGATGAAACTTATATATCAAAGGAAAGGATGAAAAAGAAATAAAAATTAATTAGTAGCAGAGTACAGCAGTGAGTATCCACCTTTGTATGTAACAGTGCAATACACAGTGACTGAACTAATTTACTTTTGGAGTTAACGATCCAAAGGAACCTATGGAGGCTATCAGAATTACACACCTGCATCTTTCAAGCAGATTCCTGACCTAAAAGTTGTACCATCAATTATGTCATAGAAATCTTTGGGTCAAGGACTTACATAGCAGGCAGGTAGGGAGAAAGGAAAGGGTAGAAAATGAGAGTGGAAATTATTAGAAGCAAAAAATCTGTAATATTAACTGCAGAATATCCTCTCACAGAATTGCAGACCTCAAAGGCAAACCACCCTGAGTTCCAGATACTCATCTTGGGTCTGATCTGAATCAGATCCACAGGTACCCTGCCGCTTAAAATTGTTGAAAGCTACAGAAATATATGGACAGACATGTATTCCTAAAGCTGCATAGTATGCTGAGAACTTGACGTTTTTGCAGATTATATTTCAAACCATTACTATTTTAAAGTAAAAATAATAATTAAATTTCTGATGGGTTCTCCTTCATTCAGAAAGAAAGCTGAATAATCAAGTAGTTAGAGATAGGTATTAAGGGAAGAGGGTGACTCACTGCAATGGCATAATGGTTAGCCGCAGTAATTTTGAAGCTCAGAAGCTCTTAGTAATAGGAATCTGAGTGCTACTTAGTTTTTCTTTCAACATAAACAGATAAAATATAACATGTTCGGTTTTACTCTTGTGAAATCACTGATTCTTTCTTTAAAGATCTTTTTCTAGAGAGTGTCGTGTTTCTTTCTGTTCACATATTGTGGCCTTTCTTTTCTTTGATTGGGTCATTTTTGTTTTGTTCATTTTTTTTCCGTCAAATTCAGCTTTTTTCTCGTTAATACTAAAGTGCTATAAATGTCCTCTCTCCTGATGTTCTAACTTGGGCTCTACTTATTCCAACACTTCATTTTTTGCCAAACTCTGTTTAGGCTAAAATGCAGTTGTAATGAAAGAGTCTAGAGGGGCAGTCAGTATGCATCACATAGTGACTGGAGAGGAACGGGCTCCATTCCTCTTCCTCCCCTAGTGATCCTTAGGGATACTAAATCTGAGATGCCTCTTCCCTTATTTCCTACTGTTTAACATTCACACTTCTTCTGAATCTCTCAAAACACTCTTTCTTCAGGGAAAACTCTTCTGCACTCACTAAAAATTTATGCAAAAGCTCTCAGCTGCATCTTGTGTTTTTGCCCTTGTTTCCCTATACTTCAAAGCGAAACATCTCATCGCATGTACTACACAAGTGTGAACAGCACTTAGCTGGCCTGCCAGAAAGCTTCTAATCTAAGTGGTTTTGGATCCCCTAGTAAAAAGAAAAAGGAAAAAACACTCATAGTATTTTGGTGATTATTGCTTCCTTTTTTTCTTTAGTGGACTTTTTCTTAGAATCCAGAGAATACCTATTTATCCACGCACTTTGCTGTGAACTATGATTGCTGCTACAGTATGCACAGCATGTATAGCATGTTCTTAAATTATCTAGATCATAAGAAGTTTCCTCTCTAAAAGGAAAGCGGACGAATTCTGAGTAGTGTTTCTGCTTTGCCATGTGAAACAGAAATTGTTTTTCTAAACAATTCTAGGAAATTATTTTAATGATTAAACCAGAAAAATTTGCAGTGTTTTTTGATGAATTTTATTAAGCATTCTTAATAGTCTCCAAATTTAACCAAGCAAAAATTGAGATAGAGTTTTTGAAAGCTAATTTTATCCAATAGTTACATAATATGACTCACAAAGTTGAAGTGAAACATATAAATGGAATAAATCACCCACACTGGCCAATGGGCTAATTCCATTGATCTCATGGGAGTACGATATGCTCTAAAAGTGGCCTTTTAGGAAAAAGGAATTTAGCCTATGAGAAGATTAATTAGACTTCAAAAGAAAACAAATTGATAGTGATAATTTCCTCTTCTAAAAAGGTAGATATTCTCCTTTACACATGATTGTTTCTTGGTGAAGAAGTTTGAATACATTTCGATTAATAAATTATGGCCCCACAGAAGCACTAGATTTGATGTAAAAGAAAGAAAAACAGAGTCCCCAGGGAAAGATAGATGTTTATATTGCAGCAGAGTTGCATGTCTGGTACAGTAGCATTTCCTTATCAGGGTGAGACATTGCTAAATTGATCCTTCATTCTCATCTGGCATTTTTATCCCCTCTCATATTCCCCTCCTCCCTGGTTTTGTCTTTTAGAACCTATAGGTACATTTCAGATTTTAAGACCATATTATGACATCCAAAACTGATAGGATTTAAACATAACTATTCTAACTATGCCCTCAAAATAATTCCAAATATTTCTAATTTTACATTTGTTAAATAAAGCCATTGCTCATGGCATTAATTTTTTGCAGAGGAACCTTTCAAGTGAAGTAGATTTTTATGATATTAACATGTGTTAATGGGAATACTCATGCTCCCTAAAACCGGTTGTGGAAGAGCCCCTAGCGCAAAATACAAATTAGAATGCATGATTGAATTAACCAAGAATTCCCACTAAGCCTTGTTTTGCTCTGCCTATTTTAGGACTTAACTATTTTGATAGCTGTTTAAAAATAAACACTGCTTGTTTTCTATAATAGAGAGAAATAAAGTAACCCAGAATAAAATAATAATAATAAAAAGTCTGGACAATTTGGATTTAAATGTGTAACACTGGCATACCAACATCTACACAGTTGGTTTTCCAAATTCCAACTTGTGTGCTGGAAAAGCATATCAATGTACCATCTTATACACGATTACTCAGAGCAATGGAAAGCATACCAGGTAGGATAAAAATAAACAACCGTCTATAAGATCTTTCGCACTCTGGATTTGTACTTATGTAGAGTGGCGGTTGCTTCTTGTACTTGTAGATATTTATATGATTCATGTGCCCAGTAGACAGCTGGGATTTAATTTTTCTTGTCCTTCGCTTAGTTTCTAAGCATCACCGGCTGCATTCTCATAAGCTTTTGTGATTAAAGAGACTAGGATCAGTCTGCAGTTTCGCTGAAGTACTTTGTTTTCTTTGTTTGCATATGTATGGCTGTTTTGGCCCACTCTTTCCATTCAAGGCTGTTACAGATCATTTAGACTCTACATTGTTATATTATAGTTTCCTGATGAAAAATTTAATGCTCTGTCATTGTTACTATAATTTTGTTTTACTAGTTATGCGATGGTTTTTTTTTTAGTAGCAATTTGCAACTGTGAGCATGAGAAGATGCTGTATATCCAAATGCCTGCAGCTAGAAAGACACAACTATCTGAGGGGATGAAGCACTGAATTCCAAAGACACGTACCACAACAAATAAAATGGAGACAGAGGTTTTAAACATCTCATTTTCTTTGGTTCATGCTTGCACAGCACTTAGATATAATGGTAATATGAACCATGCTAATGCATATGTGTGTAAGACCAGGCCCTTGGAAATATTCAAAATTCCTACTGGTCCGTTATCTGAAATGAGCTCATCACAAAACTACTTCAGCTGCTTTTGGCTTAGGCAGAAATGAGCCAGAGTGCTGACTAATAAGTGGGTTAGTTAAGATAGTTCTGAAAAGATGACTGTAATAATCAGCAGCACCTATACTTTATTCTTGGAAAGATTAAATGAGTTGCTCTCTGCTTCCAGCCACTGCTAGGTGTAAGATGAACTCTCCTAAGCTGTTTTCAATTATGCTCTCATTCTTCACACAGATGTCACAGTCCCATCACATTTGCATTTTTTGTCCTTTCTTAGGTGCCAAATAAATGGAATTTCTGACTCATTTTTGCACAATACCTTCCCCAGCTGTCTTTCATGAATCTTTTTCAGAAGATCTGTGTATGTTTGCTTTGAAATCATTATTTGCTTCTAAACTCCCATTAGACTTTCCTTCAGGTCAATGTATCGTAACTTTCATTTTTGTAGAAGCTGTGTCAGTTTGATCATCCTTTAGAAAATTCATGTTGCTGTACATTTCTTTGACCATTTTTACAAACTTAAATTTAAATAGTGGTAAATTTTGAAAACCTGGCCCATTCCTCCACTCTTGTATCCTATCATTTGATGAACCTGCATAAGAGTTTTCTACAGATTGTCATTCTAACATTATTTACGGATTTTTACATCTACTCTCCCTCCCCTCTGTATTTGTCTCCCCTCCTCAGCATTGTCTGTAGTCTGCACTTGTAGAGAGGTTGGGATGCCTGGCAATCTCTTGTATAATACAAAGTCTTAGAGATAGAACAATGACTTTAGCTCATTTTAAAGTTCTTTGGGGAAGTTAAAAATTTTGGTTTATTTTAATCACATCTGATGAATTCTGAGATAGGATCAACGAGCTTCGCTGAGTGACACAGACACATACAGAAGACAAAAGTCTACAAGCACCTGTATCCAACTATTTTCTGACTGCTGTCCTGCTCATGGCTGTATGGTCCTGTTGCCTCTCAACTCTCCAGACCCTTGCTGACAAGGTGCGAGTCTTTCTTGACTTAGTACAAGATCCAACTAGCTTGTGAGAAATCTCAGAGGAGGGATTTCCTGGAAATAGGGATGAGAGCAGAAGCACAGCAGCCAGCAGTCAGACTGACCTAGCTTCAAAAAACTTGCATTTTACACGTGGAGAGGCTGTGTGAGTTCAGCTGTATGCGACTGTCAGCTGGAAGTAAACCATCATCTATCCACAACGTGAACAGATCTTGTGGGTGCTCCATGTCTACCTCTGTACAAATTCAGAGTGACTCAGTTTAAGTCATTCATGGTTTTTAATTTATATTTCTTAACCTAATGTGCCCTGTATCCCACAAATATTGCTCCTACCACTTATAATGTGTTGCAACACAACTCTTCAGAAAGAATGTTAAACAAGAGAAGATTTTGCTGCTTGTGGTATTTGCAATCTACGCTAACTTTAATGACATAGTGCTGTTTCTCAGCAGCATTTGAGTTATGTAAAAAATGCATTTCTGCATCTCATGCTTCCTTGTTGGAATATATTACAAGCAGCCAGTGGACACAAAAAGCACTTTCTCTTGAACCAGGGAGCTGATATTATTGATGGACTACTGTAGGTAGCCAAATTCAGGGCTAGATTATTCTCAGCGGTACTTTAACCAGCTTTTTTTTCATTCTTTAAATATCTCAAATTATGATCCTTCCATCACTTCCTGATGACTATTCCAACATCACAAAAACAACCTAAAACTGTGCTTTAAAAGGCTATAAAAACAGTTTGTCATTTGTAAGTTTTTTATTTGATCCTGAGATCGAATCATTGATTGAGTATAAATGCTCACAATACTTCCACAGCACCCATTTTATCCTTTAAGCAACCACACAAGAACTTACAGATTGTGGTTTTTGGCTGACCTTGTGAAGTTTAAAAGTCTAGCCCATTTCTCCTCTTGTCTTCCTTTTGACAAATCGCATTCCAAGAAGCATAGCAATGCTGTGATAACTCTAAGGAAGCAATCAAGAAAGCATAGAAGAATTTTTTCAAAACATGCACAAAAACAACTAACCTGGAAATGAAGCTAATACTAAAGAAACTTTTCTTTCATGCAGCTGTGTTACAGTAGAGGGTCACTTTTAATTGATGTGCTTCTCTCTACTGTTGCAAAAAACGGTTGTGCATGTACACCAGCTTTGTCAAACATCTCCAATCTATAAACATAAACAACATAAACATAAAATGAACTTGATTAATGTCAGACATGCACATTTCATTTTGTTGACAGCCTTCTGAATTCCCCCTCGCCCCCGATTTTCTCCTAGAACAAGCAAGCTTTTTTTAAGCAATAGCCTCTTTTGCATCTAAGATTTTCTCCTGTATCAAGTTAAAACAAAAACCAAAACAACAACAACAACAAAAAAACCCAGATGTCCACATCTGAAGTCAGGTTTAAAGGCCAATTTAAACCCCATTTCCTTTTGTGGTGCTCCTCACACTGTGAGTTTAATGAAACACTCATGCTTCAGTTTCTAAGGGCTGTCTGAAGCTATTTTTCTCCTATTTCAGTCTATGTCTATGTGGAATTTGCTTTCATTTTGAAATCAAACGGCCTGACTAAATCCAAAGAAAAATTTATCAGAATAACTATTCCAGCAAGGCACACTGTTACTGTGCCACCCTTTGCAAAATTGAAGCCGGCTGTGCTGAGCACTGAAGAACGTTTGCAGGCTGATCTCTGCTATGGGGAAGCAAGCTTAACTGCACTACTCCCGCCCCTGACTTCAGCGGAGTCAGGACAAAATGCAGGAAAGACCCAGCGGTTTGCTGCAAACTCTCACATGGTGTTGTCCAGGTCACAGCTCTGCCCGCTCCCTTTGCAAAGCTGAAGAGGGGGCAGCTTCCAGGGTGCGTGGTGAGGAGAAAGTGGGTGGCCAAAGTTTAGAATCCGGAGTTCACCACAACGTGATGTGAATTCAAAGAAGTTTTATGTGGTTTGCTTCGCAAAGGTTAGGCAGCTGTGCTCACATCCACTCTTTCCCTAGTTAGCAGGGCTTCTTTTTCTTTTTTAATTTTTTTTCTGATGAGCTAAAACAGTGTCTTACAATATCAGTTTTCAGTTTGCAACCTCAGTTGGATGAATTCAAAGAGCAGCTGCCAGCAGTTTTACTTCATTCTGGCCCACACCTAATCACTTTTTCATACCAATCTGCAAGAAATATTTCAAGCAAGAACTTCAGGCCCAAACCTGTTGACTTGAGCTACTTCAAAGGTGATTGCGCTTGTGTTTACACAATGGCTTCTGCAAAAAAGTTATGCTTCCTAATGCTATTGTTCTTCGAAAATGTATTCCAGCCTGCATCGCCTTTGCACCGAATTTCAGTGGACTGATTAGTAAGTGGCGAGTGATGCCTGGCCACCGCAGCAGCCAATGGCTATGCAGAGCTGCAAGTTAAACTTGCAGGGTCTTGTTTGACAGAGTTTTCATCAGCCAACAGCTCTCAAAAGCTCTAATCTACATGCATTAGAACTATATATGTAGCACTGCACAGTTTCTTGAACACTCTTAACTCCTTAGCTCAAGGATATTTTCCTGACAATGCAACGGTGGAAAAAAAGCAGTGGAAAGCATAATGCATTTACAATGCCAATGCAGAAGTACACATGTTGCTCTGAACACAGACTCACACACATGCACTGTAGACCATACTGGTAGCATCATCTTTATCACATTTGCCCCAAGTGTGTCATCACATAGTTCCACTTTTGGAGCTTTGTACAGCACTAGCTCTTTACGTTGAAATTATCCAAGACAAAACTCTCTATCTCACATTGATATGGAAGCAGTGGAAGGAGAAGGAAGAATCTTAGACAAAACGGTTCTGTCACTTCTGAATATAATGCAAAAGAGAAGAATAATGCTTTTTGTTTGAAAACCTTTCTCATCGCCAAGCTAGGGAGCAAAGTGTTGAAATTTCACAGGACATGGCCTAACGTATTTCACTTTTCTTGTGAAAACCCAGCAAAACCTGCTGAACACATAAACATTTGAAACACTAAGCCTGCACGTGCTTATTGGGATTTGCCTCATTGTCATTACTCCAGAGACTCCATCTGTCCTGGAATCTGGCCAAGGATTCAGAAGGGATCCTCCGCAACTGGAGCTCTGGGTTGCAACTGGTCTCGGCAAAGTCAGGGCACTAGAATGAAGTTCTCCCTCTCTCCTGTATTTTCAGTTATTCATATTAGTGAAGTCTTTAGTCATTGAACTGTTATTCCTAATAATTATAGTTATAATCCTTACTAAGCTGTTATCAACACCTTTGCAAGCAATGTGGTGCTCAGCATGGCCTGATTGATCTTAATCTGTGCAGAAACCTGATGAAGAGGGTTCCCATGTGCCTGAAAGTTCCTGTTGTACCAAGAAAACAAGAACTACTGAATGTAAGCATAGCCCTGTCCACTGTTCTTCAGGCAAGTATGGGAAGATTTACGGAGACCATCTGGACCTATTTTGGTTCTTATCAAGCAGCAGAGGGGTTTTTTCTTTCCCTTTCTTTCCAGTTCTCTTTATGTGACTCATCTACTAATGTTGTTTAGCCACAGCTTTCTGTCTTTGCCAGAATGAGTTTCCATTAAGCAGTACACCAACGGGGGGAAAAAAAAGAGCTTAATTGCATCTCCAGCTTTGTATGTTCCGTGCAAGAAACCTCGCTGTTTTAATAATGGGTATTTGAAAACGCCTTCATTTAGTTCTTCTAAATAATATTTGCCCAGGTTTCAAAAGCCAGATGATAGATCATTCAGGAAGGACATAAATGGGTCAAGCAAAGTTACTTAAGTAAAATGGACTGCACCTTACTTAGAACCTTTTTTTTTTGTTGTTGAGGAAAAGGGAAAATTAATTTGAAAAAAGGAATGCATAAAATCTGAAATTTCATCACCTTGATGAGGTCACACTTGATGAGAATCACAGGAAGAAAGGTTTTGGATAGAAATTCGCATGACGGGAAAAGCAATAAAAAATTAACTAGAAAATGACCAAGTTAAAGTTAGAAGACATTTGCTCAGTGGAAAATACCAAATACTGTATTAATGGAAAAACTTTCCTATCCTCATACACAGGAAGAGTCAAAATGGCTCACCATCTATGGATCATCAGACTTCACTCACTTTTAAATGCTCATGCATCTCCCCAGTTAATAAAGTATTTTGTGCAACAATCACAGTAAACAGATAGAAGATGGATAAAAAAAAAAGGCAATTTATACTCTATCACGTACATAACAGGCTAGAAAGCAACAGACTTTAACATGCTAGGTAGTTAAATTTCTGTAACAAATGTTTACTAAAAACTATAAATAATAGTTATTGATGTCAATTACCATTATGCAGAACATTGCAAAGGAAGGAAAGTTTGAAGCACTTAAGAATTTGCTTAGTGACAGCTAAAGAAATCAATCCATTCCTACAATTTATCAGCATATAGCTACAGACTTTGGTTTGTCATGAAAATGGAGTCATTCAGATGCAGAGACAGGATGTACCATTCCCAACAGAGGGGTTGGGATATATAAGATATATCCCTGTAGCTCCATTTACATTACACAGCGATAGTTACAGATGGGTATGGATGAAATGTTTGAATATCTAGATATAGCAGCAAACTACTGAGGGAGCACGGTGAGTAACTCCGAACAGCTGAACTGTTGATCCAAAACATGTATTATTTGCATTTTTAAAATAATTAATAAAAAGCACATTGAATATAGTACAAGATTTTTCTTGTCAAGCTTGAAAGCAAACGCATAAGTTAATGCTATGTGGCCAAGACATTTGAAACTAACTGATCATTTTAGGTGCCAAAGCTGACACGAATAAAAGACCTTACTTACAGGAGATACTGCCTACCAACCTCCTGAAGGTCAAATTGCGTAAGACATGAACTTAATTTTCTTTTTTCTGTATTTTGGCCTTATAAATGCTTGCAGTATTAACAATATTCTGGACTTTGATTGGTTCTGTTTGCAACGATTCGTCTTTATAAGAATCAATACAGAAATATTGATATCTTAAATCTTAATGTTTTACTGAGAAGAATCAGGCAGATTTCTTCTGTTCATGACAAGGGTAGCTGATACAGTCCAGACATGTCTGACATAACTAAATCAATCAGAAAACATTTCCATGCAATATCTTATCAAGGTGTAGCCTTTATGAATATATCTACAGCAGTAGCATATATTACTTGCCTTCCAAACAGTAGATGAACTCTACAGTCCTTCCAAATATTCCCAGTGTTCCCTTCTTACCTTTTTACAGCTTATCCCTCTCACTCTCCAGCTTGATCTTCTGCTAAATATTTAATCTGTAATCTTTTTCCAGTTCAAATTCCCTTGACTGTAGCATGTAGCTTTTTCAAGTAGGCATACTGCTTAGCAAGAATGGCATCCATACAGAATACCAACAACATAGATGTTCCCTACATCTGAAACACCCACCTAACATGTAAGTGAGACTCTCTTTCGTCATGTTTTGTGGTGGTTAAAACATCTACAGCCAAAATGCCTGATCGTATGCCGCTTTCAGGGACTGTGCAGAACTTCCTGGTATTAACACCAGAGAAAAGAGGCTCCATGAGTGCTAAAGCCCCACAGTACTCTGGCTCTATTTCTACCCTAATCCCTCAGTATGGAATCACAGCCATTTCACTAAGATTTCCATTCCAGTCTAATCTCATATTTTTAACTTGTCTTGATTTTCCCATGGAGATGTATTTTCACACACATAAAACACCACAAAAGCCCCTGTATGCTTTGCAGCAGTTGTGGAACTGTTTTAGAGAAAACTGGAATTAAGATAAGCCAAGCCATTTGAATCACAAAGTTTGAAAATTAACATCTTTCTGACTGTTCATAAAGTGGTTTGTGCACTGGTAGCTTTGGTAAGAATAGTTTGCTAAAAGTTGTTAAATTATTAAGCCTTTATTCACAAATTACTTGGCAACGTTTGCTTACATGCTCTAAAAATCTAGGATTTCCCATTTTGCAGGATGTGTGAGAACAGCTCCCACTCTGTTACGAGTTAAAAATAAGAGTCTTGATCTACCTTAACTTGCATCTGTGCAGTCCAGCCCATTCCAGTGCAAACTGAGGGGACCTGTTGACATGCTCAAGGGCAAAGCTGTTGGTCTGAATAACAATATAACAGACCTAGACAGGCTGGAGGAGTGGGCTCACTGGGTTGTACAACAGAAGCATAGCTGGTAGGTCAAGGGAAGTGATTATTTCCCTTTATTCAGCATTTATTAGACCACATCTAGAATACTGCATCCAGTTTTGGGCCCTTCCATTCAGGAAAGACATTGGTAAACTTGAGTGAGTTCAGCAGAGGGCCAGCACAATGGTCAGGAACTGGTGCGCTTGCCCTGTGAGGAGAGGCTGAGGGAATTGGGCTTGTTTAGCCCGGAGAAGGAGCAGCTTCAGATAATTCAGAAGGTGAAGCCAGGCTCTTTGCAGTGGTGTATGGTGGGAGGATGAGGGGCAAGGGGTATAAGCTGAGAAAAAAAGAAGGTCAGATTGAGTAAAAGGAAAAGCTTTTTCATCATGAGGATGGAAACACTGGAACAGGGTGTCCAGACTGGTCATACAGCCTCCGTCATTGGAAGTTTTCAAAACCTGTCTGGTTAAAGCCCTGAGTGATTTGGTCTGACCTCATAGCTGACCCTACTTTGAGCAGAAGGTTGGACTAGAAACCTCTTATGATCCTAAATGTACATATTAGCACACATTTGTCTGGAAGTGCTTGGCAATAAACGCTGTGCAAGCATATGCAGATAATGTAAATGATAATCTACGCAGCATTAGACTTTGGCTGGCCTTGGGTAAAATCCAAGCCATGGGCTTCTCATTCCTCAGGATGACCTGCACCTAGCTTAAATTGGGCCCCCTGTCTTCCCACGACCTACGGTCCTGGACAGTCTCCCACATTGCTTTCTCCTTAGGTTGTTCACCTCAGTGTTGCAAATATATACGATATTTTTAGGATGGTTAGAAAGAAGGATGGAAATCTCCAAAAACATTATACAAGGAAAGTTAAAAACTAGCCCACTGAGCAAACAAAACCTAGATAAGCTATTTCAGTATTACCCACTGCTATTACCATGCCATTTACATTGTGATACAGGCAAGACTGATATGTTACAAGAGCAAATAACTTTGCAAGGTAAAGTAGAATTCTCTTAAGCCAGATGCCCCTGTAGTTAGCCTTTTTATGCTTCTAAAAGGAGTTTCCAACTAACAGATGGCAATAATTTAACAATAGGCATGTGACTGGGCAGATAAAAGGAACTGGCTGTATCTATAATCGACAAAGGATCCTATGCGACTACAACTTCTGTGTTTGGGAAGACCTCTGCCTGGCACTGACGATGCTTGCCTGACTCTATATACTGCCCGTTACTTCGTGCCACTGCCAGGGCCTCATTCTGCTTGGACTATACTAGCATGTATTGGGGACATGTATTGGGAACTCCTGGAGAGCTAACTGTTCATCTCTGCAAACATTATGCTATCACTACCACAGAAATTTGAAACACTCACTTTAAATTTGCCATTTAAACACACAATGCATCATCTCTGCAAAAAAACCGGTGAAACAGCCCACTGGTACTAAACTGATGCCTCTGCTGGGAGTAGGTCTTAAGAGGACAGTTTTAGAGACAAGTGCTTTGCTGGCGTTGTTCGGAGGGAAAAGTGTTGCAGTTTTCATGATGATAAGGTCTCTTTAAATCAATAGGACCTAAACAGCATTCACTTACACCGGAGAGGTTAGAGCCCTCGCTCGGCGTAGCAGCTGTTCCTAGGAATGACTTGTTATTCTTTATCAGCTGCGTGATGACTCTGCCCGGGTCACAGCACACATTTTTCTAATCCAAAGACTCTGGCCTAGTACACCGCAGCTGGCTTGAGAACACTTCATCTTTTACTGCAATCGCAGAGAAGGAAAATAGTCCTCAGTTTGGCTGATGCCTATAAAACATTGGTTCCAGATAACTTCCCTTGCTTGGATAAGAATTTGTGTTTGGCTTTCACAAAATTTGTGCAGAAATGTACAAAGTTTGTCAGGCAAAACCACAATGTCGTGCAACTCTATTTGTACATAGCATCCAACTGAGGCCTCCCCATGTTGGGACACAGATGTTATGCAGGCATGGACATGCTGCATGGGTATTTATAGGCACACAGAATTAATCTCAGGCATTATCAGAAAATGAAAACTTCAGCTACCTATGTAGTGAAAAAGTATGAATAGATACTATTGTTTAGTCACCATGGTGGCCAAGTGGACAATGCACAGGGAGGGGTGAATTATTTTGTTTTCTCCCAGTTTCCATAGCTCATCTTTCCTACTTCTGACTTCTGTCTTCTCTCTCCAAATTGAACTTTTTTTTTTTTTGCATTTTGAAGAGCTTCTTTATTACATGTGCTTTCTGTAGAAAGATTGTGATTAGATTTGTCATGCTTACAAACTCCTAAATTTAAGCATAATTTTACATGACCCATGCTTACATATTCTTTTCAAAATTGTACAAGTTATATGTAAACTTAATTTTTTTTTTTTAATTTGTTTTCCTTGCCTTTGGCTGCTTTGTAAGGAACATTTGTCAGGATTTTTTGACATGAAGTGTTACAGTGAGATAATTTTTTCCTTTTAGAAAGTGTTATTTTCAGACAGGTTGTGAAAGGATTCTACAGATGAGATTTATATAACTATGCTATTGATTTTAAAGGTAGGTATACAAGAAAATTGAAGCTCACTTTGTCTACCCATGCCAGATATAGTAGTAAAATATTTTATATGTACATAGAAGAGAAATGTTTTTGACACCGAGCGGTTCCACAAAGAAGGAGAATTTGCTTTGGTCTTTGAGCAAGATCTACATTAAAGGCTTCAGTGATTCTTGGTTCACTTATTGACTCATTAAAAAACTACCGCTCCATCTGACTGACCAGCCAGCATAAAGGAAGCTATAATTTTATTAAATACTAACATAACCTTTTCCATAAAACTGTACTATGTAATTTAAGTCACAATAAAAAACGACAATTTAGGTGCCCCTCTCAGTATATTCCTGATGAGAACCACCGCAAAGTCTCTTGAATCTGAAACGCAAAATACAGCTGCTTTCATTCCTGGTAATGATTCATCGCTGAATAGCTCCCAAGAGGAAGAACTATAGTATGGTGGAATCAGGA
Source organism: Calonectris borealis (assembly GCF_964195595.1). Lineage (NCBI taxonomy): Eukaryota > Metazoa > Chordata > Aves > Procellariiformes > Procellariidae > Calonectris > Calonectris borealis. The sequence continues at coordinate 35,920,614 of NC_134317.1, forward strand.
GTTACCAGTGTAATCATGAAAGATCACTGTCAGGATGGAATTACTGTACTCCACGTACTCTCTCACATTAAAGGGAAAACAGTATGTTTTACTAGTTACAAGCATCTTGCCAACAGATCCTTTGCAACATTTTGTGGCACTGTTTTAAGAACTGCTCTACTACAGAGCCTGCACTTAATCCCACAAGCATAAATCCTAAGGCCTCAGGCAAGTATTTGCCTGATTTGACGCATTTGCAATGGTTTGAAACAAGAGGTTCACAAAACAGTCTTCCGAGATTCGGAATGTGTTTTAAAATTGGACTAGATAATTAATTGGTGAGCGTCCTCTCTGGACAGGGTGTTCTTACAGGTAAGAGTCAGTCAATGTGCCTAGTCCCACCCTGAGCATCTCCTACGAGATGTGTCCCACTCTCCCACTGTGTTCTCAGCAATCGCATCACCACTTGGTGCCTGCAGTAAATAAAGTCACAAAGGCTGTGAAATTGCATCAGTCTTCAAATAATGACCCTCTATTATATGAGAGTATTGGAAAAAGAATCTAAATTCTCCTGCTTTTAATATATTCGTTATCAGCAGTGCTTAAATCTGCTCATTTTAGTTGAACATAAGAAATCACACACTAGTCTATTTGTTCACTATTTGTGCTTATCATTTCCAGAGTGATAAAATTTTGCAGAACTTCGTTTATTGGTCTATATCCACTTTAGGCAAAATCACCATCATCAGATTGTTATCATCACAGCTGGACACAATGACCTTCTCTTAATGTTGTTATTCTGTTCATGGGATGGAGCATCAGGTTCGTTCTGATGAACACAAATGTCTTCTCCTCTCATCCAACGCCTATCCCAGTGAGGAAATAGACATAACTTCTATTTGTGCATTTTATGTAGGGATGCAGATTTTGTGGTTTAGGAAGACCACAGGTTTTTTTGGGGGTAAGGAGGCTTTAAATTTGTCCCTCAAGATTTTAGAAATTCAGAAATATGGAAAACTTACCATTTAGTTCCAAAATTGGATGTTTACAAATAAGAATAAAAAATAATTACACATTCATTTAGAAAGGAAATTTATGAATATACACATTACATTTTCCTCTCTAATTTTGTCCGTATTTAGGACTCCAGGTCATCAGATTAGTTAAGAACATATTGCAGCGGCAATTTGCAAAACAGACAAGTACATGTCTTAAAAGAAAAAGAGAGTGATGACGTACAAGACTGGATAATACTATAGGATATTTTAAGCCCTTCAAAGAAAAAAAAAAAAAGGAAAATTTTATGTGTAGAACCTTAACAGGAGTAAAAGTTGCTGCTGGCACAGACAGAAAACAAGAGGAGGAATAACAGTATAAGAAGGTATTATTTCACTTACAAGTCCTTTTAGATGCTGCTAAACACTTACATTGTAGAACCCCAGGCAAGACTGTCTTATGCCAAGCACTAGCCAAGCCCTAAGATACCATCCTGAAGAACTCACAGCATGGATTCATGTAACTAAGAATTCAAATGTAAGTGAACAATTTCAGTTTTAGACAAAATACTGCAATGTCCATTCTGCACAAATCTGAGACAGAGAAACAACTGAAACCTCCCCAAATACTTAAATCTATTTTTCCCTCTGCGGTTCTTCTGTTTTATCTTTTGCTTGGAGGATACAACCCCTACAGTAATTGCATAATTAGAAGGTGCTTTCAAGAACTGTTGGAAAACTGTGTTAACTTTTTTTTAAAATAATGAATATATAACATAGTTACCAAATTGCAGACAACCCATTACATCAAATGGGAAAGTCTGAAGCAAGAAGCTGAATTCCCCAAAGAGTTACTGGAAAACACAAGAGCTAGCCATATACCCATTTGGGATGTGAAAGGGTTTGCAGTCCTTTCCACTGCCAGAAAGGGACTATCTGACAGAACGAATGAGGTGTTCCCTAGCAAAGGCGACCACAGTTAGTCACTAAAATATTTTCCTGACTATGAAAGACTAATGTGGTTTTAAAATATCCAACTGATAATAGTAATAGCAGTTTGCTATTTGGAATATGCATTTTTTTCATGGGAACAAGCACAATAATTCTATATAGATATTTAATTTCATACCACAGATGTTACTTGAGCAATTGTGTAGCAACTTCACAGAAAAAATATCAATAATACTTGAATTTAAAAAAAAAAGATAAAAATCTATATTTATATACACGAAGATGTTAACAGTAATCTTAAGTGGACAAAAAAATCTTTCTGTAGCATGGTTTGAGCAGAGCAAACAGAACTGCTGCCTTCAGAGACAGAAAGCATAAGCTGCTAATCCCAACTTAACGTTTTACACACTTGACAATATCCCTGTTGTATCTAGGTATCCCTCTTATTGGCATCCTTGCAATTTGCCTGCTGTTCCTTTCCTTTTCTGCCCCCAAAGTCTGACCTGGCCTTAGTGGTTTTAGTGAGAGCCTTGCCACTGAATTTAGTAAGCACCTGGTCTTTCTCCCTTTATAATCTTTAATAATTTCAGCAACACCCTTTACTACTAGTGTTTCTGATATCTATTACTGCCTTTCTTACCTTTCTATGTAGCAGTTCTGTCCCCAGCTAATTCTCTTTAGAATGACTTTCCAATAGATCAGTAAGTCCACACCCACCTTTTCAAAAAATAAAGAAAAACACCAAACCCCACCATTTCACTACTCTGCCCTGTTCCCAGGATCGTAATTTTGGTGGAATTGAGGAGTCTTCTCCCTTTCTCTTTCCTTGTAAACTGTACATATTCTTCAATCTTCATGCGTTTCTCACTGTCTTCATTCTCTAAATCTCAGCCAGTTTGTAGCCACCTTTTCCTCTGATTACAGATAGCTTCTCTCAGTCTCACTGCAACTGAGCCTTTGCAGAACGTCCAAGATGAAACTATTAAAATTCATATTTCTGTCTCAACATTGCGAACATTTGTCTTTTTCTAAATCCATCTACCTTGTGTATTCCAACTCCAGAGTTAAGCTCCTTACGCTTGTATACAAAGGATGTGGAACGTGCCGCTTTCTCATTACGGCATTCATCACTGCATTTCTGAAATACTAACATTAATCTAGCAGTTTACAATTTCAAGTTGTTCACATTTCACATTAGTCATCTCATTTCATATTTGGTTTAGAAGTCTTTGTTTTGGTTAATCTGTTCTTTATTTTGGCAGCTCTTCTATAAAAATTCATTGCAAGGATACTGTGGGATTTCGTTTGGTTTTGACTGTGTCTCTACAGTTCAGCATCCATTTGGATACATACGTAGGAATTATTACAGCATTCACGATCAGCTACATCTCTCTCAAATATACTTCACTTTACTGAACAACATTCCATTCTTTTACCAAATCCTAATTATGCTTCCCTTAGTCTTTATTTTTGACTGCTGAAAATTACTTGTCTGACAAATACTGAAAGTACACAGAAAAAGATAACATGCAAGTCTTCTGGTTTTGTTTCTTTTCCTCATGTTGAGGTTTTGTAGCATTAATTCCCATGTTCAATCCCATGGCTAAGACTGGCTTTTCATTCTATTTACGTTGTCATCTCTTGGGGACAAGGGACAGTTATATTTGTTATTTAGAAAAGGTCAATTAAATGTATAAATCCCCTGGAACTACAGTATTAAGTCTTATATCCATTTAGCCCATTGTGTTTTCAGCTCTGCAGGAAGCCCACAGGAATAGCTGGCATATTTTCCCAGCAAAATCCTGAGCATTGAAGTCTTGAACTTGGGTCTTATTTTAGTGCTACAAAACATCATTTCAGGTTTTCAGACAAAGAAAGTCCAAAATGTTTACGGCAGCCATTCCTTATGAACAGCTATTACCAGAACAGGTGACTTAAATTTAGATGCATTAAAAAACCTGAAGGTGAGGTTGCTCTTTCCCCAATACTTAAACTAATTTGTAGTTTGTAGCTGCTTTCTTTCTTGATCAAAGCCATAGTTTGCTTGATGTTAAAGACAACGCTTCTACAGAAAAGTAAATTGAGTATCGTCAGCAAAACTCTCAGCTAGGCAGCTGGCCCTTTGCTGTCCCAAGAAACATAGGAAGAGGAGGAATCACACACTTGGTGCTTTCAGCGTGGAGCTGACTAACAAGCCAAACTACAACTTATTCAACCATTCCAAGCAAATATTCAGCACAAAATATCAGTGATGGAATTCATAAAAGTCCTTGAATCCTACATTAATAATAAAAAGACCGTGCCCACTGTCTAAGTCATTGGCAAAAGAGACAGAGAGAACCTGTTCCCCTGAATCAACAAGTATTAGAAAAGTAAGTAAGTTGTGCAACAACATGATCTATGCAAAAACCTTGATACTATATTTACATTGATCTCAAGTCTGCCTTGTGCATGAGCAATTCCATATCAGAAATCTGTTTAACTGGTGATACTGTTATCCTCACTTCCCACCATGTTGGGGCTGTTTGCAGGAAATTACCAGTATGGTACATTAATATCATGGAACAATCACATTATCTTCAGTAAGCACTGCCAGGAAAGACAGTATCTGGCACTGGATTTTCTTGTCCTATATGTGTATGTTAATCCACACAGCAAGCTGGCTGATTCGCTGCAACAAACTCCAATACAGAAGCTCTGTAGCTGCATTAGCATAACGCTGTAGCTGAGTTAAGACCACCTGCTAGGAGCATCACACGACACCAGACAGCTTCTGGCCAAAGCCGAGCTCTGATAGCCAGTTCGAGTAAGGACAGAGGAGTTCCTGTCTGTATTTGCTAGTGTTGACATCCCTGTGCCTGGCATAACAGGACTTCTAACGCTTTTTTAATCTGTGGAATACTTCTATCCTCATTTCTCTGTGCAGAATTTTCAAAGAAGGCTCAGAATATGCAAAATATTATTCGAACAGGTACCTAAAATCATGCTGCGTTGCTTCTCAGTAAAGAGACCTGAAGCATTCTGGAAATAGGAATGTCAATGTTCATTTCAAGAGAAGTCCATACTGAATCTCCTTTCTTCTATTTTCTTTCTTTTCTCTCTGCCTTTGTCTCACCTCTGATGTATGATCCGCATTTCAATTGACTGGGCAGCACGTTTTTGACTTATTTTCCTTTCAATGATACCACGAAAATAATCTTTTCTCCCCAACAAATATGTACGAAAGCTTATATACAACTCATAATACTCGGTTACACATCTACTTAATTAGTACTGCAGAGCAACAGTGAAAAATATTAAAACCAATGGCTTTTACAAGTATATATAAAGTGACACAAGCTCTTTGTTTGTTATTGGCAGAGGTGTTATTTGCAATAGCCTCATTTTGCCCTGGATATTAAGACTGTGGTTAGGACAGACATTGGATGACTGCTGCATAATAGTGTCAGACACGTCAAGGACTATAAAGAATTTCTCATGGTCTTTTAAAAGAATTTTCTCATGATCTTTTGAAAGAACATCTGGGCTTGCTTATGCAGGGATGTTCAGGAAAGACTCAATTAGCTATGTGAAGCTAATGAGCATAAGTTAAAGCATATTCAAAATCCAAACAGGATCATCTGCAAGGGGATTTAAGATGCTGCAGCTCATGACCACTAATCCTCCACAATCACTGAGTCATCCATAGCTGTCCTAAATATTTCCACACGGAGCTAGCTACATTAAAAAGAATCTTGTATTTCCCTTCTGGATTTTACTGATTTCCATAATACAATAGCTAAAGTCTCATCAATTGCACTATTCAAACCACAGAATTTCACTTTTTACACTGGAAAGACTTGCTCTTTTGTAAATGAAAGATGAGTCACCAGAAGTCTGTATAACACTATCAGAAAGTGAGTAACAAGACATTGTTTATTGTTGCACTAATATATCTAGTTATGACCCACATCAAAACCATTTCGCATTTTCTCCAGTGAAGCTAGACTTCCAAAACAGGGGATAGAACAGTTTTTACTTATATAAAACAACTGTTTAACAAAAGAAAAATACATATCCAAAACCACCCAAACACCAAGCTTGTTGGTCTGCATTTTTATTGCTCTAATGACATTTTTCTTTTTGGCCTGCATTTTTATTGCTTTAAGGACATTTTTCTTTTCATGTTTTTCTCAGCACAGCAATCCCAACAAGCTGGGCTCAACAGGCTCCACTGAAATGTAATATTCATTTAATTCTGAAAAAAAAGTCTTGTGTTTTCAGGGGCAGAAAGAAAACCAAAAGGCAGTATCAAATTTTGTATCTGATTACCTAACAATAAATTTTGGCTTTACAAAGATAAGCATGTCCCACAAAATGTAAAAGAAATCCCAGTCATAATAAATAAAATACCTCTTACAGGTGATAGACTTTTGGATTCAGAAAAAAAAGTGTGGTGGTTTAAAGAACTCACTGATCATGAAAAATAAATATACGGAACTTTTTTGACTTCATTTGTCAGTTTTCTTACATCTTTTTCTACTGTTTTCTCAGATAGTCTATGTAATTTTCATTTCTGCATTTAATACATCCCTTGCTTGTACTATTTTCATGAAATCTTAT